>NC_135385.1:3642013-4017013 GCF_049243985.1 Paroedura picta | reverse complement strand
TGAGGGGTTGGAATCCACCTTCTTGATAAAGAATAGTTTATGGGCAAACAAGAATCCCGAAGGTGCACCCTTGGGAAGCCTCTTTGTTCCACTAGGTGGCAGTGTAGTGCAAAGGGAGGTTCTTTGGGCAGGTGAACAAGGAAAGTATTGTAGCTTATTTTATTTCACTTTTAACCGAACACAAGGTTTGTGGTAAGGGAGAAAGCAAAGAAAACAGCACCATGGAATAAAGTTTGATCTAAATCTCCTGCCCTTTCCCTCACCTCAAAGATCAGGCTCCACGGATGGATCTTAAGAATGCTTCGGGGAAAATACTTTGACTTCTAATTACAATACCTGCTTTAGGCCAGTTGTGATTGTGGCTTCTAGTTGGGGGGCCCTAACAAGCCATAGCCCAGAGTCAGATAACCACTCCAGCTGCCAGTAATTGCTGGCAGGGGCTCATGGAAATTGTAGTCCATGGACATCTGGAGGACCACAGGTTGACTACCCCTGCTCTAAATCATGGCTGCCTGTTTTGCTGTCTTCTGTACTGATGTATTAATCTGCCAAACTTGATGTCCTCCTTGCAGGAAAGCTGGTGTATGAAAGGATCTTCTCCATGTGTACGGATAATCGCAGCGCCTTGCCAGGTAACGCTGGTTCTATTCCCCATCTGTGACTGCGGTTCCATGTAGGAAGGTTGGCTCTTCCTGGGAAACTACACACCGCTTGTGCTCCATGCTGGCTTCTCATCTGGGAATTGTGGGAAATGACAATTTGCTGTGCTGTTTTGTGACTGGTTTGATGTCGTGCGTTTCTGTTGTTTCTCAGGGTGGTGGGGGAAAAGAAATCTGAATTACTGAAGTGCTGGGCCTTTGCAAAATATTCAGTAGGGCAAGCTTGTTGTTTTGCTATTAAAATAGGGCCCAGACGCCAGCCCTCTCTAGTTTCCTGTCCTTTTCCGTTGGGGTCCAGGGTGGCCACACTGTGGCTCTCCAGATGTCCATGGTCTGCCAAGGGCTCATGGGAATTGTAGTTCATAGACCTGGAGAGCCACAGAGAGACACAGAAGCCTTTATTGGCATGATGAACAACACAAGTAGGGTGAGACAAAGTAAATTTTTAAAAAATCAAGCAGAGTTACTCAGTTTTGTTAAAAACAAGGAATTAATTCTAAAAACCTTGCCTAAAAATGCTGCGATACGAGTCTTTTGGGCAGGATCCTTGCTATCAAGTAATTTGTGCATGTATGTACAGGTGCATGTATGTATGCACGTGTGGGGGCAGGGAAGCATGTGCCGAAAAATCCTTCCCCTCCACCGTCAATAGAGGTGCTGTCCCACTGGCAGAACTATGTCTTTGAGTCATAGAATCATAGAGTTGGAAGGGGCCACAGAGGCCATCTAGTCCAACCCCCTGCTCAACGCAGGATCAGCCCTCAGCATCCTAAAGCAACTGATTCCGTGTAACAGGGAGAGTGCTTGCGTGTGTTGAGCCATGCGTGCTTCTCAGTATGTACAGATTTTGAGCTAGCCTCTTCTCGTTTGGGCTCCTCGGTTTTTGGGGCTGGGGGAGCAGGGGGGGGTGTACACGGCCCTGTGCCTGAGGCCTGCACAGGACAAACAAACAGCAGTGACCGAAACAAATCCTGAGTGAGAGATTCCAGCGCACGTAATAACAATGCACCATTGCCAGTGCTGAGCCGTGCCTTGGGCAGCTCGCTGTGTGGAACGAGAACACGCTCCGTGGTATTTGTGCTCATTCTTTCCATTCCAATAAGGTACAGACTTCTGATTTAGCACCAGAGTTCTCCCTCCCTCTCTCCTCCCTTCCCTCCCACCACTGTTGCCTGCAGGTCCCTGATCTGCATCCGGAGCCTGCTCACTGAAGCACCCCTAAGTGTGGCAGGGAAGGGAGTGGGGACATCCAGAAGGGTCATCCTTTGCCTCTCGGGTAATGGAAGCGACACTCTGTGTCCAGGATCTTGTTGACAAAGGCTGGCCTCACTCTTAAAATTGAAAAGACGCCTTTTGGGCTTGTTTAGAGGAGACCCCTTGTGCTGCATTTCAGGCTGGACGGAGCTTCTCACGTTCACTGGCGGACAGCAGCTGTTCATTGTGCTATCCTTAACCGACTTGGCGGTTGTAGCATGCTTGAACCGAAGGGCTCTGGGTCCCTGGAGCGCTTGGTTATGTAAAAGTCCTTGAGAGGGAGCGTGTGCACGTGTGTGTGTGTGTGTTGGGGGGGGGGGAGGAGTTCTGCTATAAACAGGAACGGCCCTTCCTCTCCGATTTCTGCACAGGCTCAGCATTTGGGAGCAGCAGAATAGCAAGCAGCAGTCTCTGCAGCCGTCCTGTGGAATTTCAACTCGCCGTGCTTCGGCTTATCGGCCTGAAAAGCACTCGGAATACGTGTAGACTTTATCCGTGTATTCAAAGCCACCCCATTCGAAGCAAAAAAGCACAGCCGAAGGAGAGCTCCTTGTCATGCAAGGCATGTCTGTCTGGATGCTGTGGGAGCAAAACGGTCTTTGGAAAGGATGTTTCCTTCCCTGCAGACTGTTGGAAATTGGGTCACCAGAAGGTGGGGGACGGTTGCCCTGAGAGCCACCCTTGTGCCTCTGGCTGCTGCCTTTGTAGGCTGATTCGTCATCGGTGATCCTAGGAATGGATCGCTATCAGGGAAAGGTGTCCCCGGTTTTTTGGCACTCCCCAGTTCCTTGGACTGAGAAGCTTCCTTTCTGAAGGAACCGCTGTAGCATCGCCGCTGGAGGAAAACCTTGTGTTGAAATGGCTGCAGAAGTCCTTGACACCAAGGAGGGATGGTGCAAAGCCAGCTTTCTGCTCCTAGGAATTTACCTTTACGTTTGTCTTGTTTATTCTGCCTTCAAAGAGCGCGCTGAGATTTTCCTCTAAGTTTAAAACAAAGGTCTAGTCGCCCCTTTGAGACCGATAGCACTTATTTCAGTATTAGCTGTTGTGGCTCTCTGCTCGGTTCTTCAGATAGGTGAAGCCAGGGGTAGTCAAACTGCGGCCCTCCAGATGTCCATGGACTACAATTCCCAGGAGTCCCCTGCCAGCAAATGCTGGCAGGGGGCTCCTGGGAATTGTAGTCCATGGACATCTGGAGGGCCGCAGTTTGACTACCCCTGGGTGAAGCCTTCATATGGTGAAATCCATGCTGCTTGTCTTTAAAATGCCCTGGGAGTTTTGCTGGTTTGTTTAGGTGCCGCTGTTCCCAGCTCGGCTGACTCACAAAGGTGTACAACAACAGATGAAAAACATAGCAATATCCAGGGGTCGTCAACTTGTGGTCCTCCAGATGTTCACGGACTACAATTCCCACGAGCCCCTGCCAGCAAATGCTGGCAGGGGCTCATGGGAATTGTAGTCCGTGAACATCTGGAGGACCACAGGTTGACGACTCCCCTGTCATAACCCATAAGCCCACCCCTGCCCACCCCACAGCTGGTATGTGCAGGAAGTTGGTAAAACGACAATCCAAGGAGGGGTAAGATCTTCCCTTTTCCACCGGACAAAACCAAAATCCTGGCAGAAGAAAGCTTTCTTTGGCTGCAACATGGCTACCCCTTTGCAAGCATCTAGTCTAGATTTAAGTAAATAAATAGTTTTGGATGGTGTAGAATCTATTCCTCACGGAAGGCTGTGTCGGAAATGTTCCATTTTGTGGTGGGAGCGATGCCCTAGGGCAGGGGTAGTCAAACTGCGGCCCTCCAGATGTCCATGGACTCCAATTCCCAGGAGCCCCTGCCAGCATTCGCTGGCAGGGGCTTCTGGGAATTGTAGTCCATGGACATCTGGAGGGCCGCAGTTTCACTACGCCTGCCCTAGGGGGACACAGCTGTGCAGTGCCCAGGCTCCTCCTTCTGTGCTGAGGTCCCGGAAGGCCCATGACATTGTGAAACCACGGTGGGTTCCTCTCTCTATTATCTTCCTCCCATTGCTGTTTAGCATCATTCTGTGTCCTTCCTTTTCATCAAAATAAAAAAAACAAAATCAAGGCTCTGGAAGTGCCAACTAAAGTTTTGAAAGCTGGGAGGGCCGAACCAAATTGCAAAGAGGATGAGGCTCAGCTCCCAAGACCAGCAAGGCAAGATTCGAGCAGACAGCCCAGTCTGACAATCAGGCCGTTACGTAACTTTTCCTTCTGCCGTGTCATGTCGGTTTTCATCATGTGCTCCTGGGCACCAAAGCAGGGTTTGGAGCAGCTGGTCTCGGTGGACTTGGGATGCTGAGGACACGCCGTTTCTACTAAGCTCTTGCTAAAAAGGACAAACGGCGAACGATGAACTCGGGACGAAGGCCTTTCCTGGCTGTCTCCCTTTAGAGGTGCTGGCAAATGAACTTCCCAGCCAGAGCTCTCTCAGTCCTAACTAATGTTCTGGACAGTGATGAACAATCGTTGTTGCCCTTGTGCCCACTTTATGAGACCGCCCTGTGGCATGCTGAGAGTCAGGTTGCTGGGCATAGGCTCTATGCAAGATCCTTTATTTGATATTCCGTTAATAGGCTGCCCTGCCCCAGAGGCTCAGGATAGAATCCTAGAATCATAGAGTTGGAAGGGACCTCATGGGTCATCTAGTCCAACCCCCTGCACTATGCAGGACACTCACAACCCTAGAATCATAGAATCATAGGATCATAGAGTTGGAAGGGGCCATACAGGCCATCTAGTCCAATGTCCTGCTTAATGCAGGATCAGCCCAAAGCAGGGGAAGCCAAACTGTGCCTCTCCAGATAGAATCATAGAATCATAGAGTTGGAAGGGGCCATACAGGCCATCTAGTCCAACCCCCTGCTCAACGCAGGATCATAGAATCCTAGAATCATAGAGTTGGAAGGGGCCATACAGGCCATCTAGTCCACCCCCCTGCTCAACACAGGATCACCCCAAAGCTGATGAACAACATTGATCAAAATGTACTATTTAAATATATTTTTTTAAAAAAATCCTAAATTTAAAAAATGTTAAGAAATAGAACCCATTTGCCCAAGGCCGCCTCCTTCTCACGGGAGAAAGGGGAGAGGGGCCATGTAATATAATCCTCAGGTGGGATTTCATGAGGTGAATTTGGACAGCGAGGCCGGTGTGTTTCTGATATCGCTGCAGGGCTTCAGCCATCGGGCCCAGTGGAGCAGCTCCACCAGGCCAAGGCTGAAAAGACCCTGGCCTTGGTTGAGGCCTAGTTAATTTCTTTCAGGACAGGCATCTGAGCAGATTTTGCTCCCTGGACCAACATATGCAAACATCATATATGAAAGGTTAAGGTGTGACAAAGTTTAAAGAAGACCAGGGGTAACATGGTGCAGTGGTTAGTGTAGCAGTCATAGAGACCTCCTGGGTCATCTAGTCCAACCCCCTGCACTATGCAGGACATTCACAACCCTATCGCTCATCCACTGTAACCTTGAACTTTCACAGAATCAGCCTCTCCGTCAGATGGCTATGCAGCCTCCTTTAAAAAATTTTTAAATCCACAAAGATGGAGAACCCACCACCTCCCAAGGAAGCCTGTTCCTCTGAGAAACCGCTCTGACTATCAGGAACTTCTTCTGGATGTTTAGACGGAATTTCTTTTGAATTAATTTCATCCCATTCGTTCTGGTCCATCCCTCTGGGGCAAGAGAGAACAACTCTGCTCCATCCTCTCCATGGCAGCCTTTTAAATCCTTGAAGAGGGTTGTCAGATCTCCTCCCAGTCCTCCAGGCTAAACAGACCAAGCTCCCCCAACCTTTCTTGATCTCCAAACCCCTCACCATCTTTGTTGCCCTCCTCTGGACATGCTCCAGTTTGTCTACATCCCTCTTCAACTGGGGTGCCCAAAACTGAACACCGGACTCCAAGTGAGGCCGAACCAGAGCAGAATAAAGTATATGAGTTCATGAGTTCAAATTCCCATTCAGCTGAGAATATTTTGCAGGGCAACTCTCTTAAACTTTATTTGTCATAGAGATGATGTGGGAAATGCAGAATCATAAAAGCCACCTCGGAAGCCAAGTCGGACAAAAACGTATTGGGTCATCTTTGCAATGTGAATTTACCGAATATTTGTCAGTGAGATGAGATGAGATGTTTTTCCTTAGCATAGCCTAGATTGGTGGTTAACCTGATAGTTCCCCAGTTCTAGGTCACTGCAAACGGACAGGATTTTAACACGGATAACAGTGTTGGTCTGAAGCAACAGAACAAAGTTTGAGTCCCGTTTGAGCATTTTGAGGACCAGCGAAGTTTAATTCTGGGTAGAAGCTGCCATGTTCTTCATGTGTGTTGTTCTCAAAGGTCCCCTCGGGCTCAGACTTCCTTCTATGACAGGATTTTATTGTTGTTGTTGTTTAATGAAAATAAATTTCCTCATGGTGAATGTTCCTGAAATGGACAGGCTGTCTCTGGAGTAGCAGTCTCTTGAGGAGACAGGAGAAAAATAAGTGTCAGGCTTTGTAATACAAGGATGAACTGAAAAATGGAGTTTTAACATAGAAGTTATTGCCGTACATCTTGGCCTATCTTAATATCGTTTTAATACATGGGAGCACCCTTTGTGTCCTAGACTGTGAGAATTAAACACAGCTAATTTTTAAATTCAGAATCAAAATAAGGAAGAGGTTTCTCAGTCTAATCTTTTCCCCCCCACAGATAACTTTACTCCAGACTGTGTTAATGATACCGCCAAGGAAACGTGCTTAAACTGGTTCTTCAAGATTGCGTCCATCAGAGAACTCATCCCCAGATTGTATCCTTGGTTGTGGTTTTTTAATGAGACGCTTAAGATGATGGAAATGTTATCCGATGTATCCTTGGATTTCTGAAAAAGCATGCTGTGATGTCTTACTGTTTTTCATGCGGAGAATCTAAGCGACAGCAAGGATTGTAAAGGCCTGTTAGGGAAATCCTGACAGGGGATTCTCCATCCTGCACTGAAATGAAAACGACATTTATTTTATTTATTTATTTAGATTTCTATACCGCCCATTTCTTTGCAGCTCTGGGCGGTTTACACAGAACATTATAACTTTACACAGAACATTATAAGTTATAAATAACATTATAACTTATTTATGGCTGCTTTTTTTTGCAACGATTTTAATGGTTTTGGATTACAGTAAGCACATTAGCAATTGATATTAGCAACCTTGGTGGGTTTTATTAACCTCATTGATTGAGGAATAGATCCAACTAGCTGTTCCATTCAACCTTGCCCAATTTCCCCTCCCATTCCAGCCCTTTTCCTGTGTGGTCTTTGTCCATACAAGTCCCGTGGACCCCGGTATAACCTTTTGAGTGGCCAAAGGGGACCCTTTTTATCAGCAGGAAAGCTGGTTGGATCCGGTCGAGTGTATAAGCTTTCAATTAAGGAGTGAAAATTTAAAACACACAGTGAACCAGTAGTTGTCTTGAGAGGTAATCTGTGTCCTTAATATGTTTAGGGGCAAATAATATATAAAACCAGAGTTGTATTTCTGTAATCATTTCTCTTTCTTCAAAATCTGAGAAATTCAGCCATTTTAAGTTGGACATTCATAGGAGTATGTTGTCGGGCTGTTATTTTCAAGTGTGACGAAATCTTCTCAAGGATTAACATTTCCTGTATTTTATTGGGGCACCGTTTAAACTTGGGATACCTTTGATTCCGTTTCCCATCTGGCTGCTTTCAAGAATTGTGCAGCTAATAGCAACGGCGAAATTAGTTCTGCCCCTAATTTTATCCTGATTTTTATTGTACTGAACATGATTGCTTTTCCATGTTTGACTTCAGCATGTGTCAAGGGAGGATTCTGTAACATTTTTACAAAATGTTGCTTTTCAAACCGTACACGGCTCTGGAGAATTTAAAGAAAGAACACCCATTCAAAGGACATTAAAATTCAGTGCAAATGATCTGAGACAGGGGTAGTCAAACTGTGCCCCTCCAGATGTCCATGGACTACAATTCCCATGAGCCCCTGCCAGTGTTGCTGGCAGGGGCTCATGGGAATTGTAGTCCATGGACATCTGGAGGGCTGCAGTTTGACCACCCCGTTCAAGAGCCACGGTGTTAACTGCACAGCACCTGAACAGAAATTCTATGATGCTGCCTTTACAGTCTGATGGGGCTGCTGTAATTTTCAGCTGTCCATGTTTCTGTAGCCATTTAAGTAGCCATTTAAGTGGAATTTTTTATAGCCATTCTGTAGCCATTTAAGTGGAATTTTTTTTATGTGGTTGCAGTATACCGGCTGTCATGTCACATCACTTCTTAATTAAAGTTTCCCTCTGTTAATATGGCTGTCCACTTGAGGGCCAGTTAATAAAGCCTAATCAGTAAAGTTAGGTCAGATTAGGAACCTTGGAACCACTGATGTTGGTTTATCCATCACAAATACTCTGGCAGGGGCTCATGGGAATTGTAGTCCATGGACATCTGGAGGGCCGCAGTTTGACTACCCCTGCTCTGAGGGGTGGGGATTCTGAAGACCAGTGGGATAAAGTGGACAGAATTTTATAGTGCCGATGGAAAAATCCAAGTATGAAGCTGGATAAATTATAATTGGAAAAGACAGATGGGATTTCTTAGGTAAGCTGGGCCCAGGCATGGCCAAAGGATACCCAGCTGCTTCATGTCCCATAATCATGACACCATCCATAGTAGTTGGAAGTCAAAGGGATGAGACCATTCAGCTGGATCCAGAATGTTTGGGGGCTTATGGTAGCCGTTTTAGTAACCGAGGGACATTTGGCTTCCTTTTCTGGCAAGAGATTTTTTTTCCCTTTTGACTCTTGATACAGCTATGTGGAAGCAGCAATACTCAAATGCAACAAGTTTCTTTACAAAACGTAAGTATTGAATCAACTTTTGGTTGTATAAATGTGGTGCATGCGGAAATATAGACATGAATTCCATTTGGGAATTCCCAAGGTTTGGCCTTTTGTGGTGCAGAGTGGTAAAGCAGCCGACATGCCGTCTGAAACTCTGACCATGAGGCTGGGAGTTCGATCCCAGCCCCCAGCTCAAGGCTGACTCAGCCTTCCATCCTTCTGAGGTCGGTAAAATGATGACCCAGCTTGCTGGGGGGTAAAAGGGTAATGACTGAGGAAGGGAATGGCAAACCACCCTGTATTGAGTCTGCCATGAAAACGCTAGAGGGCGTCAGACATGACTGGGTGCTTGCACAGGGGCTACCTTGACCTTTAGATTTGGATTCTACCCAGGGACAATTTAATGCCCTGAACTGTATGCTAAAAATCACACAAGTCCAAGCCTATCAGATGGCTGTGACCAAATGGAATATTTATGTTTATGTTTAGCTAAACGTTGTAGACCAGGGGTAGTCAAACTGCGGCCCTCCAGATGTCCATGGACTACAATTCCCAGGAGCCCTTGCCAGCATTCGCTGGCAGGGGGCTCCCGGGAATTGTAGTCCATGGACATCTGGAGGGCCGCAGTTTGACTACCCCTGTTGTAGACTATGCCTGGCCGAGACTTCTGGGCTCCTTCAGTATGTCCTGGAGAAGGTGGGGTTTGGTTATGGCAGAGATGGAGAAGGTTTGCCACATTAAACCAAAACTTACTCCTAGAGCCACTTCCCTATTTGGACTGTACCATCCCGAGATCTGGTTGCCAATCTCCATTCTGTTTGCCTACGCTCCCTGTATTTTAGGCTTGGAAGCAGCATGGGGGCAATACAGAGAGCCACTATGGGGAGAAGCTCTCTGCCCAGCTTTAGGGGTTAGTGCAATGCAAAGGCTGTCTGATCCCTGGTGAAATTTCTAAAAGCAGACTTGGTTGAAGAGCAGAAATCTCTTTATTAATAAGGCTAAAGAGGGAGTAAGGTTTCCCTTACTGAAGCTGAGTTACAAGCTAGCCAGCATACTCTTAAAAACCCATTATTCTCCCTCCCCCTGAATTAACCATTGGTCCCTACATTAGAGCCTCTTGTGGCGCAGAGTGGTAAGGCAGCAGACATGCAGTCTGAAAGCTCTGCCCATGAGGCTGGGAGTTCGATCCCAGCAGCCGGCTCAAGGTTGACTCAGCCTTCCATCCTTCCGAGGTCGGTAAAATGAAGACCCAGCTTGGGGAAAGCACTGGCAAACCACCCCGTATTGAGTCTGCCATGAAAACGCTAGAGGGCGTCACTCCAAGGGTCAGACATGACCCAGTGCTTGCACAGGATACCTTTTACCCTGCATTAGAGTAGCAGGTACTAAAATCTTCCCAGGTTTTGCATCTCCTTTGAACAGTATGTAAAAGGTGATCAAAGCCACCTCTACCTCCCTTCCAGCTCCCCACTTCAAGGTCAATGTTCCAGAGGGCCTGCAAAATGGAGCTTTTCCCTCAGGCATTTAGTTGGGGCCAATAAATGATCTATGAGATGACATCTGCTAGCCTTCTCCCATAAGACCCCGGAAGAGCCTCCCTAGAATGAATAAAATCTGAAGAACTACGGCCGATTCTGCTGAGAATTCGAATCCGAGGCTTTTTACAATTGTTTTTAGAAATTTTAATTGGTTATTATCAATGTTTTAATGTATTATGTTGTAAACCGCCCTGAGGGGAGGGGCGGTTATATAAATGGCCAGAAGGTAAGGGAGAGATTAGGAAACAGACAACTACATCAGAAGGTCAAACAGAGAACAGCACTCCATAGCAAGAACATACCAACACAGAAACATGGCATTAACATTACATGGCAATAGACATGAGCAGAATTTCAACAGAAAAACAGGCGAACAAATAAACGGGAACCTTTCCTGGCAAGGACTTGTGAACAGGATCTTGACACCGAGCAGAATATTAGGTGAGTGCAAAATCCCAGAATCTGCCATCTCAAATGATTCTTTTTTTTTTCTTTCATTCAGAGGGATTTCAGAAAGTCTCCCACGCCTAACTTCCATGATCCGAGGAATTGGAGATCCTCTGGTCGCCGTCTACGCTAGAGCATATCTCTGCAGGGTAGGATTTCATGACACTTTCAACAAAGGCTTTATTGGTTCCGCCTGGAGGGGAAGAGAAATAACGATTAGCGGCAGGTGACTTTCCAGAACATGAAAGAATCATCAGAACACCCAGAATCATTCTAAAGATCTGAAATCGTATCATTGGTACCTGGAAACCTTCAGAAGGTGGTGTTACTTATTGTTACCAAGTGTAAATTGCATGGCCCTATTAACGGCCCACCTGTCTTGCTGGCATTCACTCTTGTTGCGTTACGCAGAATAAAACTGTGCCACCCAATAGCATGAAAGGTGGAGGTGCAGCAAATACGGTGGTTCCTGCAGTGCCGTGTTTCTTTTCTTTTCTTAATCAAATAACATGAGTCATTCGATAAACAGTAATGACTGGGGAAGGCACTGGCAAACCACCCTGTATTGAGTCTGCCATGAAAACGCTGGAGGGCGTCCCCCCAAGGGTCAGACATGACTTGGTGCTTGCACAGGGGATACCTTTCCCTTTACCTTTACAGTAGCAGAGCCTCTTGTGGTGCAGAGTGGTAAGGCAGCAGACATGCAGTCTGAAGCTCTGCCCATGAGGCTGGGAGTTCGATCCCGGCAGCCGGCTCAAGGTTGACTCAGCCTTCCATCCTTCCGAGGTCGATAAAATGAGTACCCAGCTTGCTGGGGGGTAAACGGTCATGACTGGGGAAGGCACTGGCAAACCACCCCGTATTGAGTCTGCCATGAAAACGCTGGAGGGTGTCACCCCAAGGGTCAGACATGACTCAGTGCTTGCACAGGGGATACCCTTCCCAACAACGCAAAAAGTGTCAGGCAAGGTATGGCGCAAATGATGCAAAAAAATTGGAATTACCGTTGTAGAAAGCAGTGCAGTAAAAACAAGGTCATATATACAATAAGAGCCTCTTGTGGCGCAGAGTGGTAAGGCAGCCGTCTGTAAGCTTTGCCCATGAGGCCGGGAGTTCAATCCCAGCAGCCGGCTCAAGGTTGACTCAGCCTTCCATCCTTCCGAGGTCGGTAAAATGAGGACCCAGCTTGCTGGGGGGTAAACGGTCATGACTGGGGAAGGCACTGGCAAACCACCCCGTAGTGAGTCTGCCATGAAAACGCACAGGGGATACCTTTACCTTTACCTTTATATACAATAAACTGTGGAACAAACTACAATCTAGTTCCCTTAAATAATGCAACTGGGGGAAGGGAGATGTGATTCAGAACTTCTCCATTTTCCAAACCTGAAACAGCTCCATGGAGCTCTCTGCAACCTCATTGGGGTCCATGTGCAGGCCTTCTACAGGCGGGACAAAAGGGGGAGGTCAACTCTGTCCTCCCATGCCATGGCTTCATTCCAAATCAGGCCCCCTTGAGGCTGTTGTTTATTCATCATTCTGATTTTATTTGATTGCATTTCTATGCCACCCTCCTTTGTGGCTCAGGGTGGTTTACTGTAAGGATTCCCAGCAGATAATCTACTGTGCTACTGGTGAAATACAATTTATTTTATTTATTTAGATTTTTATACCACCCTTCCATACAGCTCTGGGCGGTTTACATAGAACATCATAGGTTAACTACATAGAACATTTAAATAAATATAACAGATTAAAAGGTATCCCCTGTGCAAGCACCGGGTCATGTCTGACCCTTGGGGTGACGCCCTCCAGCGTTTTCATGGCAGACTCAATACGGGGTGGTTTGCCAGTGCCTTCCCCAGTCATTACCGCTTACCCCCCAGCAAGCTGGGTACTCATTTGACCGACCTCGGAAGGATGGAAGGCTGAGTCAACCTTGAGCCGGCTCTGGAACTCCCAGCCTCATGGGCAAAGCTTTCAGACAGATGCCTTACCACTCTGCGCCACAAAAGGCTCTTATAACAGATAAAATATAAAATATAACAGATAAATATAAAATATAACAGATAAAAGTCATATATAATACATATGATCCAGAACATTATTTTAACTGGAACAATAATATTGACGAAACATTAACATTAACATTAACAAAACAAAACATGTTCAGAATATTATAACTTTATAACATTCAACTGTTAACTGCACAATTGTAAGTGCGACCTTTATTGAGTGTGTCGCCGGGTCAAGAGTCACCCTGTGCTGTGTGCTTTATTGCCAGAATCTTAAGTTTACAATGAGGGGGCCCTTAGGAGTGCTGAACAGAGAAGACCCCAAATCCAATTTGCTTCATCCTAGACCCCTTTTAGAAAGCAGATTGGGCTGGTCGCGAAAGGAAAGTGGAGGGCATCTTTCTTCCCCCCCCCCAGCAGCCTGGCCTCCAGGTTAGCTAGAAAAGGAGGCTCAGCATGCCATGATTGTGCTGCTGCAGATTTACCAAGGGAGGAGGAGGGACTAGGGTGTAAGCAAGGCTTTTGACTGATGTCCGTCTGCACTTACAAGTTTTCAGGGAGACGCAGACAACTGAACACACGTTCAGGTTGGTTCTTTTTGATTGCAAAGGTATAGCTGACCCCCATGCTGTTGATCAATGTCCTGCAGCTAGAAAGAGTCCTCCCTGCCTCTGTTTTCAAGCCTCTCACCCACACTGATTCCCACTCTACCCCATAGTAGAATCCTAGAGTTGGAAGGGGCCATGTAGGCCATCGAGTCCAACCCCCTGCTCAATGCAGGATCAGCCTCAAGCATCCAGGATAAGTCCTTGTCCAACCTTTGCTTGAAGACCTTCAGTGAGGGGGAGCTCCCCACCTCCTTAGGCAGCCCATTCCCCTGCTGAACTACTCTGTGAAAACATTTTTCCTGATATCCAGCCAGTACCTGTAGTTTAAGGCTGTTGCTGAAGGTTCTAACATCTGCTGCCGACAGGAACCTTTCCCTGCCCTCCACCGACAGCCTTTCAAATGCTTCCTGAGAGCCACCCTGTCCCCTCTCTACCTCCTCTTCTCCAGGCTGAACATCTCCAAATCCCTCAGCCTTTCCTCACAGGGCTTGGTCCCCAGGCCCCGGATCATCCTTGTCACTCTCCTCTGCCCCCTCTCCATTTTGTCCCCATCAGAATTCCATGTGTGGGTCATTTCTGAGGAAATTCTGAATGCCTCTCTTTCTCTGAATGCAGGTTGGAATGGAAGTGGCTCCTCAGCTGAAAGAAAGCCTGAACAAGAACTTCTTTGATTTTCTTCTCACCTTTAAGCAAGTAAGGGATACTCGGAAGGTAGTGAGCAAGGCCTCCGGGCCTTCAATAGGCTGAGCTTGTTTGCTGATACTGTAATAAGTTGTCAGGTAAGCTGGGCTATCCCAAGCCTGATCCAAGAACTTAGAGTCCTCTGATGCAGGGGTAGTCAACCTGTGGTCCTCCAGATGTCCATGGACTACAATTCCCATGAGCCCTGCCAGCGAATGCTGGCAGGGGCTCATGGGAATTGTAGTCCATGGACATCTGGAGGACCACAGGTTGACTACCGCTGCTCTAATACTTGTGATGATGTCACCTGCAACACCATAGGATTCTTGAAAGTGGTCCACACTTTCCTGCTGCTCCTGCTGCCCTGTGCTTCTGGACTGAGCAGGAAGAGGCAAAGTGTCTCCCTTCTTCCTCTCCCTGGAAAACCCTCCCTGCCCCGTGTGCAATTGGTGCTGTCAAAATGGTAGCTGAGGTGTTGGGAAGAAACGTCCAGGAGGCAGGGTGGCTCTGTTTCTCCTTGCAGCTGCTGCCGACCTCTGCCCCAATGCAGCTGCAGGTAGGTCATCAGTCTCCTCTGGCTCAGGTGCGGTCTTTCACCTGGCATGGATCAAGATCAGAGACTCTCCTGTAGGTGAAATGGTGATCTTGGATCCAAATCAAGGTTTTAAAAATCTAACCTTCATTGTATTAAGGTGCATTCGTACAGAACTTTGAATTCTACCCGGGGAGATGTTAGAAGTCGTCCTCCCCTCCCCCTGGGTAGATGACTTATTCATTTATGGAAGATATTTGTAGACCACTTTCCCGTCATCTGCCGAAAGTGGTCTCCAGGTATACCGTAAACGTTAAAACTAATAACAAAATGGTTGATGCAAACAGCACAATCACTGGTGAAATTGCAAATGTTCTTTCAATAACTAAGATACTAAGTAAAGTAGGAATTTTTCACGTTTATCTGCACAAAGGATCTCTTTGATCCGGTTCAGAGGAAATCTGCTTAACTGAGAAACGTAGTGAACATTTTAATTGTTGTTAATGGTTGATTGCTTGCAGCAGGTGTCCAGAATTTCCCTTGTGTTCAGTGTAGCGGGTTTTAACTTGGAATTTATCCTTCTATTACTTTTTGCAATGATTTATCTTTGTTTTCCACAGATCCACAGTGACACAGTTCAGAATCAACTGGTGGTGCAGTGTGTCGAATTCCCATTATACCTCACTCTTTATTCTCCCGCAATAGATTGGATTCTACAATGCATCTCTTATTGGGCTGCAGAGGTAACGAATGCTTTGGTTATAGACGAGTTTTAATGTTTAACTAGAACAATGATCTAAGGTGATACTTGAATTTGTCCATGGCTTTGTGCAACGCCTCAGGTCCTCTGAACCTTCCCAGTTGTTGGATCCCTCTCTAGAAGTGTGTTGTTTGGCAACTGTCTAGACACACTCCATTTAGGGGATTCTGGAGAAAATGCAAGACCATCTTTTTTGGTGGGCCTGGATGGCATTTAAGATTCAGCTGGTTCTTGTCAAGGGCAGACTAACAACTGGCTTCTGGATTAATAGAAAGCTTTATTGATGACATGATCAGACACGGTTTCAGAATATAAAAGTATATCATCAAGGTAAGCCAAGACCCCTTTATACAATAAATCATGCATAAGAAGAAGAGGAAGAAGAGTTGGTTCTTATATGCCGCTTTTCCCTACCCGAAGGAGGCTCAAGGCGGCTTACAGTTGCCTTCCCATTCCTCTCCCCACAGCAGACACCCTGTGGGGTGGGTGAGGCTGAGAGAGCGCTGATATCACTGCCCGGTCAGAACAGTTTTATCAGTGTCGTGGCGAGCCAAAGGTCACCCAGCTGGCTGCATGTGGGGGAGCGCAGAATTGAACCTGGCATGCCAGATTAGAAGTCCGCACTCCTAACCACTACACCAAACTGGCTATCATAATTTCATTGATTAAGTTCATGAATACACCGGGTGCACGAGCCAATCCAAACGGCATAAAAATGGACCCTGGCAAGGTGAAGGATTTGTTAGCCTGGGAACCCCCCAAGACTAGAAAAGTATGTGCAGGATTGCCCTGTTTGCTGTCTGGAGAGGTTGTGCAAGTTAGATCCTGAAGTTCTAGGTGCTTTGAAATAGATGGTTGGTTTTTCACATATATGCTATCCAGTTTGGGTTAATAAAAAGCAACCTTTCTCAACCTTTAGGATGCTTTGGGCTGATCGTGCATTGAGCAGGGGGTTGGACTAGATGGCCTGCATGACCCCTTCCAACTCTATGATTCTAACCCCTGAAATATACTTCAGGCTTCAAGAAACCCCAGAAATGAGACAATCATGCAGAACATGATAGGGAAGCAGAGCTGTGGACATGCCCACTTGGAGCCCCTCTCCATCTCCTGGCCATTTTGGAAAGGGGGGCAGGTCAACATGACCACCCAATAAATGTTTAATTAATTCCCATCCATTCAGGAACCTTATAGGACTGTCAAGAAACTCCATAGTTTCATGAATCCCTGGTTGAGAAAACCTGGTATAAAGTTTGTAAGGTCCCTCTGGCCACTGACAGGGGATTGGGATGGGTTAGGGTTGGTGATCTAGGCTGGGAAAGTCCTGGAGGTTTGGAGATGGAACCTGGGGAGTACAGGGACCTACTGGGGTACAGTGTCGTAGAGTCCCCCCTCCAAAGCATCCATTTCTCCAGGGGAACTGAGCTTTGTAGTCTGGAGATATCTGTAATTCTGGGGGCTCCCTAACTAGATTCCTAGTTAGTTTTGCATGCTGCCTTCCATTGGTGTTCAAGGTGGGACAGAGAGCTTGTAATTCATACAGTATCACGGAGTGGTATTAGCAAATATAATTTGAGTGCTGTGCTTAAATGTTGTGCTTTGTAGGTTTTGATCCGGGTGGTTTGGCGATCAAAGCTGCCTGCCATCTAATCGGCCACAAACCTACAGGAAGTGTGATCTTTTTTTCCTTTCTTTTTGAGATAGCTACTAAGGCTGCTTGTAATTTAAAAAAAAAATCAATACCTGTACTATGAAAATGAGAGGCACAAACGATTTTTAGAAAATGCTTTTTGAAGCTAAAAGGAGCTTTTTTTTTTTAAAAGGGGGCAGTGAGGGAGAGAATTTGCCATTCCAAAGCAGTTGGCCATTGGATGCCAGTTTGCATGGGAATGCAAGATAAGCGGCAGCTTGTTAATATTGTAAAGGCCATAAATGTTAATGGGAAATCTGCAGTTTCAAATGCATTTTTAAGAAAAATTCAAGTGGCTCGACTGCCCTAAATCTGCTCAAGGAGCCAGACACAGATATGTGCACCTTTCAGTTTCCTGGACACCAGTTTTAAAAATGCTTCCCCAGAAGAGTGATTTGCACTGAAATCCAGGGTGCCTCAGGAATAAAGGCACAGCAACGAACTCTCTTAGCCCAGACTTGGTGACCTAAACACCTTTTAAAATGGTTGCACAGTTTGGGGCTGTTTCTAGGCTCTGGGGTGGCCAAACTGTGGCTCTCCAGATGTTCAAGGGACCAAGCCCTATGAAGATAGGTTGAGGGACTTGGGAATGTTCAGCCTGGAGAAAAGGAGGTTGAGAGGGGACATGATAGCCCTCTTTAAGTCTTTGAAAGGTTGTCATTTGGAGGAGGGCAAGACTCTGTTTATGTTGGCTGCAGAGGAGAGGACACGCAGTAATGGGTTTAAACTTCAAGTACAACGATATAGGCTAGTTATCAGGAAAAAGATTTCCACAGTCAGAGTAGTTCAGCAGTGGAATAGGCTGCCTAAGGAGGTGGGGAGCTCCCCCTCACTGGCAGTCTTCAAGCAAAGGTTGGATACACACTTTTCTTGGATGCTTTAGGATGCTTAGGGCTGATCCTGCGTTGAGCAGGGGGTTGGACTAGATGGCCTGTAGGGCCCCTTCCAACTCTAGGATTCTATGATTCTATGATTCTTGCATGTTGCTGGCAGGGACTCATGGGAATTGTAGTCCATGCATATCTGGAGAGCCACATTTTCTACACCTCTGCTTTATGGTGTTTGAGGATGGCGCTTTGCTAACCTGCAGCTTCACCGTATTGTATAACCTGCTCTAGCAGAACAAGGGATTTCCTTAAGGTTTCACCCAGCAAGCTAAGCCATACTAAGCCTGTGTTAGTGTCCCGCAACTTGAGTAAAAGGGAATGAGAAGGTTGGCTTGGATCGAGACTGCAAGCCAGTGGCTGAGATCTAACAGATTTTTATGCATGGGGGGGCATTTTTGCTGACACCCACTTCCTGTTGCAGCCTCACCTGGCCCCTTACACTATTCTTGAAGGTCCCTGTTACCCCAGGAGCAGCATATCTGGGAGGGGGGGTGGCATTTGGAGCTACAGATCAAGGGAGGAGGTAGGAAGTCCTACTCCAGGGGCAAACGCTGGCAGGGGCTCATGGGAATTGTAGTCCATGGACATCTGGAGGGCCGCAGTTTGACTACCCCTGGCCTACTCCATCATCAGAAATTGCTGCTAGATCCAAGACAGCGCCGGTTCCTTTGAGCCAATCTCGAGATTTCCCTTGAGTTCGATGTTGTGGGTTTTGATCAACAGTCTTGCAGTTGCTGGTAGATTGAACACGTACATCATCCTTTTTGCTGATAAGCTCTCAGAACTCACTAATACACAAAAAGAATGTTTTGGAGACATTGGGAGACCGGTTATGATATTTTGAGCAAGCCAGCTGTATTTGTCCAATCGTCCCATTTTCTGTCCACGTCTCCCTCACTCAACCAATATCTTTTAGCCTTCTACAACTGTCCCCAAACTCCTCTTTGCCTCTGTAGTCGTCCAGAGCGGGGACTTTCAAGAACCATAAAGTAGTTCATTATTTTACAAAATAATCATTGCCTGGCAGCGATTGCTGAGACCCAGGTTCAAATCCTCATTCTGCCATGAAGCCAAACTGCAGGCCATTCTCTCTTGCCCCAGGTTTTATCCTTTTACCCGAACCCTTTGGAGGGAGGATAAGATAAAAATCAAATGCATAAAACGTCCTTTTTAAATATGAGAGTGTTTGACATCTAATTTATATCTGTAGGAATCAGCATCTGCATGGGGGGGGGGGGTGAGAGCATGTGCTGGTAGACTCCCAGTGCTGCTCCCCCCCCCCCAAAAAAAAGCCACATTGAGCATGAATTTCCAAGGAACGGTCTTAGCATCAGGACGTTACCATTCCCCACAAAATTCTCCTAGCCTGAAGGACGTATTAAGTTAATTGCCATGCAGATCCTTGACAACCAGAAATGAAAATGCATAATTGAAGGTTTCTAGAGCCCGTCTTGCTTTCTGGCATAAATCAAGGGAACTTGTTATCCCACTTTGGAATCTCACAATTCTGTTCTCTGCGCTGTTTTCTCACCTTGGCCATTCAAGTTACACATCCTTTTTATTTTTAAACGTGATCAGCATAACATTATGAACTCCTTTAAAAGTCAGAAGCAAAAACTTAATTTCTAACAAGACGCTAACACATGCCAGTGCAGACAGAGAGAGAAAGAGAGAGTGTGAGTGTGTGTGTGTGTGTTTGTGTGTCAATAAAATGCATCCCTGTGGAAATCTGTTATTTTTGGCTCTCTCAACCTTGCCTACCTCACAGGGTGTCAGTTGTGGGAAGTGGAAAGGGAAGGCAATTGTAAGCCACTTTAAGTCTCCTGGCAGAGAAAAGCAGCATATAAGAACCAACTCTCCTTCCTTCCTTCCTTCCTTCCTTCCTTCCTTCCTTCCTTCCTTCCTTCCTTCCTTCCTTCCTTCCTTCCTTCCTTCCTTCCTTCCTTCCTTCCTTCCTTCCTTCCTTCCTTCCTTCCTTCCTTCCTTCCTCCCTCCCTCCCTTCCTCCCTCCCTCCCTCCCTCCCTCCCTCCCTCCCTCCCTCCCTCCCTCCCTTCCTTCCTTCCTTCCTTCCTTCCTTCCTTCCTTCCTTCCAGTTCAGATAACCTGCTATACTGGTTTTGTTGATATAACACTATTCAGTTGTCAGTTTTTAAGAAGCCACCACCATGACAGGCAAGGATCATGGGTATTCAGTACTAGCTTTTGCCCGTGTTTGTTTTTTTAAGCATTTGTGTTGAGAACCGTCGGGCGTTTGGCCAGAAATCTCCACCTCCTGCTTCTGCAACAAAATACTGTTGTGGTTTTGTTTATTTGCTTATGGTTTAGTTGATGTATAGCCAATTTTTCTCATCAGGACTCCCAACAAGATCACCCAGCTCAAAAACAGTGCAATGAAAACAGTATAATGCATACTATGAATTAACTGCATTAGAGGATTGGAGAACATAACAAATGGCTTCACGAGCCACACTATAAACCGTGCATTGCAGCAGGATTACAAAAACTCGCAAACATAAAAATAACTGTATCCCACATGAAATGACGGCATACAAACAGTGTTGTAAAAATGGTGTCTTACATACAATAAATAGTGCAATCGAGCCGGAATAGAATGTTAGAAAACAATAAAGTGTACCATACACCATGTAGTAAAGGTTTTCTTGCGTTATAAAAAGCCCTCCTGAAGAATTCAGTTTTCCACATTTTTGGTGTAGTGGGTAAGAGCTGGGTTTGATTCCGCGCTCCCCCACATGCCCCCAGCTGGGTGACCTTAGGCTTCCTACAGCCCCGATAAAGCTTGTTCGGACCGAGCAGGAATCTCAGGGCTCTCTCAGCCTCACCCACCCCACAGGGTGTCTGTTGTGGGGAGAGGAAAGGGAAGGCGACTCTAAACCACTTTGAGACTCCTTCTGGTAGAGAAAAGTGGCATATAAGAACCAACTCTTCTTCTTCTTCAATAATCTCAGGGCTCTCACAGCCTCACCCACCCCACAGGGTGTCTGTTGTGGGGAGAGGAAAGGGAAGGCAAATGTAAGCCACTTTGAGACTCATTCGGGTAGAGAAAAGCGGAATATAAGAACAAATTCTTCTTCTTCCTTCTTTCTTCTTTCTTCTTTCTTCTTTCTTCTTTCTTCTTTCTTCTTTCTTCTTTCTTCTTTCTTCTTTCTTCTGAATCATCTTTCAACTCTTCCTCCTAAGAGCTCGGGAGGATTGTGCACAGTTCTCCTCCCTGCCATTTTATCGCTGCAGCAGCCCCAGGAG
The DNA here is from genome assembly GCF_049243985.1 of Paroedura picta. Taxonomy (NCBI): domain Eukaryota; kingdom Metazoa; phylum Chordata; class Lepidosauria; order Squamata; family Gekkonidae; genus Paroedura; species Paroedura picta. Next base: position 3,995,796 of record NC_135385.1, on the reverse strand, counting down.
GGACATTGGGCTGAGAGTAACCGGTCAAGGTCTCTGAGTCGGCTTCTGGTTAAAGGACCTGTGCATGTGTGTGCTTGAATCCGGGCATTCCCTGTCCTCTGCTAACATGCTGGCTCGCAAGTGAAGCCCAATGAAGTCTGCTGCTCAGCCGTGAGGCAGTCGTCTTTCTCTCCCTCTGCTATCGGCTTCTGCCAGCAGTGAAGACTGTTTTGATTTGTTTGGCCTTCCCTCACTCAGTCTTGTTGGTCCTCCTCCCTGTAAAGCCAGTTGCCTAAAAACAGTGATAACCATCTTCAAGTATTTAAAAGGCTGCCATATGGAGGATGGAGCAGAGTTGTTCTCTCTTGCCCCAGAGGGACAGACCAGAACGAATGGGATGAAATTAATTCAAAAGAAATTTTGTCTAAACACCCGGAAGAAGTCCCTGACAGTCAGAGCGGTTCCTCAGTGGAACAGGCTTCCTCGGGAGGTGGTGGGTTCTCCATCTTTGGAGATTTTTAAGCAGAAGCTGACGGAGAGGCTGACTCTGTGAAGGCTCAAGGGGGTGGCAGGTCACAGTGGATGACCAAGAGGGTTGTGAGTGCCCTGCATAGTGCAGGGGGTTGGACTAGATGACCCATCTGGTAGCTACCAAAAGAAGGATGGGGCAGAAGCCATACTTGGTCAGAGGAAGAAGAGCTGGTGCTTATATTTCACTTTTCTCTACCCAAAGGAGTCTCAAAGCGGCTTACAGTCGCCTTCCCATTCCTCTCCCTACAACAGACACCCTGTGGGGTGGGTGAGGCTGAGAGAGCCCTGAGATTCCTGCTTGGTCAGAACAGCTTTTTCAGCACTGTGGTCAGCCCAAGGTCACCCAGCTGGCTGCAGGTGGAGGAGGAGCGGGGAATCAAACCCGGCTTGCCAGATTAGAAGTCCACACTCCTAACCACGACACCAAGCAGGACAAGCGAAGCCCTGGCGTGGCTGCCTTTGGTGGAGAACTGGCCTGCATGTGACATAAAAAAGGGTCCAGCAGGCCCCTGTTTGGTGCACCTGCTGGAGATTGCCTGCTGGGGAGGGGCTGCTTTCTTTTGTTTAGGTTGGGTGTCTCATTCGCATTCTCTTGATGTTTTCTCTCCTAGGCTCTGCTGACCGAGATGATGGAACGGTGCAAGAAGCTAGGCAACAAGTATGTACTGAGTTCACCGAGCTCTCGCTGGATGAAGGGGTTCCAGGCACAGTTGAGGGGTCCCAAAACAAAGAGGAGAAAATATCCTGACCCAAACAAAAGTCAAGAGCCTAAAAAGGTCAAAATAAGGGAAATGAACTTAAGCCTATACAGCAGGGGTAGTCAAACTGCAGCCCTCCAGATGTCCATGGACTACAATTCCCATGAGCCCCCTGCCAGCATTCGCTGGCAGGGGCTCCTGGGAATTGTAGTCCATGGACATCTGGAGGGCCGCAGTTTGACTACCCCTGCTATACAGGGTAGATCACAGTGTAGTCTACTACAGTGTAGATTAAAAACATAGTACTAATGTTTATTAATCCAGTCAAAAACTCAAGGATTTTAGCACAGCCTCTATAAAATCAATGTATCCCCATCCCTCCACGGACCATATATGTGTTTGGCATTACCGCTTTTATCAGTGGTCAGGCATCAAGTATATCCAGCACATATAAAATATAATAAATACAATTATTATTATTATAGCCACTTGGCTCCTTTACATAAAAAGATATACTCGGGACACTATAGTCAGTACTGTGGTCCAGAAGGCCAGAGAACACTATTTGAGGCCTCTAATATTTCAAAAAGAGCCTCTTGTGGTGCAGACTGGTAAAGCAGCAGACATGCAGTCTGAAGCTCCGCCCATGAGGCTGGGAGTTCAATCCCAGCAGCCGGCTCAAGGTTGACTCAGCCTTTCCTCCTTCCAAGGTCGGTAAAATGAGGACCCAGCTTGCTGGGGGGTAAACAGTAATGACTGGGGAAGGCACTGGCAAACCACCCCGTATTGAGTCTGCCATGAAAACGCTGGAGGGCGTCCCCCCAAGGGTCAAACATGACCTGGTGCTTGCACAGGGGATACCTCTACCTTTAATATTTCAAAAACAGGTCCTGGTCAAGGCAAGCACTTTTAGTGTCCAGAGCCAACCTTCATCTAGTTACGCTGCACAGCCTCAGACATTGAGCCATACCTTGCACTGAGTCAGTGTGGGGCCCACCAGTGTCAGTGTGGTCTACTCAGAAAGCCGGTCTTTCCCATCAGCTGCTGCCTCGTCCTTTTAACTGGAGATGCTGGGGATTGAACCTGGGGCCTCCTGCAGGCCAAGCAGAGGCTCTGCCCCTGAGCCACAACCCCAGCGATGGAGTCACCACTGTCTTGGCATGCGGCTTTCTGGAGATGTGGCACAATTTTTTTCAATATAAAAATGCAATCAATAAATGCAGGGAAGGCTTTGTGGCAGCATCAAACCCTTTCAGCTCCCTTTGGGTCATGTGGCATGGTGCCCTATCCCAGCAGGGTAAACTGCAGGTGCCAACCTGAGCCCAATGAGGCTGTGACTCTGTTCAGACGACACAAATAATGTTGATTTAATAAACAGCATTTTTGTGTGATTGTCCGTCCACTAACTTTGGCTGGGGTGATTATTTTATTGAATATTATATATTCATAGAAAAATACAGGCCATCTAGTCCAACCCCCTGATCAACGCAGGATCATAGAATCATAGAGTTGGAAGGGTCCATAGAGGCCATCTAGTCCAACCCCCTGCTCAACGCAGGATCAGCCCTAAGCATCCTAAAGCATCCAAGAAAAGTGTGTATCCAACCTTTGCTTGAAGACTGCCAGTGAGGGGGAGCTCACCACCTCCTTAGGCAGCCTATTCCACTGTTGAACTACGCTGACTGTGAAACATAACCACTACACCAAACTGAGAGCCAGTTTGGTGTAGTGGTTAGGAGTGCGGACTTCTAATCTGGCATGCTGGGTTCGATTCTGCGCTCCCCCACATGCAGCCAGCTGGGTGACCTTGGGTTCACCACGGCACTGATAAAACTGTTCTGACCGAGCAGCGATATCAGGGCTCTCTCAGCCTCACCCACCCCACAGGGTGTCTGTGGTGGGGAGAGGAAAGGGAAGGCGACTGGAAGCCGCTTTGAGACTCCTTCGGGTAGAGAAAAGCGGCATATAAGAACCAACTCTCCTTCTTCAGTTATATCAGGGCTCTCTCAGCCTCCCCTCCCTCACAGGGTGTCTGTTGTGGGGAGAGGAAAGGGAAGGCGACTGTAAGCCACTTTGAGCCTCCTTCGGGTAAAGAAAAGCGGCATATAAGAACCAACTCTTCTTCTTCTTCTTCTTCTTTTTAATATTAATTAAAACACCAGGCTTTTTTCTCCATCAGTGACAAAAAGCAGCTTTGATCATTCCCCTGTCCTCCCTTTTATCCTCACAACAGCCCTGCAAGGTAGATGAGGTTGTAACAGTATGACTGTAGCTTAAATATCAAACCAGGATCTGCATAGAGGGCTGGTTGTATTTAACCACAGTTTTTCTAAAGTATGGTTGTGCATGATGCACCGACATCCAGCCTTGGTTATTGGCACCACGCTTGAACACTCCTTGGCTGGTGAAACCAGCATCTAGCCAAATCCTGCTTCACAAAATAACTCCTATTTCCGTGATGTTTGAATCTGGACAAAAACAGCAGCCAACCTTTCTAATGATGATCGTGAGGATTCTTAGAATCATAGAATCATAGAGTTGGAAGGGGCCACACAGGCCATCTAGTCCAACCCCCTGCTCAACGCAGGATCATAGAATCATAGAATCCTAGAGTTGGAAGGGGCCACACCCCCTGCTTGCCAGTCTCCCCTTCCTCTGGCCTTCAGGGGGACTTCGAAGGTGGCCAGAAGCCCCTTGGGTTCATCGTCGTCTTGTGCCCCCCCCCCAGCCCTTTTGCAAAGCTGTTGTAGCAAAGTGAGTTTAGGAGCCTCGGGGGTCACCTTTAGTGCTACTATTGATAGAAAGGTGAGGAATTTTGCTATTAAAGACAAAAATGAAACTTGATTCTGGAGGGGTGATTTTGGTAATCTCGTACTGATCTGGATGCTGTTCTTTTCCAGTGCCCTGCTCTTGAATTCAGTCATGTCTGCCTTCAGAGCAGAGTTTGTTGCTGCAAGGTCTATGGATTTCATTGCCATGATTAAGGAGTGTGAGGAATCTGGGTTTCCCAAGGTAAGTGTTAGTCTCCCCCAACATGGTTTAGGGCAGGGCTAGTCAACCTGTCCCCCTTCAAGGATCGCTGCCTTGTTGTGGCAAGGGGGCTTGTGTAGTTCAGTGAAGCTATGAGCTATACCGTGCAGGGCCACCCAAGACGGACAGGTCATAGCTGAGAGCTCTGACAAAAGGTGATCCACTGGAGAAGGAAATGGCAAACCATTCCAGTATCTTTGCCATGAAAACTCTATGGACAGTTCCAATAGGCATAACGATATGACGCCGGAAGATGAGCCCCTCAGGTCGGAAGGTGTCCAATATGCTACTGGGGATGAGCAGACGGCTAGTACGAGTAGGTGCAAACTTAAATTAGGTGCAAACTTAAATGGACTCCGGGGAATAGTAGAGGACAGGAAGGCCTGGAGGATCATTGTCCATGGGGTCGCGATGGGTCGGACATGACTTCGCACCTAACAACAACAACAACAAGTCAACCTGTGGTCCTCCAGATGGCCATGGACTACAATTCCCATGAGCCCCTTCCCAACGAGATCAAGGCTGGATTGGAACTCAAACAGTTCCGTCGGAGCTCTCCCGTCAGGCTTTCAGCCGAGGCCAGTGACGGGGACCTCCCCACAACCTGGTCCTGTTGCCAGGTGACTCTGACACCCACCATGTCCCTAGCCTAAACTTCTGTTAGCTGTTATTTTTGGCTCTGATTTATTTCTTATGACTGTTTATGGTTTTTTGCTTTCAAAGGGTTGCAAATATTTCAATGTGGCCTCTCATTTCTGCTGTTCTGTACACCACCCTGAGACATCATAGTGAGGGGCAGTAAATAAATTGCATGAATAAATAAAATGAATAAAGCCCTTGGGCTTGGGCCTTTGAGTCAGCCAGCTGGGTCCTGGTGGAGGCAGACCTCTGAGGTCCAACCAGAGCATCACAAAGCAATTAGAGAAGACTCTTGTTGCAGTCTGGGTGTTAACATTCAGCAAGCAGCAAAAGGCAGGGGGTGGGGTGGGGTAGGGTTAAGAAACACTAGCGCGGGCAGTGGAGTAGTTTAAGAAATGCAGAAGTAGTAAATTTCAGAGTCAGAACAAACTTTTCTTTTATCCGAGATGGTTTGGATGGGATATGTGTGGGCGAGGGTCCTGCGTTACACCAGCAACAAAAAAAAGGATGCATCGTTCTCTGATCCATGAAATAATTAGGGCCATTCCGCACTCGTTCAAAATTGCACAATGGTTGCAAATTGAAATCGCTACTAATTTGCAGTTATGCACAACGTCGTTGACAATCTGCAACACTCCTGAAACCGATCCGCAAAAAGCGCTTCCTTGTAGGGCTTTCAGGGAAATCCCAAAAAGTGGATTCACCCTCCGGAAAGCGCTACATTCCTGCAACCAATCTGCAACACTAGCAGGAAAGTTCTGTGCGTTACCATTGTTGCGGCTTCTGCAAAGTCCCTCCCCCTGGCTCTCTCCTCTGATCTTCCGGCAAAGCGATCGCCATTTTTTTTCTCGGAGCGAGCGGAGATCAACGCACCGTCGAGCCTTCGTTTACCCAGCGAGGCTGCCCGGCTGCAGTCCCTCCCCAGAGCTGTTTTAAGTCACCAAGCACCAAGCACCACACAGCCCCATTTTCTGGTTTATTTTCCCTTTATTTTTCACTCTATTTTCGGCCGAATATCGCACCCGTGCGGGGGGGAGGTGTTATTTTTTTTTTTCACTCGGGGGGAGCATGGCAACGATGAAACGGCAGCTCAAACACCACCTGCTAGCTAGATGGGTCTCTCCGTTGCAACGAATCAACGTAGATTCGTTGCAACATGTTTTTTTTTTAAAACCTTCCTTAAAGGGAAAGGGGCTTTTCGGGAGCATGATAACGGCCACCCATTGGCTGCTCGTTTGATTGACGGTCAGGGGCGGGACAAAGCTCGGCAATATCGCTTCCTGGCTAGCGATTTTTGCCGAAACCGGAAACCTGTGGGAAACGATAGAAACGCAACTGGATTCCACTACAAAGCCAGGTATACATAACGGCGAATTCCACTATTTAAAATGGCGATTTTTTGTTCCACAAACAATTTGCTACATAGATCCTGGTGCGGAATGGCAGAGCAGACCCCATACTAATGCATGGTACTCTAATGTCTGAGAGAGTGATACGATGCTTGTTCTTTCTTTGTGTTCTTCTAGCGGACGAACGCTGTGTAATTCAGCCATTCAAGAGTTTTTGAGGGTTTTCCTTTGTACTACAGTATGATAACAACAGTGGGTTAGTTTTAGTTACCTGTAGCGTTTAGCTGAACGACAGTAACGAAATCGATGCCGTTTTAACGGGACTCTCTGGTATTTCCACAGCACCTTCTCTTTCGGTCTCTGGGGCGGAACCTGGCCCTGGCTGACCCCCCTGAAAGCGATCGACTTCAGATCTTAAACGAAGCCTGGAAGGTTATCACAAAGCTAAAGAATCCACAGGTGGGCCGTCGGTAGGATAAGACCTAAATGCAGCCCCCCCCAAGTCTTCTGCGCCGTGCAAGTTCTAAATATCCTCTCTTTGGGAATATTACCTCGCTTGCTTTGGCCAAGGGATTTGGTGTCCCTTTACACCGAGATTTTTAAATGCGCTGGCTAGAAAGCATACCCACTTAAGAGATCATTACGAATCTATCAGCATGCCACCAACAGGCCTTTGGGATCTAAATTCAGCATAACTCTTCTGGTCCCACACTGCTTACTGTATTATCGTAAAGGAAGGTGAGATATAGTTCGTTTGACCTTTGTTGACCTTCGGAAGTTTCTGTAAGGCCGATTTTTTCAGAGAGCTTTTAGCATTGGGCATTTTGATGAAGGTTCATATGCTGATCAACTGAAAACTTTTTTGTGGGGTGGGGGTGGATACGTTCTTGGCATTGGCTTGATATTTTATATAGTTTAAACCGGGGGTGCGGCCCTCCAGGTGTCCATGGACTACAATTCCCATGAGCCCCTGCCAGCGAATGCTGGCAGGGGCTCATGGGAATTGTAGTCCATGGATATCTGGAGGGCCGCAGTTTGACTACCCCTGGTTTAAACTGTTAAATATTTAAAATCTGTTTTGCCATGTGCTGTAAATGATTGGAGTAAACTGCCTTCACTGTGGTATAAATATTTTGAACAATAAATGACACAGGTATTTAAGAGAGGAGGGTGGGGGAGGCAGTTTAAATATATTGCAAGGAAAGGAGGCAGTTCAACTTTAATGCATTTACTTTTCAGGATTATATCAGCTGTGCAGAAATCTGGGTAGAGTATACCTGTAGACATTTCACGGTAGGTGAAGTTGTTTTTACCCCATTCGTTCCTTGCTGCTGCATTTTAGATTCTCCTTGCATCTTGTCCATGCGATATACTGTTCCATGTTTTATCTTTTGGGGTGGGTACGCACATGTCACTTAAAGAGGCAGTGAAAAACTGTGGCCTTAATTCTTTCGAAACCGTTCCGAGATTCTGAATAGTGACCGAAATACCGCTAAGAGCTTGGTGCAGTGATTAAAGAGCAGCAGACTCTAACCTGGAGAACTGGGTGTGATTCCCCACTCCTCCACATGCAGCCAGCTGGGCGATCTTGGGCTAGCCATGGTTCTCTAAGAGCTGTTCTTGCAGAGCTCTCTCAGCCTCATCTACCTGTGCAGAAAGGAAGGGGAAGGTATTTGTAAGTTCCTTTGGGGCTCCTTTGGCTAGTGAAAGAAGAATTGAGGTTTTTATACCCCACTTTCCACACACCCAAGATGTCTCACAGCGGAATGCAATCGCCTTCCCTTCTTCTACCCACAACAGACACCCTGTGAAGTGGGTGGGGCTGAGAGAGCTCTGAGAGAACTGCTCTAAGAGAACTGTGACTAGTCCAAGATCACCCAGCGGGCTGCATGTGGAGGAGTGGGGAATCAAACCCCAGATTAGAAGCTTCCACTCTTAACCACTACACCAATCTGGCTTTTCTCTTCTTCACAACACCAGCCTGGTGTCATACTAGAATCTGCCGGAGACCCACATCCAAGTCTCTCCTTTGCCATCGAAACCTGGGTCAGTTACACCAGTTCAGCCCAACCTGCCTCACAGGGTTGTTGTGATGAGAAAACAGAGGAGAAGATCATTTTTGTCAGCCACTTTGGCTGGGGAGAAAGGCAGAGTACAAATGAAGTGATTAAATCTCTCTGCGCTGTCATTTAAATCTTTTCAATCTTTGACTGCTGGATCTTACGACTTGCTGACCTTCGAACATACGATCAATATCTCAAAATCTATATACCTCTGTGGCGCAGAATGGCTTGCAGGAAATCCTGTTTCTCTCCGTGCTCAATATTCAGCACTTTTCCTGTTGAGGAATGAACTTTCAAGTAGCGACTTCCATAAGGAAGATTTCAAATGCCATAACCACGTGATGCAGAAACAAGAAATTGTTAGCCTTCAGGGTGCTGCCGAAGGCTCTTTCCGGATTCCTAAGGGAGCCCTTCTGAGCCTAGCTGGGCAGCCTTGTTGGGCCAGCTGGACTTTGCAGCTCTGCTGTCCTCTTATGGTTGCTGTTTGGTGACAGACTCCTTTGCCCTCAACAGAAACGGGAGGTGAACACTGTTTTGGCCGATGTCATTAAACATATGATGCCTGACCGGGCGTTTGAAGACGCCTACCCCCAGGTAAACAGATTAATATTTTTAAAACGCATGAAACCTGCCAGGGGTGATGTTGTACAATAGAGACATATAATGAGGGGCTCTTAAGATGAATAATCCTGATCTAGGCTAGTTGAACAATAAAGCCAATTCTTTTAACTGGATAGGGCCTCTTGTGGCGCAGAGTGGCAAGGCAGCGGACATACAGTCTGAAGCTCTGCCCATGAAGCTGGGAGTTCAATCCCAGCAGCCAGCTCAAGGTTGACTCAGCCTTCCCTCCTTCCGAGGTCGGTAAAAGGAGTACCCAGCTTACCCAGTAAAGGGTAATGACTGGGGAAGGCACTGGCAAACCACCCCGTATTGAGTCTGCCAGGAAAACGCTGGAGGGCGTCACCCCAAGGGTCAGACATGACCCAGTGCTTGCACAGGGGATACCTTTACCTTTTACCTTTAACTGGATACATTTAACCGGGAGGGTGGTGATTTAATGGCCGGAGGAAATCTGTTGGTAGCCTTCAAATAATTTTAAGAGAGGGGAACGGAAGGGACAAAAAGGATTAACTGGCTGAAATGGAAGGAAGGAAGAACTGGAATAAACATAAAGGAAAGTAATCTGTCTCTCTTCTCCCTCCCCTTTCATCGTCTTGCCTCGTGCTTTTAGCTTCAGTCAATAATTGGGAAAGTCATCACCTATTATCACGACTTCTCCATTCTCTTTTCATTGGTAAGTCCCTGGATGGTTCTGGGAATCTTCTTTGTCAATGTAAATAAACAAGGATGCAGCTTATTCACAAAGCGAATCGCAGCATAAAGCATGATTTGGAATGCAATCCTGTGCTGAGTTACTCCGGTTGCGTTCCGTGTACACAGGCTGGAATAACCACACAGGGCTGCACTTCAGTGGTAGGCAAAGACCAGCTGAGAATGAAACCAGCAGGAAATCCGCAGCAGCGGCACCAATGGGGTCAGTCCCTCTGCAGACGACATGGTGAAGCCTCCCTCAGGGCCACAGAGAGACGACCCGTCAGCCGAAGATGAATAAACAAAAAAATTTCCAAGCTGGCGATGGCAAAAAGCTTTATCCAGAACGGGTTCCTAGGTATCAAACCTCGTTTTCGTATTTTACTTCTTCAGTAAACCCCATTATGAATGGGGTCATTTATAAGATACTTACCTTTAAGGACCTTTCATACTAATAGACCCAAATTATATGGCTTAAAATATAAAGCATAAGGTATATAATAAAATATAAGAATTAGGGAGTGGGCGGAAGATTTTGTTTGTATCCCTGAAAAGAAAAAAAAAACAATTCAGAAATAAGTTTACCGAGGAAGTAAAATACGGAAACGAGATTTGATACCTAGGAACTCGTTCTGAATAAAGCTTTTTGCCTTCGCCAGCTTGGAAATTTCTTTCTCCTTATTTACCCCTCAGGGCCATGGCAGCTTGGACAGGCCTCGGATGCTAGTTCACGTACCCTGGAGGTGGTCCCCAGATCAGTAGTGGTGATGGTGGGCATTTGTGCAGGCGAAGATGCTTCTGCAGTCGGCTGGGCTTCGGGAATTTAGGAACCCTGCTGCTTGCACAGAATCTTTCATGGAGACAATCCCAGAAGGATTTAAGCACAGTTGGAAACTAGAGGGGCAAAGGGAACCTGGGAATGGCCATGCGTCTACTTGAGAGAAGTCTGAACATCGTCCCCAGCAAGCTGTAGGCTTCCTTTGCCCTTTGCCTGTCTTTGCAACTGAGCAGACCCTGGGAATTGCCCAGCGACCTCGGCCTCAGCCTGACACGTGTAACCCAAGACAAGAGCTCTGGCTGTGTGGGGAGGGTGCCCGTTCCCCATTGGTTCCCAACATTTTTGCTTGTTTTCATTGCTGGGGCTCCTGATTTGTTTGGGATTTTCAGTTTTGGGGGGCTTTGGGGGGCAAGAGCCTCTTGTGGCGCAAGGTGGTAAGGCAGCAGACATGCAGTCTGAAAGCTCTGCCCATGAGGCTGGGAGTTCGATCCCAGCAGCCGGCTCAAGGTCGACTCAGCCTTCCATCCTTCCGAGGTCGGTCAAATGAGGATCCAGCTTGCTGGGGGGTAAACAGTAATGACTGGGGAAGGCACTGGCAAACCACCCCGTATTGAGTCTGCCATGAAAACGCTGGAGGGCGTCACCCCAAGGGTCAGAAGAAGAAGAGTTGGTTCTTATATGCTGCTTTTCCCTACACGAAGGAGGCTCAAAGCGGCTTACAGTCGCCTTCCCAGTCCTCCCCCCACAAAAGACACCCGGTGGGGTGGGTGAGGCCTGATATCACTGCCCGGTCAGAGCAGTTTTATCAGTGCCGTGGTGAAGCCAAGGTCACCCAGCTGGCTGCATGTGGGGGAGTGCAGAATCGAACCTGGCTCGCCAGATTAGAAGTCTGCACTCCTAACCACTACACCAAACTGGCTCTCAGACATGACTCAGTGCTTACACAGGGGATACCTTTACCTTTACCTTTAATATCTGGGCAGTTGTTAAACCAGTGACGTTAACACTGAATTGCATAAATTTAACAGGGAAAAATGGCCCAAGTGAAACATAGAATGTTCTGAACACGAGAGCTCTTAGTTTCAGTTGCAGAACTGAATTTCCACCCTGCCGTGCTGGGCCTGTGAAAATGCTGTATCAATGCAGAGATGGTGAGACCCAGAAGCCATCCAGAGGAAGCGGCAAAATCTGCTTGAGTTTGCGTCCCTAAACTTGGTTGAGGTCTTCTTGATTTTTTTCCCCCCCTCCAGGAGAAATTCTTACCGTTCCTGGACATGTTCCAGAAGGAGAGTGTGAAAGTGGAGGTTTGCAAATGCATCATGGAAGCTTTCATTAAGTAAGTGTAATGCATTCTGATTCAGTGCTCTCTAGAGACCGGACAATCTAGCAAGATTAGCAGCAGCAGGCTGGATCCGTTTGTATTTCATCGAGGCGTTTGCTTCGCGGAGGGTCAGGCTACAAAAGAGAAATTAAAATGCATTTATAATTTCCTATTGATTAATTATTTTGTATAAGTAGCTTATTGCGGAACTAAAGGCAATAGCTTAGGCTTGTGTATAAATAAATTATCCATGACTGGAAATTATCCAGCAATGTGCTTTTGTGGGTATAAACAGACCTTGAAGCAGATACAAGGTCATCTAGCACAGGGGTAGTCAACCTGTGGTCCTCCAGATGTCCATGGACTACAATTCCCATGAGCCCCTGCCAGCAATTGCTGGCAGGGGCTCATGGGAATTGTAGTCCATGGACATCTGGAGGACCACAGGTTGACTACCCCTGCTCTAAATCATGGCTGCCTATTTTGCTGTCTTCTGTACTGATGTATTAATATGCCAAACTTGATGTCCTCCTTGCAGGAAAGCTGGTTCTCTTTAAAATGCCCTGGGAGTTATGTTGGTTTGTTTAGGTGCCGCTGTTCCCAGGTTGGCTGACTCACAAAGGTTTACAACAACAGATAAAAAAACGAGCAATACCCAGGGGTCGTCAACCTGTGGTCCTCCAGATGTTCATGGACTACAATTCCCATGAGCCCCTGCCAGCAAACGCTGGCAGGGGCTCATGGGGATTGTAGTCCATGGACATCTGGAGGACCACAGGTTGACTACCCCTGACCTAGCAGATACAAGGTCATGCAACAGGCCTGTACCCCCTGCTCCAAAAATGGATGCTCCAATGAACTTCCTGCTCAGATGCTCAACAGCTCGTGCTGTCTCACTAGCCATATGCTTTTTGGCTGCCCAGCCGGGCGCACAGAGAAGCGCATACCGGCACGCGGAGTGTTACAGACTCGACTGCGGAAGGGGAGAAAGTCGGCGGCTCCGTAATTAAAGGGAAATCATAAGATCAGAAAAGCTTCGTCCTCAGCGCTGAATGAACTCTTTTGAGGCATTTAATTTCCTTTTATCACCTCGTGCGATTTGAGCTGGAAGGGCTCACGTTGCACACGCTTTTGAAAGCCATGATTTATTTTTAGCAAGAGATGTTAAGTGGCGACAGTTGAATCTCGAGAAAATGATCAGCAGAAATGTTAGCTGGGGCGGGGGGGGGGGGTGGAAGGACCCCCGATTTCCTCATAAAGAGCTCAGTGTCGTGGTTCATTGATCGTACCGCTGGTGCAAAATTTCAGGCGCGGCGGATTGTCATTCTCACCAATTTCTGAATGGCTTGGAGATCCAATGGGTGGTAAATAAAAAAAATGGCACAGTAGGTCCCCCTTTGTGCTTGAAATGCTGCCCCCTCGTTTGAAATCGGATTATTAATTTTGTGAAATCTACAGAAGCTGGCAAGCGCTCTCTTAGGAGAAGCACAGCCATGTGCATGAGAGGAGGGGAGGCAGCTTCTGGTATGAGATCTGCCGCGACATATTTTATTTTGTCTTCGTTGCCCTATGATTTGGTCTGCAAGGCAGCCTACAACTTTATACGCGTGTATCTTAAAATCATAACATCTTAAAATAGCACCGTAATATCAGTCCAGTAGCACTTTTTGTAGGTCTTAATTTATTCAAGGCATAGGGCTTTCGAGTGCAAGCACTCTTCCTCAGACTATGAACTGACCATCAAATCGTTTCCCATTCCACATCCCCACCTTATTATGTCACTCTAAAAACACAGTTGACTTCCTGCACCAGAGCAGAATGGTTTTCACCTGGCGGCTGGAAAGCATTCCTGGAGGTGGAGGTATGAACCTTTCTCAGGACTCATTTCTCCCACTTTGGGGCCCTCACTGGGACGGGGCTGCCACCTGCTTCGTGTTCAGGGGCACCAAGGCCTTGGAAAGCGTCTCATGCGCGAGGCAAGGTTGATGTCCTGATCCTAGAGCTCAGAGGCAGCTGTGAGTGTGGGATGTCCACCCGGGAAAGAGTCCTAGAAAACTTTTGGATGCACGGAAGCAACGCAAATGCCGTGGGGTGGCAGCTCCTTAGAGGAGGCGCCCAGAGTCCATGTGTACTGACGTGGGTAGCACTAACAAGAGATGGTTTTGAGGTTCGGGGCCAGGTTCAAATGCAGGGTGTTGGGACTGAAATGCTAGAGCAGGGGTAGTCAAACTGCAACCCTCCAGATGTCCATGGACTACAATTCCCAGGAGCCCCTGCCAGCATTCGCTGGCAGGGGCTCCTGGGAACTGTAGTCCATGGACATCTGGAGGGCCGCAGTTTGACTACCCCTGTACTAGAATAACAGGCCCCCTCCTTCCCTGGTGGATTCCCCATTTGATTGGGCAAATCCATTACCCTGTGCCTGGTCTGCCCGTGGGGCAAAGCTATCCCTGCTGCCAGCAGCATATTTGGGGGGGGGGGGAGCAGTGCAGTCTGGCGGGGCACACCTGGCAGGGCAAGGGCTGTTCTGTGTTGCTGCCGGTACACCTGCAAAGCCCATGGCTGGAGATGGGGCTGGAGATGGGGCTGGAGAGCAGCTGGGGGCTGGCCAGCGTAATTGCATTAAACCTGCAGTGAGGCGGTCAAGGCAGGCCGTGCTGCTGATTAGTCCCACAGACTTATTCCCTGCCGTCTGCAGTTTCCAAGCACGCCTGTGTAGAGGCAGCGGGGCTTTTCTTTAAGCAAATTCTTTTCAGAGTTTTGAAAGGAAAAATGCACTGCTGAAAAGGTTTGCCAAGATTTAATCAATTAATTAACAGTCACCTTCCCATGGTCCCTGGTTTCCTAGTGACTGGGTGGGGGTGGAGTCAGCCCCTCCAGCTTCTTTCTTTCTTTCTTTCTTTCTTTCTTTCTTTCTTTCTTTCTTTCTTTCTTTCTTTCTTTCTTTCTTTCTTTCTTTCTTTCTTTCTTTCTTTCTTTCTGTCTCTCTCTCTCTCTCTCTCTCTCTCTCTCTCTCCCTCCCTCCCTCCCTCCCTCCCTTCCTCCCTTTCTTCTGAGGACTGGTCAGTTTCCTTCCTTCCTTCCTTCCTTCCTTCCTTCCTTCCTTCCTTCCTTCCTTCCTTCCTTCCGAGGACTGGTCAGCTTCCTTCTTTCCGAGGTCTGGTCGGTTTCCTTCCTTCCTTCCTTCCTTCCTTCCTTCCTTCCTTCCTTCCTCCCTCCCTCCCTCCCTCCCTCCCTTCCTCCCTCCCTTCCTCCCTCCCTCCTTGCCAGCTTTGTGGTGGTCAGCATCTCACCCAAGTCCTTGACTTAGAAGGCCCCTGTCCTAACAGAAAGGCAGGATTAATTTGCCATCACCACCACCACTTCATTCAGGTTTTGTAATGACCCCCCACCGGCCACGTGTGGCTGCCCTGCGTGTTCACCCCTTCCGTGTCCCTCTCTGATCCCTGAGCTCCCCTTCAGCTCCTCTGCCCACCCTCCCTCCCTTCCCCCCCCTTCAGAGCCTTCTGCCTGTCAGCTGTACGGAGGCGCTGGGCTCCGTAGTGGAGCGTCTGTTTGGCTTGCAGATGGTCTCCAGTTCAACCCCCGGCCTCTCCAGTCAAGGGAATCAAACAGCAGTGATACGAAGGACCTTTCTTGACCCGAGAGGAGGTCAGAGTAGACAGGTTGGCCTTTCTGGACTAAGTTGACTTTGAAGTGGAGTTGGGCTGAAGGGGCACCTGCCAGGCAGCACCTGACCTATCCAGGTTGGCAGTCTTTGTCCTGCTCCCTTGCAGCTTGGCTCTGTTGACCTTCTTGGGGGGGGGGGCTGCTTGTTTGCACGGGCTTCCCTACAGCAGCAGCTCCCTCTCCAGCCTAAGCAAGAAGGGGAAGGGTGTAACTTGCATTTTGATTTTATTTCAAAACAGCCTATTTTAAAAAAAGGTGCGGGGAGGCCTGGGCTGTGATACCTTTGGAACGAAAAGTACTTTGGATCTGTATTTTGCTTGCAGAGAAGTTCCCCGTGGGCAGTGAGGTTTTTTAGAGTTTTTCTGTCCTGTACGGGCCCCGTTCTGTGTCCCCCCCCCCCCCAAATCTTATCCGGAGTGGCATGAGACATGACCTAGGGCAGGGGTAGCCAAACGGCAGCTGGCAGGGGCTCATGGGAATTGTAGTCCACGAGCATCTGGTGGGCCGCCGTTTGACTACCCCTGCCCTAGAGACTGAAATTAGGGGCTCCTCTCTCTTCCCACACTCCTTGCTCAAGGAGAGTCACCTTCCAGTAGTGTGAGAGGTGGTTTAGATCCCGGATTATGATGGGCAGGATCCAGGAAGTGCTCACGGAATACACCCCCCCCCTGTCTCCGCTATCAAGCTACTCCAGACCTTCAGGAGTCCCTTGGAAATGAAGGTGGGAAACGGCACAGGCTAAGCAAGGCAGGGAATTGGCAGGCATCACCCCTTCTCTTAGAGCCTCTTGTGGCGCAGAGTGGTAAGGCAGCGATATGCTGTCTGAATCTGTCTGCCCATGAGGTTGGGAGTTCGATCCCAGCAGCTGGCTCAAGGTTGACTCAGCCTTCCATCCTTCCGAGGTCGGTCAAATGAGGACCCAGCTTGCTGGGGGGTAAATGGTGATGACTGGGGAAGGCACTGGCAAACCATCCCGTATTGAGTCTGCCAAGAAAACGCTGGAGGGCGTCACCCCAAGGGTCAGACATGACTCGGTGCTTGCACAGGGGATACCTTTACCGTTACCCCTTCTCTGCTCTGTTCCCAGAAGACGTTGAGTGAGAAGGGAACGATTATCTTTTATTGTCCCTCAAGCTGTAGCCCAGGGGTAGCCAAACTGCGGCCCTCCAGATGTCCATGGACTACAGTTCCCTGGAGCCCCTGCCAGCGGATGCTGGCAGGGGCTCCTGGGAATTGTAGTCCATGGACCTCTGGAGGGCCGCAGTTTGACTACCCCTGTACTAGATGGTTCCCAGTGGCTCCTCAGCTTGTGGGAGGGGGGGCACAGGGGAAGACCTGCCCCATGAATTCCTTCCACTCACGAATCACAGGAGTCAGTCTTTATCCTTCTCGCTGCCAGACCTCCCTACATGGTCCCTTCGGAACTGCATTTTTGGGGAAGTGATTCTAAGGCAGGAGTGGCCGGACCGTGCTTCTCCAGAGGTCCGTAGACTACAATTCCCACGAGCCCCTGCCTGCCTGCAGTCCACGGACCTCTGGAGCAGCACGGTCCGGGGACCTCCTCTCCTAGGCAAGTTGCAAGTTCAGGACGACGGCCTCCCCCTCTATTCCGCTGAGTGCGGAACTGCAGCCCCCCCCCCCCCCCGGTTCGTAACCCTTCAGCTTTGCAGTCAATAGAAAACGGCACTTTTAATGCTCTATAATCATGCGAGGCTTTGAATGAATGCTTATCTTCTACAAGGAGGCTTTTGGCACAGCAGGGAAGCACAATCAGCGCCCTGCAAATTGAAGGACCCACTCATTACCACGCTAAATGCCGCCCGTTCTCCAGGCACGTAGAAGGCAGTGTGCAAAAATTCACACCTCCTAGTTCAGTTTTTCAGCGGCTCGTGTGCCAGCAAACTAGAAATGGGGCAGACAGGACATTTGGTCTCAGGAGCCTTACCTGTAGGGCAGGGGTAGTCAAACTGCGGCCCTCCAGATGTCCATGGACTACAATTCCCACGAGCCCCTGCCAGCGTTCGCGAACGCTGGCAGGGGCTCGTGGGAATTGTAGTCCATGGACATCTGGAGGGCCGCAGTTTGACTACCCCTGCTGTAGGGGCTCCTCTCCGGCCTGGGATGGTGTCAAGCAGTTAAAGGGGCAAGGGGGACACAGCTCACAAACGAATTTGTGGGACTTGTCAGGTGCCATCAAAATCCGGAGAATCCCAGCGACCGATCTGAAGAAGCCAGTCCCGGTCCCCAAATCGCCGGCCGTCGAGGCGTTGCGTTTTAGGCATCGTAGAATCCTCCCTTTATCGATCCCTTTATTTCTTGGCTGATTTTCCACCACAAAGTATTACACAATTAAGATTAGAGACCACGGTCACTGTCGAATTCAGCAGAAAGTGTGAAATCTTCAGGGCTGTACAAGAGGAAAACAAGAAGCCAAGAGTAACAGCGGCCGTTCCTTCTCAACAGAACCCAAAAGGTTTTCCCCCAAAAGTGATGCATTGAGCTTGTTCTGGAGCGCTGTGATCGATCTCCATTTGCAGGGAATGGCTGGGCATGTTGGAGGAGAGGGGGATGGTCCAATAAACCCCCCCAGCAGAAAGCTGGGACAGGTTGCATATCTTCAGCTCTAACTGCAGAGATTTAACTCTTGTTCTCTTGCAATGTGTGTGTTTAGGCACCAGCTGGAACTCACCAAGGACCCTGTCATACTAAATGCCCTCCTGCACGTCTGCAAGACCATGCACGATTCCGTCAAGTGAGTGTTTTCTTCCTCATCTTTCCTTCGCAAAGAATGTATTTTTCCCCCCTTTTTTAACGGTCGTTGTTGGAGCCGGTCCCGGGCCTCGAGGTTTGGGGGTGTCTCCTCCATGCTGCTGTTTTCCATGGCTCCGGGACACACGGGCGGGGACGTAGGGCAGAAAACTCTCCTCGCAGGCCACTGCCTGGTTAATCAGGGCTTTGTTTCCGGCGCGGGAATAAAAGGAAGGTCTGGGAAACGGCAGTGACTTCACAGCTTAACGAATAGGGAGAGGCAGCAGAGAGCACGGAGAGGAGCAAACAGAGCGGCAGATGCTGTTCGGGGACACGGTGCCAGTTCGGTGCTTTTGTCAGAAAGGCCAGGAAGGGGGCTGGGGGGGGGGGGGAAGGCAGGGCGCTGCTGCAGCTCCAGTGAACAATGCGGCAGTGAGATGGGTGCTTTTCTTCTTGCCAAAAGAAATAAATAACTGGCATTTGCCATTTTGGAACGGTGTGGCGTGCAATTCTCGTTTCGGGCTCCCCTCCCTCCCCGAACGGAGAGTTCTCCCAGGAATGCTTAATGCTTGCGGGGTTTGAAAGACCCGCCAGGAACAATAAATGGGCAAGCCTGTGATGTGTCCTGCATTGGTGGTGCCCACCTCCCTGGGGTCGTCTGCTTCATTGGACAAGAGGCAGGTGCAATCTGACAGGTGCCCTTGGATTGACTCCAAGTGAGAGCGGACAGATCACTCACGGCTCCGAGATTCGGACCGGTTGCTAGCGAGAAGCCGTGCTGTTTATGGAGCACCCTACGAAACACACGGGTGACAGGAGCCGTTCCCCTAATGGAGAATTGGCAACCATCCAGTTTTGCCTTTTTTTTTCCTCCCCTGGGCCCTCCTGGCACGCAAGACCTACCTGACCGGGGGAGACTAAACGCTCCAGAGCACCAGTCACTTTTCTGT
This sequence comes from Paroedura picta, assembly GCF_049243985.1. Taxonomy (NCBI): domain Eukaryota; kingdom Metazoa; phylum Chordata; class Lepidosauria; order Squamata; family Gekkonidae; genus Paroedura; species Paroedura picta. The sequence goes on along the minus strand of NC_135385.1, from coordinate 3,976,730 downwards.
ACCCAAAACCTCAAGTTTATTTAACTATTTACACCTTGGGATTTGTAAATTAACAACCCCACCAGCACACCACATTATCTAACACAGGGGTAGTCAAACTGCGGCCCTCCAGATGTCCATGGACTACAATTCCCAGGAGCCCCTGCCAGCGAATGCTGGCAGGGGCTTCTGGGAATTGTAGTCCATGGACATCTGGAGGGCCGCAGTTTGACTACCCCTGATCTAACAGCACTTTCACACACAGGGGCATAAAAGGGTGAATAAATACACTCCTCTTTCCCTGTGCTCCCTTACTGAGGAGGGGGAGTGGTTCACTTTGCCACTCACCACCCAGCATCACCTTCTGACTCCTACACTTCTGCAAGGGAGGCTTCTTGGTGGATACTCCTCTGGCCTCCCACAGTGTCCCCTGTGGCCAGACCAGGCCAGGGCCTGACCCCCAGCCTAGGTCTAGTAGGGCCTTCCCTGGAGAAGGGGCCTTAGCTCCTTCCAGGAGAGCCTGCCCCCTCCCAGGTGGTCTGGAGCCTAAATACCCGTGAGCGCCTCCCCCAGGTGGAGCTTGTTTTGGCCATCCCCATTGGGGCATGTGGCCCTCTCCCTCCCTAAGTCCCCTCGGAAGTGTGGGTATTTGCAGGCTCTCCACCACCCGGCAGCCATTTGAGACTAGGTCCAGGGCAGCCATCTTATGATTTGGATCAGCCTCCAGAACCCATTTTGCCACACAGGGCCTCAGTGAGAGTACTGTAACTTTCCAAAATAACTTCTGTGGCTTCTCCCTGTGCCTCCTCCCTTGTGTTTGACAAATATTTAGCCACTTTTGGCTGAGGTTGCAATTTTAGCTTCTTCAGTGATCTCAGGGCTCTCTCAGCCTCACCCACCCACTTTGGCTGATTTTAGAATTGCCCATCTCTTTGTGAAGGATGAAAAGACGGTATTAATTTCATTGATGAGGCCAAAAAGGTTCAAGGCATCAACAGCCAAAGGGCCCACCCAATTTAAAGAGTGACCAGCCCATGGGATAAATCTTGCAAATTTGGGGTTTTTAAAAAATTATTTATTGCTGCATGCTGGTGTAACCGCCAGCCATATTTGTGGCACTGTCGTAAGATTGCCCTCAGCGTTTTCTAAAGTACTCAAATTCAGTAGTGAAATGGTTAAACACTAAATCAGCCCTGCTTTCCCCTGAGTGGTCTTTTAGCGCAAGGAAACTTTAAAATCTCTCACCTGGCAAACCGTCTTCAGGTGAGACTCTTGCAGCTAATAATATATGTGAGCAACTTTATCAATTGCTTCTGTGCCTCTGCTCCCGAGGGCCTAATCCTAAACTAAAACAGAATATTAAAATGAAAATGACACTGGTCACGTTACGGTTGTCATTGGCTTTAGACCAGGGGTAGTCAAACGGCGGCCCTCCAGATGTCCGTGGACTACAATTCCCACGAGCCCCTGCCAGCATTCGCTGGCAGGGGCTCGTGGGAATTGTAGTCCACGGACATCTGGAGGGCCGCCGTTTGACTACCCCTGCTTTAGACAGTATTATTCTGAAATGCCGTGCAAGGAAAATTGCTGGAGGGCTGTTTAGTTATGACAGCGTGTGTAAGCAAGGCCTATGACCATGTTGGAAATATTATACACCTTGGCCGGAAGAGGCCCCCTAGAAGTGGAGGCGCTAGGCCTCAGCCTAGCTAGCCTGATGGTAAATCCAGCCCTGCCTAGGTTGTCCTTTGCACTGCCCATCCTCCTTTCCTCTCCACCCTTTCTGTCAAGTGTGATGTAGTGGGAAAGAAGACAAACAATATTCCTCTTTCCATCGGCTTTTATCTCCATTTACCGCTAGAAGAAATGCTGAAAAAGGAGCCTCGGTTGCAGGAGTGGCCAAACTGCGGCTCTCCAGATGCCCACGGACTACAGTTCCCATGAGCCCTTCCCATGCTGTCAGGGGCTCATGGGATTTGTAGTCCACGGACAGCTTGGCCACCCCTGCTCTATTGACAGCATGGCCTGCTTCTGGTAACAAAACAGCCCCTGTGTATCTCCCTCAACCCATGATGCAGCGCAGTGTCGGTCATTTAAACAGCCGCCGTCTGGCCATATTTTCAGATGACATTTTCAGATATTTTCAGTTCCTGATAACCCGGAGATTGCACTATAAATCTTCCGAGCAGCTCTGCGTCATGACTGCAATGGAACGAGGGGAAAACGCTGATGAACTCTTAATGGCGAAGGGTCAACCTCCGTCACCCCTCTCTAAATCTCAATCAAGTTTGTTACGAAATAATCACGCAGTTCCCATCTGGTGCCTGCACTGGGAGAATTGCAAAACAGCACCCTGAGGCCCCTTGGGTCGTCGTGAAAACCTCGTCCCGGATGACTTAATGGTGCTGGGGCAGGGCACATTGTCCATCAGCACACGGTTGATTTATTAGAATTCCACGGGGTAACCCAGCAAAAGGCTTCCGGTTCAAAAGAATTTGTGTCGCATCTCTTTTGTCATCATACAGTGTCTTTATGGCACAAAAAGGTTTGTCAAGTAATCCTTGACCCCATTAATGCTTTTGTAGCGGAGATGACTGTTCACCAGTACAGCTGTTTAGGATTGTTTGGGCATTTCTTGCTGTTAGCCCAGGGGTAGTCAAACGGCGGCCCTCCAGATGTCCATGGACTACAATTCCCATGAGCCCCTGGCAGGGCTCATGGGAATTGTAGTCCATGGACATCTGGAGGGCCGCCGTTTGACTACCCCCGTGCTAGACTATTCCTCCTGCTTCTTTGAGGAGAAATTCAATTAAGGAGCGTGCCCAGAGTTGGAACGAGCATTTTCTAAAAAGTGTCCTGAACGCTGAAGCTTTCTGACCATCACATTTCACCTGGTACTGAGAGGTCTGTGTGGGGCTGTAGGGCTCGCTCCAGTTTCCTACTGCCTCCTCCTTAAATACTGACCTTGTGAAACATTGTTTCTAGTGCGCTGACCCTTGAAGATGAAAAGCGCACGTTGGCCTCTTTGATCAATGGATTTTTAAGGATGGTGAGTACCGTGAACGGCGTGCGCGGGAAATTGGGCGAGGGAAGGCTTTAAGCTCGAAGAGAATTCATGGTCCGTTTCCATTGTAAAATCCAGCAGGCAGATTTGCCATCTGTCACCTTAAAATTTCACAGGGGTTCGGTTTAATTAGAAATACCTGAAATGCCCCTCCGTGGTCCATCCTGCTGGAACATCCTCGGCTTAGGTGAAAACTGATGTTTGCACAACATGAATTGGGCAGAAGTTCAAATCTTGGCTTGTATGAAAATATAATGTGTTCATGAACACAGGGAGGTGTTTTAGTTGGGGGGGGGGGGAAATGAACATGATGTGAAGGATGTCTAGCTGGGAGAGGCCAATGGCCTGACTCAGTATACAGCTTCTTCATGTATGTTAACGGCGTTTTTTGTTTCAAAGGACCCCTCCGTTCATTGTAAGGCTTGTGAACTCCTGTTCTTCTGTAATGCAACCCCCAATCTCAGGACACTTCTAGGTGCAGCTTTCATAAAATTTCCATCAGATTCAGATTCAGAGTGCCTTTGGTTGGCATGAAATTGCAAAGCATAAAACAAAAATTTCAACCAGTCCCAGATGTAAAATCCATCGTAAAAAGGTTTTCATTTCAAATTGCCCGTAAAAACTTTGCTACTTTTATCATAGTTGCTGAGTCCCTCACGTTTAGTATCATTTTAATCCAATGTTTCCCGTTAACACAGCTGAATTTCAGTTTCTTCGGATAATTAGCTAACGGGCGACGATATAATGTGTCATAGAATCATAGAGCTGGAAGGGGCCATAGAGGCCATCTAGTCCAACCCCCTGCTCAACGCAGGATCAGCCCTAAGCATACTGAAGCATCCAAGAAAAGTGTGTATCCAACCTTTGCTTGAAGACTGCCAGTGAGGGGGAGATCACCACCTCCGTAGGCAGCCTAGTTCTAGAAACTAGATAGAATCACAGAATCCTAGAGTTGGAAGGGGACATAGAGGCCATCTAGTCCAACCCTCTGCTCAACGCAGGATCAGCCCTAAGCATCCAAGAAAAGTGTGTCTCCAACCTTTGCTTGAAGACTGCCAGTGAGGGGGAGCTCACCACCTCCTTAGGCAGCCTATTCCACTGCTGAACTACTCTGACTGTGAAAAACTTTTTCCTGATATCTAGCTTATATCGTTGTACTTGAAGTTTAAACCCATTACTGCGTGTCCTCTCCTCTGCAGCCAGCAGAAACAGCATCCTGCCCTCCTCCAAGTGACAACCTTTCAAATACTTAAAGAGGTCTATCATGTCCCCTCTCAACCTCCTTTTCTCCAGGGACACTACATCCATGTAAACAGTATCTCTCCAAATTTCCATCACATCATAGGAATGAGCCCTACTATATGGGGAGCCCTGCCATATGGGAATTACAATCCACGGACATCTGGAGAACCGCAATTTGGCCACCGTTGTCATAGGTTTTGGGGGTGCCTTCTAGACCATAAGTTAAATGGGGAAAGAAAGAGCTGGTATTTTTCCTTAGGCTGCTGTGATTTGAATTGGCTGGAAAATGTCAGGTCCTGCATTCCCCTGCTGCATTAGAGTCAGCCATGTGCATCAGCATCTAAAATGGAAAGGATGAATAACGGGAAGCTGCAGTCATGTCTCGGGAATGACTTCTCTGAATCTCCTTAATCCAGGTGTCGTTCAACCGTGACTTTGAGCAGCAGCTGAGCTTTTATGTGGAGGCCCGATCGATGTTTTGCAATTTGGAACCTGTTCTCATCCAGCTGATTCATGTAAGCCTCTCTCTTAATTGTAACAACAAAAACAGAGTCCCATAGCACCTTTAAGACCAGCAAAGATTTATTCAAATAAGCCTTGGGGGGCAGGCAGAGAACCTACCTGTATATTTCTGAATGGGGCAGGGTAAATTTTGCTGGCCTTTTAGCATTATGTCCTGCATCAGCATTTGGATTCTTCCTGCCCTGTTAATCCTGCAGAGGTGCAAAGTAAGTTGAAGTAAAAGCACTCCGTTTGTTGGTGAATTGACTGATTTGCGTGTGCTTTTTCCCCATTTCCAACCGCAAATAGTCCCAGTGAAAGATTATCATGTCTTACTTCTTGTTTTGAATGAACAGCATGTATTGCTAAGGAGGTTTACGGTGTTGTTCTAAGCAGAGTTACACCCTTTCTTGGCCCACCAAGTTCAATAGACTAAGAAGGGCAGAACTTTGCTAAGATGGCCCTTTTGCATGGAGTAAACCTAAGGTAGCCAGACTGCTGAAGAGCGAGGATGGGAAGGGGCCTTTGAGAAGCTTGGAGTTCAAACCATAAGTCAGCGGAGCATCTTACTACAGAACAGTCTTGTAGAAGAATCTAAGACTGAGTTGCTCTTATAACTGTAAATCCTAAGCAAAATAGCTTTGATGGTGAAATCCAAGCAGGAATTGACTTTGTTTCTCTCATGGAGATAAACCCAAGAATGCTCACTGACATATGCATTGGAGGTACCCCTCCCCTCCTTTCATCTTAGAATCATAGGGACCTCCAGGGTCACCTAGTCCAACTCCCTGCGTGATGCAGGAACTCACAACTACCATTTGTGATATGGGTGTGATATTTATTGCATGATATGACTATATATCCTGCGTTGAGCAGGGGTTTGGACTAGATGGCCTCTGTGGCCCCTTCCAACTCTATGATTCTATCATTCTATATGGTTATGTTGATGTACCCCCCCCCCCAAATGGCCAATGATGAGCCTGGAGGGGGAGGGGAGGGGCCCCGGGTGGGCGTGTCCACAGCTCTGCTTCCCAACCATATTTTGCATGATCACGCTGCTTCTGGGGTTTCTCAAAGTCTGAAGAACGTTTCAGGGGGTTCTCAGTGGTAAAAAAAGTGAAGAAAGGCTGGTTTATATCTTGGGATATTTTGGGAAGGACCAGAACCTTTAAAACCTGCCCTTCCAAATTGCTCAGGGCGAGGAACAACTCAGGGTGAGGAAAAACCAACACACAGGATTAAAAATTTAAAGGGTTTACAATTAATCCTCGCAACAAATAATTCCCAGCCATGGGAGTCCTTTGGCAAGGAGCCTCTCTTCTGACTCTCTTCCTTCTCCCAGTGGTGTGGACAACCTCCTTGGTGGATGTATTTTAGGCCTCAACCATAAGCCTGGTGGAACAGCCCCATTTTACAGGCCCTTGCAGAAGTTATTTAGGTCCCATGGGCCCTGATCTCTCCCCAGTTGGTTGTGTCCACAGCTCTGTTTCCCAACCATATTCTGCAGGATCACGCCACTTCTGGGGTTTCTCAAAGCCTGAAGAACGTTTCAGGGGGTTCTCAGTGGTAAAAAAGTGAAGATATTTTGGAAAGGACCAGAAACAACTGTTGCAAAAACACCAGTGCCCTGAGAATCTCTCAAATTCCACCAGACTGGGGTCAAGGCCGAAAAAGCAGGTTTCTGGTCCTTTAGTGTTCAGAGGTAGGTTTAAATATGTGTGAGCAGCGACTGATCAAGTGTGAGGTTCAGTATGATTTCCTGAAGCCCAGAAACATGTTTCTCTATCTTGTGCAGTTCAAGTTCTCTCCTGGTGAGCAGAAATGCAATAAAACTCACCAGGATGCAAATTTCCATAATTCAGGAACCAGGCAGAAGACACCTAAGTAGAGTCTATTGAAAAGGCAACTCCCCGAGACCACGACTGTAGTGAAATCCAAAGGGAATCTTTATTCAGCAGACGAATGCAAAAGGCATCCACAGGAAAAGTTCAATGAACAAACTCTTTGGCAGAGGCAGAGGGCCAGGGGCCCCACGGGGGCTTTTATACCTGGGGTTGAATAAAGGAGGGTGAACAGGTATCCGCAAGGCGGGGAAAATGCAGTAGTTCTCAGGAGGACCATCTGGCCCCTGCTTTGATCTAAAAAGTTACACGTGTTGAGACTTCACAGCTCCTAGCAAGGTCAGGAAGCGATAAGGGGTTCTGGCAGGGAGGCGCTTTGGAATGCAAAGGGAGGAAAGGAACTAACAGGCGATTTATGGCTTTATGGGTTTATGGCAGCAACCCGGGAGTCTCCGGGAGAACACAGGCGAAATGCGGGTCAGGAACCGAGGTTCATGACATACAGGTTATGCAAAACCTCATGCAATCTGTGATAAGTGTGCCATGCTCCATTCTGCACTGCTCCTGTGATTTCATTGAGGCTCATCCAGCCGTCGAACGGTAGGAAACTGATGATTAAACGGAAGGAATTGGATTTAAGTCCACTGAGTCCCACTGATTGCTCTTGGGTGAAAAGCGACTTCCGTTGGCTGGGCTGTTGCCGGTCCCACTGGTAACATGATATTTCCCACAGAGTGTGAATCAGCTGGCAATGGAAACAAGGAAAGTGATGAAAGGAAATCACTCCAGAAAGACGGCCGCCTTCGTCAGGGTAGGTGTGAAAAACGGAAGGTTCCCCTTATTGCCCTTTAATGCCCGTTGAGCTAATGAGACCAGGCTAGAATTGCAGCCTGTAACCCTGGGCAGAGGTGACTCATGCTAGTTTGCCCCTGTCAGGGATAGGGAAAGCCCAGTAGGGAATCAGGGCTCTTTAACAGCTGGTTGGTAGGAGGATTTTGGCAGATAAAGGAGGTAGAAGGATGGCACTTGGTGATTATGGTCACCTCTTCCGTCAGTCTTTGGCAGTTCAGTGGGGGCCCTCGCAGGAGTCAAGACCAGAGTTCTACTGGTAGGTCTTGTTTTTATGGGAGGAAGAAATGCAGAGAGAGGGAGGGAGGGAGGGAGGGAGGGAGGGAGGGAAGGAGGGAGGGAGGGAGGGAGGGAGGAAGGAAGGAAGGAAGGAAGGAAGGAAGGAAGGAAGGAAGGAAGGAAGGAAGGAAGGAAGGAAGGAAGGAAGGAAGGAAAAAGGGAGAAAGGAGGAAGGAGGAAGGAGGGAGGGAGGGAGGGAAAAGGAAGGAAGGAAGGAAGGAGGGAGGGAGGGAGGGAAGGAAGGAGGGAAAAGGAAGGAAGGACGGAAGGAAGGAAGGAAGGAAGGAAGGAAGGAAGGAAGGAAGGAAGGAAGGAAGGAAGGAAGGAAGGAAGGACACAGAAGGCAGAGTTGCAAGAAGAGCAATCCATGGGATAAAGGATTTTGTGGATGTTGCAAGCTTGTGCTATAGGAAGCTACCAAGTCTGGACAGGCCACTGTGGGCCATTCTGCATGGTGGTGGCTGCACCAGGCCACTGCTGGCGCATTGTGGCGGAGCAGCATGCCCCACTGCTTTTTGCATCCCCATTGGGGACACATTTTGGCGGCGGACCTGTCCCGCTGGTGAAACGTGTCCCTGTGGGGGATGCAGCCGTGGCACAAAGATTCCGCTGCACGGGGGAGGGGGAGGGGGAGGGGGAGGGGAGGCAGTGGGGTTTTTTGTTTTGTAGGAAGGCCTCCATAGGATCGGGCTACACAGGCCAACTCCGGGCTAGGGGCTTAAGGGCACGTGGAAAATATCCATCTTCCCTTAAAGCAGTACAGTGATGGCCTAACGCATGCTGGGCCTGGAGGGGGCCAACCTGGCGGCGACAGCGGGGATTAGCCCTGCTCCCGTAGGCTGCCTTCCTGGCCTTTTCCGCCTGTGCGGAATCGGCCTGTCTGAAAGAGCCCAGCTCATCCCAGTAACCCTCAAACGGCTGCATCTCTAGTTCCTTGACGTGGTCTCTTAAAACAGCCCTGTCCTTCTTTCCATAGGCTTGCGTGGCTTTCTGTTTCATCACCGTTCCCTCTTTGACAAGCATTTTTGGCCGTCTGAATCTGTACCTGCTCTCTGGGCAAGTTGCTTTGGCAAACCAGTGCCTTTCACAAGGTAAGCCTTTTGATTCTGCAGTTGCTCTGTGTGTGTTTGTGTACGTGCGTGTTTTGAAACATTTCTGGGGAAAGTATTCTTTGCTGGATGCTACCCTTTCTGGATGGAAAGCCAGAAGGAATTGCTTCCAGCAGCTGTGCCTTCCGTACTGGGATGAGCTGGGTTCTTTCAGACAGGCCGATTCCGCACAGGCGGAAAAGGCCAGGAAGGCATCCTACGGGAGCAGGGCTAATCCCTGCTGTCGCCACCAGTTTGGGAATGGAGTCTGAATTATAGCCCAGTTGGGCTCATTTGGCCTTTGTAGAAGAAGAGATACGCTGCCTTACAGGGGTAGTCAAACTGCGGTTCTCTAGATAGTCAAATAGAACAGGGGTAGTCAAACTGCGGCCCTCCAGATGTCCATGGACTACAATTCCCATGAGCCCCTGCCAGCGAATGCTGGCAGGGGCTCCTGGGAATTGTAGTCCATGGACATCTGGAGGGCTGCAGTTTGACTAACCCTGGAATAGAACTTTAATGGGAAAATCCTGCCTGGGAGACAAGGCCTGGATAGAGCTCAGAATTGCGAGGAACCAAGAAATGTGCTAATTTGACTTGGAGAGCCGATGATTGGGCATGATGTTCAGAAGTTGCATTTCGCTTCGAGACAAGATGCGGAATGTTCAGAGTGCACAAGGACGGGATGTGTTTAGAATTCCAGTATTACTTTTGACTGAAGATTAATGTCGGTGGGCTGATTTTCCTTGCTTAATCAGGCCTTCAGAACAAAACCCTTCAGAACAAAATCCGACTCTGCTTGTAAATTCCAGGGACGGTCAAACTGTGGCTCCCCAGATGCCTGTGCTGGCAGAGGCTCATGGGAATTGTAGTTCATGGGCACCTGGAGAAGCCACCGTTTGGCCACCCCTGGACCATCTTAACTTCTGCCTGTTGCTTTCATCAAAACCGCCCAAAATCTGCTTTCTCAACCATTTATATCTCTTACACTCTTTTCAGTGTAAAGAGTTCTACCCTGCTCTTTCAAAAACATAGGCCGGGCCGCAAAACCAGTCAAATCAGTTTGCAAACAAACAAGCCAGCCCACCAATAAACAAAGACACACAAAAGACCCAGACAACTTCAGCCAGCTATTAAAACCACCAGAGTACAACTTCAAATCAGGGCTCTGCAAGTCTTTCTAAGGGGGCAGGGAATCGCATGAACACATCAAACTACCTTATACCAAATCACAGCATCAGCCCGTCAAGGTCAGTACCTTCTACGCAGACTGGCAGTAGCTCTTCGGAGGTCTCCGGTAGAGGTCTTTAACATCACTCCCTGCCAGATCTTTGAACTGGAGATGCTGGGGATTGAACCTAGGGCCCTCTGCACCCCAAGCAGATGCTCCACCACTGAGCCTTTCCTCCACCTTATCTAGAATTGTCTCCCACAAGGTGGAGCCAATGTGGGGGAAAGCTGTTGGATGAGTAGTAGTCAAAGGAGCCATTTGTAAAGAGGGCGCTGGCCATAGATAATTGCTGAACTGGCCTCGTTGGCTGATAAAGGTGACTCCCAAATGCCAAAAAGCCTTGACGTTTTGAGAGATCTTCCCCCTTCCCCCCTGAATGAGGAGAGCAGTATTTAATAGTATTTAATTATCAAATTATGGACCCATGGTGTGCATGTAAATGACAGGGCTGGGGAGGTTCCAGTGAGAAAGATGGTAATTACTTGCTTGATGCGGCACTCCTGTGGCTTCAGAGCCAGACTGCCTGGGCTATAACAGGACGTAATTGGTACGTGTTCCAAAATCTCCAGAACGTCAGCCGATGAAATGGTGCTCCGTCAGCTGGAGAGTAATAACCTTGGCAACTGCATGGCCTCCAGTGCTCATCGGGAGCCATTTTGAATGGAGGGCCATCTTAACTGGAGCCACAACCTTCTAAATTTCGAGGAACTGCGTTTCAGATTGTGCTGTTCATGGGCACACATGTTTATCGCATATTATGATAGTTATTGTCAGAAACCCCCTGTGTGCAGATAGCAGAAAAGGGGGGATATAAATATCTTAAATAAAGTAGCAGTAATTGCACTAGACATGAAATGAAACATTAAATGGCGATTAAACATTTAATTATTGAAAAGGAAATTCTAAAAGTTACCTCAGAATGCTCATTCTTGCATGAAAACACTCTGATTAAAGCAGCCATTGATGGGAACTGGCTCCGGTTTTTATCCAATGTCTTAGTCTTATGAGTTTTTTTCCTGCCAAGGAATGTGCATGCTTCATTATTTAGCATGAATTTAGCATTATTTAGCAAGAACGGTTATTTTGTGCCGTATTGCTTCCTCCAGTTTGAACTTTGGATTGTTGGGGAAACAAAAGAGTTTAGGACAAGTCTGGAATCCTTAAGGTTTCATTCATGGTGTTTGTGCTTACAAGATTAGTTCTTAAATTGGGCTTGTTTAGTTAGCCCGTCTCCTAAAGCAGGGGTAGTCAACCTGTGGTCCTCCAGATGTTCATGGACTACAATTCCCATGAGCCCCTGCCAGCGTTCTCTGGCAGGGGCTCATGGGAATTGTAGTCCATGAACATCTGGAGGACCACAGGTTGACTACCCCTGTCCTAAAGAAGATAAGGCCCACCCAAAGAAGGCTCATTGAACTTGAGGGGGCAGTTTCTGAGTAAACCTGTGTAGCATCAGATTCCTTGTCCCTGTTCATCTTTCTGTCCAGATGAGGATCAAACAGTAGGTCGAGGTTGTTTGAGATTTTACTTAAGTTCATTCTTTATCCTACTGTTCCTCTAAGGTAGGTTTTCTCAGCCAAGGTTTTGGGAAACCCTGAGGTTTCTTGATGGCCCTGGAAGAGTTTCCTGAATAGGTAGGAGTTACTTAATTTTTAATATATTTTTAAAATTTGTTAAACATTTATCAGGTGATATGACCATATCTATGAGCCTCTTGTGGCGCAGAGTGGTAAGGCAGCAGACATGCAGTCTGAAGCTCTGCCCATGAGGCTGGGAGTTAGATCCCAGCAGCCAGCTCAAGGCTGACTCAGCCTTCCCTCCTTCCGAGGTCGGTAAAATGAGTACCCAGCTTGCTGGGGGGTAAACGGTAATGACTGGGGAAGGCACTGGCAAACCACCCCGTATTGAGTCTGCCATGGAAAAGCTGGAGGGCATCACCCCAAGGGTCAGACATGACCTGGTGCTTGCACAGGGGATACCTTTACCTTTTATGACCATATATGGCCATGTTGCCTCCCCTGCCTGATGGGCCAATGATGGGCCCAGAGGGGGTAGGAAGGGGAGGGGTGCTATCCCCCTCCCATCTCAGAGAGTGAGGAGACTTTTCCTGCCCAAAAGTCACATGACCTGGGAGGGACTAGCACTCCTCCCTCAGTTATTTTCTTGCCTCCGTCATGAGAGGTTCTTCTGAGTAAGGTGACTTACTCATCACCTCAGATTTCTGAGGTAATATTTTCCATCGGATTAGTCCCGGATTATTTAACTTTATCCATAGAGCTTTCACTTCTAAAGCTCTCTTTAAGAAGTGCCGGGAATGTGGTACAAAACGGCACAAAACGATGGACATGCCTCATGTCTTCCTGCCTTGGTGAGGGACACATTACAGGACTCTGTCAAGCCTTCAGAAATATGACCCCTAAAATGAGGGACGGCGGAACACAACAGTTAAAAGCCGCATTGTGTGAAAAAGCTCTATCAGCAGCTGAAATTGTCCCAGAGGGCGGAAGTGTGGGAGACGAGCACCCGAAAATGCCCTCTGTCTCCTCAGTTCCCCCTCAGGGTAAGAAGGATGACAACAAACACAAAAGGGCCAGGTTGGAACCTCCAGCAAAGAAAAACACCAAACATTGTCAAGGAGGTTGGTTAATTAACTCTCTGAGTCAGTCAGAACTGGTTCGACACCAACAATCACCATCGCCTCCAGTGTTAAGACCCTTGGTGCCCACAATTGTTCGGTCAACACTGTCAGGTCGGCATGAAGAGTCGATGTCTCCAATATGTCACAGATGCTCTTCCGCGCCGTCAGTGCATTCAGCATCGGAGAGAAACGATGTGAAAGGGGCCATCCTTGACACCGAGCTCCAGTTGCTGCCAAAGCTCAACATCGTTCCCACTGGACGCCGAGTGGCACACCACCACAGCCTCTTCAAGAGATGGGAGATCTGTTGGAGTCAGACGATGAGCTTGTGGTATGTCCGAGATGAGCCATGCGAAGACCTGGCAGGGACCTGCCCATCGAGTCCTCCAAGCGGAGATCGACATTGTGCGTTGAAATACCGCTTAGATTGCCTTCGTTGACGCCATCTTGTGGTCAGCGCCGAAACTATGATCAGGATGAAGTAGGGTCTACTTCTAGGTACAGCAGAGATGGTGCTCAATGCCATGTCATCAATGATGCTTTAGGATGCTTTGGTCTGATCCTGCGTTGAGCAGGGGGTTGGACTAGATGGCCTGTATGGCCCCTTCCAACTCTATGACTGTGTGATGACACCCTCGAATCCTGTATTGACCATCATAGGGGCAGGGATTCAGAGAAGGACTCTGAGACAGTGGGGGACAGAGACAGTGGGGGAGCCAGCTTCTCTTTCTCCAACTGATGATCTCAGACAGATCGTCAGTATTCTGAATAACTCATCAGAATGGCAGAATTTTTGAAGTTGTAGACTTTTGTAGACCCAGAAGTAGAGCCAGACTCTGATGATCCAATAACGGATCATAACAAAATTATCCAGGCAATGTGGTTGAATCCGGCTTTGGACCCAGCTTTTTCATGGAAGCTATTTATTTATTTGATGTATTTGATGTATTTGATTTATTTCCTGCTACTCCTGAGCCGGCTCGTGGCTGGTTACAGATGTCCAATAAAACCCCCCAGGAAAAGCCCATTAATTTACGGTCCTTCCGTTATCCTGGATTCCTTAGGCTGATCCTGCACTGAGGAGGGGGGTTGGACTAGATGGCCTGCATGGCCCCTTCCAACTCTATGGTTCTTTTTCTTGCTTATGTTATCCTTTCGTAATCTTTTTGAGGAGGATGTGACTGGTGCAGCATTACCTAGCAAGTGTCGTAACCAAAGGGGAATTTGAACCTGGGCCTCTCAGATCCTGGTCTTAACACTCTACCTAATCATGGAATCATAGAATAATAGACTTGAAAGGGACCTCATGGGTCATCTAGTCCAACGTCCTGCACTATGTAGGACACTCACAGCCCTATCGCTCATCCACTGTCACCTGCCACCCCCTTGAGCCTTCACAGAATCAGCCTCTCCATCAGATGGCTCTCCAGCCTCTGTTTAAGAATCTCCAAAGATGGAGAACTCACCACCTCCCGAGGAAGCCTGTTCCTCTGAGAAACCACTCTGACTATCAGGAACTTCTTCCGGATGTTTAGATGGAATTTCTTTTGAATTAATTCCATCCCATTCGTTCTGGTCTGTCCCTCTGGGGCGAGAGAGAACAACTCTGCTCCATCCTCCATATGGCAGCCTTTTAAATCCTTGAAGATGGTTATCAGATCTCCCCTCAGTCTTCTCCTCTCCAGGCTAAACAGACCAAGCTCCCCCAGCCTTTCTTCATAATGTTCACTGCATTATCCTGGCTCCCCGCTGGAGATCCCTATGCATCATCTTGCCCACTGTCCCATCTAGACCCATCAAGGCTTACTACTAAAGCTACTAAACCCATTCCCAGCTTGAAATGTTTCTCTAGTAGATGCAGAAGAACCTTTTAAAATTGGCCATTGTTTGTGTTCAACTAAAGGGAGCATTTCTTGAACTGGTTTGAACTGGTTTCTCAAAGCAATCGTTCATCTAGACCAGGGGCGGCCAAACTGTGGCTCTCCAGATGTCCGTGGACTACAATTCCCATGAGCCCCTGCCCGCACGTGTCCATGGACATCCGGAGAGCCACAGTTTGCCCACCCCTGGTCTAGATGAACGATTGCTTTGAGGCCTATTCATGATCTGGTGCCCACCTTGCTTGATGCCCAGTTGTGTGGCCTTGAGGGCCTTAATATTTTCAATTATCTGGGGAGGTGAAAGAGACATTGAGGACCCACCGTAAACAGCAACCCAGATAGTTCCATCTTTAAAACCTTCTTTTTGGAGCCAGTCCTCATGGGCATTTTGTGCTTCCTGCCATACATGGTGTGATCTTTTCCGATTCGGATGGTTCCAGGCCTGTACAAGGGAGAAGGCTTAAAGCCTTGTCCTTTTCAGGGGCGTGATGGGTGCTGTCAGCATTGTCCGTTCCCCTAGCAAGTTCCAGCGGGTGCAAGCCAAACGAGCTGACCCAGGAAGCTGACTCGGGGATTTTTTCCTGCAAGGCTGAGGGTTTGTTTCTTTGTTTGGACATGCTGCGGCACGTAGAGTCAGAGTCGAGGGATTTAGAGCGGAGCTGACTCTCCCGTCCAAGTGCGTTCTCGAAACAATAGAGCTGCTAAGTCAGGGTGATACATTTTGTGTTTATTTGGCTTGTTTACAGACCGGCCAGGCCCAGACCCCAGCATGAAGTCATGCTTGGTTGCTGTTCTGTGATTAACTCATTAGGGTTTTTTTACACCGCCCAGATAATTAGAGCGCGCATAGGCATATGCAGAGTTTTAATCTATGTCAGTGGTCCCCAACCTTTTTATCACCGGGGACCACTCAACGCCGGGGACCACTCACCGGGGACCACTCTCTGATCGCTATTGTAATGTTTAAACATCCCTTCAAAATAAGATACAGACATGCCACAACAATGAAGTGTGTTGTAAAGGGCTGGGGGGGATGAAGTAAAGGGCCGGGGGGGGGGGAGAAGGCGTCCTTCAGGGCCCACCTCCAATTAGTCGAAGGACCACATGTGGTCCGCGGCCCACAGGTTGGGGATCGCTAATCTATGTCATCACTGAAGAATGCATGAATTAAGTGAAGGGGAGTTTATTATCGAGTACCTTAAAAAGACCCTTCCCTGGCCCCAACCAGTAAATATTTGTGTGAAACAGAAATATGGATTGCCAGCGATTCCATAAAAAAAAGGAAAAAAAACGAAAACTGTGGCCAAATGTACAAATCTGCCAAAAATTAGAGGGGAAGAGTTAAATTCTTCTCACCTTCCATTGAAATTACATCTCTACATTCGGCGTTTATTTATTTATGTTTTAATTTATACCCCGCTGCTCACGACAATGTCACCTCGCAACGGCTTGCGATAGAAAACACAATCACAAAGTCCCCGTAAAGCCCCTTAAAACATTAAAAACCCTAAAGTACAGTTCAGCTCTCGAATCCCCTCCTTTTACTCAGTTGCAGAGCATTATGGGTTATGCCGTTCTCTGCCAACTCCCAAACCCATGACTGTGACTTGAGATTATTGATGCATTCATGTGTCTCTAGAGCAGGAGTAGTCAAACTGCGGCCCTCCAGATGTCCATGGACTACAATTCCCAGGAGCCCCCTGCCAGCGAATGCTGGCAGGGGGGTCCTGGGAATTGTAGTCCATGGACATCTGGAAGGCCGCAGTTTGACTACCCCTGCTCTAGACAGTCCTTGTAACGTCCAATTAACAAATAGATATGTTTATATGAAGGTGACCAGTTTTTAACATTGGTAAAGCGGGACACCATTGGCCAGGGGAGTTCTTGATTAAAAAATTGGTCTATATGGAGAAACAAAAAATTTCATAGAATGCCTAGAATGCAAAAATAGTATTGTAACTCACCCCCACAGTGTCCCTCAAGAAGTATTATAGTTAAATGCCAGCTGCCCAGTCTTAATCCTGCAACAACTCCTCATCACTTTCAGCCAGTAGCTGATGTCTAGCCATAAAGCGAGCACTTCTCCCTTCAGCCTGCAGCTCTGCTCTAAGCCTGCTGCCTCTCTAATGGTGCTCCCAGAGGGCTGGAAACAGGCAGCTGGCTTTCATCTGCTAGATCAGAGCTGGGGTGGGGGGTGGAGGTTGTACCTCTTCCTCTTGTTTGTAGGCTTCTGCTGCCTCTGATTTGGCTATGCCGGCCCCTTCCTCCTCAGAGCAGTTCTCAACATTGCTGAGACCTGACTGACCCATTGGCTTGCGCATGAGATGTTGAAACAGGACGGGGTCTTTCCTGATATTTTGATCTTCTCAAAACTATCAATAGCTTGGCTCGCTTGAAGACACGCCGAGAACTGTCCAGCTACCTTGGACTTTTATGTATGACTAACTTCACCAAGAGACTTAAAAAACGGAAGAAGCACATTAGAACGGGACTTCTATTGTTTAAGTTCACTGACCAAAATCTGCATTCAGAGTACAGAAGTTCACAGTACGGCGGTGGAGCTAATATTTCTGCAAGGCCCCCGGCCCATCTGAAAGCAAAGCGGGATGGTTTCTTCCTGTGACCCAGAAAGTACATTTTCAGATTCACCCAGAAATGAGGAAAAAAAGTTCCTGACACTGTGATATCTTTCCTCTCCTCCCCCCCCCCCCCCGCAGCAGTTTGGCTTCTTTTTCGTTGAGGAGGAGGGATTAAAGGAAAAGGCGGCCACCTGTCTTTTTCCACTGGGACGATGAGCATGTCTGAAAGTCTGTGCGTTTTTCCAAGGGGTCAGTAGTACATGAGGATAAGAAGGAAGGGTCCCAGAGGAAATCTTGGTTGTGGAGAGTGTTTCACTGCCGAGTAGAATGATCATTTTCTATCCCCCCTGAGCTTAAGGACAGGGCACAGTGTAGAATCTCACTGCTGATTTATCGGGTTTTCAGCCGGGGATGGTAAACTTTAAAATGCTGAGCTATGTGGTGCAGTGGCAATCTGTGAATCCCCTCTAGGGTAACCTAAAAAAGTAACTGAGGGGGGAACGAGACCTTGAATGGTTTGGGGGCTTCAGTGTCGGGAAAGGAAAGGGGTCTCTCTCCCCCCCCCCCACGCCATTTCCCAAATTGAAATGCACCTCCTACACAACTGCCATTGGCCAGCGTACAAAGAGAAGGGGGCCTGTTTGTTTTTTCTCCACTGGGGCTTATAGAAGCTGGTGGTTTCCACCAGAGATGTGGCACTGAGCGGAAGGGTCCCCTCCCCTTCCCAGGTGCCTGATCGGACTTGTCCCCCCCACCCTCTGCAGCTTACTTTTTAGGATAAGCTATAGAAGAAGAAGAGTTGGTTCTTATATGCCGCTTTTCCCTACCCGAAGGAGGCTCAAAGCGGCTTACATTTGCCTTCCCATTCCTCTCCCCACAACAGACACCATGTAGGGTGGGTGAGGCTGAGAGAGCCCTGATATCACTGCCCGGTCAGAACAGTTTTATCAGTGCCGTGGCGAGCCCAAGGTCACCCAGCTGGCTGCATGTGGGGGAGCGCAGAATCGAACCTGGCATGCCAGATTAGAAGCCCGCACTCCTAACCACTGCACCAAACTGGCTCTCTTGTGGAGATCCAATTGAGCCTGTCCAACAAAATGCTTAGTTTGGCCCTAACAATGAGAGCATTTCAGTATAAGTAGCACACACACACACACAACAGAGCTGCCCATGGACTACAATTCCCATGAGCCCCTTCCAGCACTCATGGGAATTATAGTCCATGGGCATCTGGAGAACCACAGCTAGGCTACCCCATGGCTTAGAGCAGGGGTAGTCAACCTGTGGTCCTCCAGATGTTCATGGACTACAATTCCCATGAGCCCCTGCCAGCGAATGCTGGCAGGGGCTCATGGGAATTGTAGTCCATGAACATCTGGAGGACCACAGGTTGGCTTAGAGGAACAGTGGACAAGATCTCTGGTACCTTTAGAACCACCCTGAAGTTGATTCTAAAAAGAATCAGCCTTATGTCTCCCCAGAAGTCTTAGGGGAGAATTTTGTCTCTGATTGTATTCCAAAGAGTCATGTACGATCCAAGCTGAAGTCTCCGGAGCCCCCTGTGCTGTCATAATTCATATCATAGAAACCTCCTCTGCAACAACCAGGCCGTTATTTCCCCCCCCCCCCCTTTCGTGAAGGTCACCCCAGCCATAAAGGGTATAATGGAAGCCTGCAGAAGAATTTATGGCCTAGTGGTCGGCCAGAATGAAAAAAGAGCTTCCGTGGAAGGGGAAATTTAGCGAAGCATAAACTAGACCGCATACGGGTGTCGTGCACAGGCTATTAATTGGAGTCTAGGAAGGCTTCAGGGGCAATTTATTGCAATGCGTGCTTGATTCCCCCCCCCCCTTGCTGATCACACTGCTAGCTTGCATTAGCAAGGCAGCCCTAGGGAAGAGAGGGTCTGTATATCAAATTTAACCTGCCATCTCTCACATGTGAGTAATCGTGCTCTCTGTTTGTGCGCGGGCCTGTGTGTAGGAGAGAGATCGATGGTCCAATAATAGCAGGTCTTTGGAGGCATCCCGGCTGTCCAATGTGGCCTCCTGCCTCATTGTTCCCCTTGTGACCGTCTTTGTTCCCATCCTGTTATCAGCTGGCCTCCTGCGTGCTTCCTTACGATTTTCCTATCAGAAGGGCCTACTGTGCCAAAGCAGGGCTCATGACGTTGCTTCCTGCCACTGGTGCTCAGTCCCCTTCAGAACCAAGACTGCTGAGGGGGCTCTTCCATCTGTCCTTATCTTCTGACCCTGTGGGAAACCACGTCCTGTCTTCTGGAGGCTGCCTTATACCAAATCAGGCCCCTGGGCCCGGAGAGTCGGTCTTGTCTACTGATACGGGCAAAGGCTCTCCAGAGGGACAGTGCCTGACCCTTCTGGCTGGAGATGTCAGGGCCTGAACCAGGGACCTTCTGCATGCCAGGCAGGTGTTCTTCCACTGGACCGTAGCACTTCCCTAGGAAGCGTTTATAGTCCTAGTGGGAAAAGGCTGCTGGCTGCCTTTCCGTCTAGTTTTGAAAGATTAGCAACATGCATAATACATATCGTCATCATCTTTTTATGTAACCCAAAGGCTCGAGGCGGGTTACAAATTTGGCTAAAAACCCCTATCCCATTAAAACCGATACAAACCGAAGATGGGAAGAATGCCTGGCTAGCTGCCTTCTTGATCTGTGCCTCGAGTGTTAATGAGGCGTCAGTGATCACCCCTAAGTTTCCGGGTTGGGAACCCATCTCAAGTTGCGTCCCGGCCATAAAGGGTAAGTGTGCTTCCTGAACTGCCTCCTTATGACCCAACCACAGGACCTCCGTCTTGGAGGGGTTGAGCTTCAGGCCACTCTGCTTGAGCCACTCAGCCACAGATTCCAAACATCTGGCAAATGGTTCCGGGGAGGAGTCCGGGTGGCCAACCACGAGGAGATCACTGGCAGTCTTCAAGCCAAGGTTGGAGACACACTTTTCTTGGATGCTTTAGGATGCTTTGGGCTGATCCTGCGTTGAGCAGGGGGTTGGACTAGATGGCCTGTATGGCCCCTTCCAACTCTATGATTCTGTGACTAGATGGCCTGTATGGCCCCTTCCAACTCTAGGATTCTATGACTAGATGGCCTGTATGGCCCCTTCCAACTCTAGGATTCTATGACTAGATGGCCTGTATGGCCCCTTCCAACTCTAGGATTCTATGACTAGATGGCCTGTATGGCCCCTTCCAACTTTAGGATTCTATGACTAGATGGCCTGTATGGCCCCTTCCAACTCTATGATTCTATGACTAGATGGCCTGTATGGCCCCTTCCAACTCTATGATTCTATGACTAGATGGCCTGTATGGCCCCTTCTAACTTTAGGATTCTATAAGATAGAGCTGGGTATCATCAGCAAATAGTGTGGGGGAGAGCACTGAACCCTGAGGGACCCCACAAGGGAGCCAATAAGGACCCGGTAACCCATCCCCCACTGCCACCCTCTGTATCCGGTTATGGGGAAAGGAGCATATCCAGCTCAAGGCTGGGCTCCGTATCTCCATCCCGGCGAGGCGGTGAGCCAGCAGTTCACGGTCGACCGCGTCAAATGTGGCCAACAGATCTAATAGAAGCAGCACGGCCGACCCGCCTTCATCCAGCTGCTGCCGGAGATCATCCAACGAGGCGACCAACACCGTCTCCACCCCGTGGCCAGGATGAAAGCCAGACTGATATGGAACAAGCGCCGAAGTTTCTTCCAGGAACGCCAGGAGCTGGTCCTCCGTGGCCTTTTCCACGACCTTCCCCAGAAATGCCAAATGTGCAATTGGTCGGTAGCTGGCAGGGTCCCGCAGGTCCAGAGATGGTTTCTTGAGGAGCAGATAAGTCACCGTCTTCTTGAGAATCTCAGGAATCTCCCCGTTTGCAGGGAGCAGTTGATAATGTCCCTGAGCTGGTCACCTATCCACCTACCTGCCCCCCTTAAAGTGTACCTTGAAGCCTGAAAAATATTTCAGCAGGTACCAAAGGTTGAAAAGGGTACTCTGGGGGGTCTTAGGTAAGACTCTGCCACAGGAGAGTCCCGCATGGACCTTGTAAAAATTGGCTGAGATAAATATTTAGCAATTTTGAGGGCTCAAATCATTTGTCATTAGCATCATCATTATTACAGGGTACAGAGGAGAGCGACGAAGATGATCTGGGGCCAAGGGACCAAGCCCTATGAAGATAGGTTGAGGGACTTGGGAATGTTCAGCCTGGAGAAAAGGAGGTTGAGAGGGGACATGATAGCCCTCTTTAAGTATTTGAAAGGTTGTCACTTGGAGGAGGGCAGGATGCTGTTTCCATTGGCTGCAGAGGAGAGGACACGCAGTAATGGGTTTAAACTTCAAGTACAACGATATAGGCTAGATATCAGAAAAAAAAGTTTCACAGTCAGAGTAGTTCAGCAGTGGAATAGGCTGCCTAAGGAGGTGGTGAGCTCCCCCTCACTGGCAGTCTTCAAGCAAAGGTTGGAGACACACTTTTCTTGGATGCTTTAGGGTGCTTAGGGCTGATCCTGCGTTGAGCAGGGGGTTGGACTAGATGGCTTTCATGGACCCTTCCAACTCTATGATTCTATGATTAACATTGCGCTTCACCTTACGATTGCGTTGGAAAGAGGTTGGCTGGTTTTGCTGAAGTTGTGGAAATGCTCACCGAACCCGGTTGGCATTCCTAGGAGCGACTTGAAGAGCCGTTTGCTTCCCTCCGGCTGCCATAGCTCTCTGAAGGAAACCTGCACATGACTTGGGGGTATAAATAGATTCTTTTAGCTCACAAGATGTATCCTGCCTGACACTTCCAGTGTTACCGTTGTGTCCTCTCTCTTTGCCAGCTTCTTTGACCTCTGGGGTTGTTTTGGATGCTTTATAAAGGTCAGGTAGGGAGTTAGAAGAATGGGGGGGGGAGAGATTTGCCGGTCTATACTTTGCCATAATCTCTGACATTTCACTGATGGGAATAGACACAAGCTTGTAATCCGCTCCCCTCACCCTTGGAATGCGCATTCTTCAAGCGCTTCTCTGCAGCATTTGATTTTAAGATCCAGGAAAGTCCCCGTGTCGATTACTCTCCCTGCTGCCGGACATTTTATGTGCTTTGATTATTGTGTTCTGGAAAGCGTGAGTTTGAAGCAAGGTAACAACTGCAGAAGTTGTTATAATTTGTATATTCTAGGATAAATATCCACACTTTTTTTTTTTAACCTCAGTACCCCGTGGGAGAAATGAGATCATTCTGTAAAGCCGGCTGTGCAAATTAACACGTCCTTAACGAAGACGCAAATCCTATGTTAGAAATAAATACGCCTGTTAAAAAGGAAGCAGGTTTCTTGAATGCTCTATTAGGATTTTGTAAGATTCTTGTTGCAAACTTAAATGGACTCCGGGGAATGGTAGAGGACAGGAAGGCCTGGAGGATCATGGACCAGGGGGTCGCGATGGGTCGGACACGACTTCACACCTAACAACAACAACAAAGATTCTTGTACTTACAAGGCCAGAAATTAAAACTTTTCTAGAAAAGGGGAGGTCAGGAATTCAGGTTTTAAAATGATGCTCTTGTCTTTCTGCAGCTTTCTTTGAGCTACAAGATGTGAATTTTAGCAGTAGAGTGAAAATAGTCGTTGCCACCCCGTGTATGCTGATAGTATGAGAATCTGTCTTGCCCTCTTTTGCCACCCTCTGCATGGGGCAGCTCCTGGGTCCCAGATGGTGGCATTTTTGCATAAAGTATTTGTGTCCTGGATCTCAGTTCTGCAGCATAGAAAATGGGTCTGCAAGAGAATTGTCTGGGCTTTACCGCTAAAGCCCAGACAACTTTGTGATGAAGCCAAGTTTATTATACGTGGCCATAGGCCATCACAAAGCCAGAAGAAAAAGGAGAAAATAGAGGACATCAAGGTGCTAAACGTATGTATCTCCAGAACAGTCTAAAACTCTCAAAGACACAAGACACGTATCTTCAACACATTCTAAAATGGCCACCTCCATCAAAATTTAACAAGAAGAGACTTAAAAATAAAGTCTAAATCCAGTGGTCCTAAGGACACATTTGCTCTGATTTTTCTTGCGGCAAGAAAGAAGAAACAGAAGGCTCTGTGTCTAACAAGGTATGCTCACCTTGATTTTGGAACACCCCTATATCCCAGTAGACTATCCCAATATACCTCTAAACTTTGGATGTATATCCTTTAAGAAGAGCATATCTATTGGCATGTTGAAACATCTTCCCCTCCAATTGTTCTGTGGGTGAGATTTGTAATACGTAATAAAAGAAACGTAATATTAAGTAACAAAGGCCCTGCATTTATTGTGATGGTAGCCAAGATATTGTTGCCTATTTTAAATTTTACTCATGATCTCATAAACTATGTAACCTTTTAAATGCCTAATTTTTAAAACTATGTTCTATATGTAAATAAAGTGATTCTGAAGGCTCTCTGTCTGATAGCAGGTAAATTTGTCCCCGTTGCAAAGAGAAGCTATGGAGGTTAGAATTGTGTTCAGGGATTTATCCCTTGCATCTGAAATATTATTGTTGTTAGGTGCAAAGTCGTGTCTGACCCATCGCGACCCTATGGACAATGATCCTCCAGGCCTTCCTGTCCTCTGCCATTCCCCGGAGTCCATTTAAGTTTGCACCTACTGCTTCAATGACTCCATCCAGCCACCTCATTCTCTGTCGTCCCCTTCTTCTTTTGCCCTCAATCGCTCCCAGCATTAGGCTCTTCTCCAGGGAGTCCTTCCTTCTCATGAGGGGGCCAAAGGATTTGAGCTTCATCTTCAGGATCTGGCCTTCTAAGGAGCAGTCAGGGCTGATCTCCTCCAGGACTGACCGGTTTGTTCGCCTTGCAGTCCAAGGGACTCGCAAGAGTCTTCTCCAGCACCAGAGTTCAAAAGCCTCAATTCTTTGACGCTCGGCCTTCCTTATGGTCCAACTTTCACAGCCATACATTGCAACTGGGAAGACCATAGCCTTGACTAGACACACTTTTGTTGGCAGGGTGATGTCTCTGCTTTTTAGGATGCTGTCTAGACTTGCCATCGCTTTCCTCCCCAGAAGCATGCGTCTTTTAATTTCTTTGCTGCAGTCCCCATCTGCAGTGATCTTGGAGCCCAGGAAAATAAAATCTGTCACTATCGCCAAAATGTAGTGGGGAAGACCATTCCCTGCATTTTCACAAATACAGATACACCGTGCCATAGGTTATAAACCACACTGTTGCTTTGTAAATGGTTCAGCCTGTTCTGGTCTCCTGCCCACATACCAGGGTCAGATGCTGGGTCTTGCACAAAAGCCATGTTGCATTTTGAATCTTCTAATAACAGTGGGGTAGCACAGCAGAGGCTGCATGTCCTCTGGGGACTGTTAGGCTGCTAGTTGTGGACCCTCTGAGGAAGCTACAGGTAGGTACTGAAGAAGTACAGATGGCGTGCAGCTCTCTACGGCTCACTCCGCCAGGAACCTAGGCGTGATTCTGGACGCCTCCCTCACAATGGAGGCCCAGATCACAAAGGTAGCGCGGCTGGCATTCTACCATCTCCGCCAAGCCAAACTACTAGCGCCCTACCTGGCCCCGGAACACCTAGTCACAGTGATCCATGCGACGGTCACCTCTAGACTGGACTTTTGTAACTCGCTCTACGCAGGCCTGCCCTTAGCCCTGACCCGGAAACTACAACTGGTCCAAAATGCAGCAGCCAAGATCCTCACGGCAACACCGTGGAGGTCCCATATCCGGCCTATTCTCCACCAGCTGCAGTGGTTGCCAGTTGAATTCCGGATCAGACTAAAGGTTCTGGTAATTACCTTCAAGGCCATACGCGGTCAGGGCCCTGTGTACCTGAGGGGCCGCCTCCCCGCCTATGCCCCCAAAAGAGCTCTGCGCTCTACTGCCAGCTAAGGATCCCTGGCCCTAAAGAAGTCCGCCTGGTCTCGACCAGGGCCAGAGCATTCTCTGTTCTGGCCCCTACCTGGTGGAACGAGCTCCCAGAGGAGATCAGGGCCCTGACGGAGCTTAAACCCTTCCGCAGGGCCTGCAAAAAGGGGCTCCTCCACCAGGCATTTGGCTGAGACCAGACGTAATCAACAGCGACCAAGGGCCCCTGCTCCCCCCCCACCCCCCCTCAGAATTCAATAAATAAACCACCCCCCTCAGAATCCCATCAATAAGCCCTGGATCTGTTTGTAGTACTATATTGTTATACTGTTATATTGTGCTGTTATTTTGGTTACAATTATTAGTTATCAGTTATATATGTTACAGACTGTTTTATGTATTGTTCTCTGTTATGATGTAAACTGCCCTGAGCCTCCGGGGAGGGCGGTATATAAGTATGATAAATAAATAAATAAATAAATAAATAAATAAATAAATAAATACTGTGTATCCGGGTTCTGCTTGCTGATGGTGTGGCGGCTTCTCTTTTCCCAGCGGACTCCTTTTTCAAGGCTGCTATAAGCCTCGTCCCCGAGGTGCCCAAGATGATCAACGTAGATGGGAAGATGCGGCCCTCGGAAGCCTTCCTCTTGGAGTTCCTCTGCAATTTCTTTTCCACTTTGCTGGTCATTCCAGTAAGTAGCTGACGTTTTTAAGCCTTTTTTCCGGGCTGAAACTGCGAAGCCTTTTGCAAGCTTGGCAGGGGGAAGTAGCTAGCTCAGGGGTAGTCAAACTGCGGCCCTCCAGAGGTCCCTGGACTACAATTCCCACGAGCCCCTGCCAGCATTCGCTGGCAGAGGCTCCTGGGAATTGTAGTCCATGGACCTCTGGAGGGGCGCAGTTTGACTACCCCTGAGCTAGCTAGCGCCTGGATTGGACCTCATATGCGGACTTGCATACTTCTCTGAATAAAGGAAAATAGCGCATTGGGTTGTGTGTGTGTGTGCTTGTGTACATTTCCAAATCTCTTCATGACATGCTAGTTTCCTAGATGTAAGAAAGCCTTTCAGGGGGGAGAAGTCATCCATTCCTTGCGCCCTTTCTTTCCATCTGAGAGCAGGCAGGCAGTTCAGCTGCAAACATCTGGTGGACCTAGACTCCAGTCCCCTACTCTACTTGCTGGTTGAACTTGAGCCAGCCATTCTCTCTCAACCTCATCTACCTCACAGGGTCGATGTGATTTAGAAACAGAAGAGGGGAAGCTGATGTTGAAATCAGTTCTAGATGCCTAGCACAGGGGTAGTCAACCTGTGGTCCTCCAGATGTTCATGGACTACAATTCCCATGAGCCCCTGCCAGCGTTTGCTGGCAGGGGCTCATGGGAATTGTAGTCCATGAACATCTGGAGGACCACAGGTTGACTACCCCTGGACTAGCAGACAAAAGCAAATTCAGGACCAAGGACAGCTCAAGGGTAACACAGACGTTGCTCTCACAATAGGTGAATCTCCGTTGAGCTCTTAAGGCAGGGCTGGCCAAACTGTGGCTCTCCAGATATTCATGGACTATAATTCCCATGAGCCCATTTCAGCACTGGCAGGAGCTCATGGGGATTGTAGTCCATGGACATCTGGAGGCCCACAGTTGGACTACCCCTGTGCTAACATAATTTCAACAAGTTTTTCTAAAGGCTTTCTGCCTAAGTGCTGGATGGCTAACAGACCGCTGAGCTGACAAAAACATCTCCCAACCTGATGTTGCAGTGAGTTTTAACAGCTTACGTGCACCTTTATAGTTCTTGCAAGATTTTTGGGGAAAGGTGATGTTTAGCCCTTGCTTTGGTGTTGGTCTTTTTCAGGATCATCCTGAACAGGGCGTGTTGTTTCTGGCACGGGGCCTGCTCAATGTCATCCAGGACTACACTTGGGAAGATAACAGTGATGATAAAGTCCGGATTTATGCAAACGTTCTGCATCTTCTCTCGGCCATGAATCAGGAGACCTACATCTATCACGTCGACAAGGGTGAGTGGGATTTTATGTGTGTGGGGGGCTGCCCCTCGCTCAGAAGAGAAAAGGGCGGTTTGTCTGAAACTTTGGGATTGCTTATCATAGAATCCTAGAATCATAGAGTTGGAAGGGGCCTCCTGGGTCATCTAGTCCAACCCCCTGCACTGTGCAGGACACTCACAACCCTCTCGCTCCTCCACTGTAACCTGCCTCCCCCTTGAGCCTTCACAGAATCAGCCTCTCCATCAGATGGTTATCCGGCCTCTGTTTAAAAATCAAAGATGGAGAACCCACCACCTCCCGAGGAAGCCTGTTCCACTGAGAAACCACTCTGACTGTCAGGAACGTCTTCTGGATGTTTAGATGGAATTTCTCTTGCATTATCTTCATCCCATTGGTTCTGGTCTGTCCCTCTGGGGCAAGAGAGAACAATTTAATGCTAGTCATTTTAAAGACTGACGATTGGGTCGATTTTATGCAATTTATTACTGTTGCGAACCACCCTGAACCCTCTTGGGGACGACGGCATACAAGTGGAAAAATGAATAAAAATAAATTTACCTTCTCAGATTTGACAGTCGAATACCAAAGTGTGACACGGAAGGAATCCATAGATGTCGCCCCGATCCCTAAGTTCGGCTGTGGGTGATGCCACAGCCGTATGGCAGAGGGACAACACGAACACGGACAGCTTCTGCTGTGACCTGTCTCTTGCATGTGAACGGCTGAGGGCAGGGTGACCGTGTGTGCATGATTCTTCTCCCTCAAAAAGTAGATTTTGTTGTTGTTAGGTGCGAAGTCGTGTCCGACCCATCGCGACCCCATGGACAATGATCCTCCAGACCTTCCTGTCCTCTACCACAGGGGTAGTCAACCTGTGGTCCTCCAGATGTTCATGGACTACAATTCTCATGAGCCCCTGCCAGCGAACGCTGGCAGGGGCTCATGGGAATTGTAGTCCATGGACATCTGGAGGACCACAGGTTGACTACCCCTGCTCTCCCATTCCCCGGAGTCCATTTAAGTTCACACCGACTGCTTCAGTGACTCCATCCATCCATCCACCACGTTCTCTGTCGTCCCCTTCTTCTTTTGCCCCCAATCGCTCCCAGCATCAGGCTCTTCTCCAGGGAGTAGACTAGGCCATGTCAACTAGTGTGGAATTAGGAATCTGGGCAACAGACTAAATATGGGGACCAGAGAAAAGGGTCTTTTTTATTTAGAAATTTTGTGCAAGGCCTCCGTTTGTGTCCCTGGTGTTGAACTGAGTTGCACTCTAGCAGTGAACAAGACACAGCAGCTGTGGACACCTTTTGCGTGGCTCCTCATGCAGTGTCAATAAGCCCTGTCTCGTGTGGTTTTGATGCGCCCCCAAGTAGCTGGGCCCACACAGCTCTCTTTGACCAGGACAAAGGACTCAGTGCCCATCTTCCTGAGGATATACCTCAGAAGGGCTTACCAGCTTGGCCCCCTCCACACCCCTCCCCTGCGTGTGACTGCTGAGTTTGCAATTGGATTACTGTCTTCTCCAAAGAGCCTAAGCCCTTAATCCGTGTGTTGCAAACCTTATTTGTGCAAAACATGGGATTAAACACTGTTTTGCTTCAGCGACGCTCAAGCGCCTGGTTTTAAAGGCCTTCGTGGACTTGAAGCTTTAATAATAGTTTTCCGAGCAGGCCTGCTCAAGTTCGTGTAAGTCCCTGGATAAGAAAAAATAGAAATAAGAATAATATTGTGATGGTCCAGATGTGGACTCCAGGTGGATTCCACAGGAGGCACCCCTGACTGTCCCCAGCAGAGGCCTTGCTCCATGGCCCCCTATGTCTTTGAAGGCAGACATTGTCCTCCTTGCGGCTCTGCATACAAGGAACTTGCTTATTGTGTCGGTGGACCCTTCTGTTTTCAAGCACCAGCTGAGAAGGGGGGGGTTGGGGGTTTTCCTTGGGCCTTCTGCACTTCTACGTTTGGTTCTTATGCGTCTTCTATGTATAAGCTGCCTCTAGAACTCTGTCACAAGAAGGCTTTTGGTTATTTGTTAAATGCATGGCCCGTTTTTCTTCTGTCATGGAACTCCCAGCTCCCAGAGTGTCTTCCATCTAGGAAGCAAACTGGGAAATTGTCCTTTGTTTCAGCAGCACTGTTTGCTGTGCCTTCCCAACAGGGGTATAAACTGGAGGAAGGGTGGTTCCTCTCCTCCATGGTCACGTGCAGCATCAAAAATCCACGCAGCCACTTTAATAAAAGGTCACATTCCACGTTCCACCACCTATCAACATTCAGCAGCCCAGGAACACCAGCCAACTCAACTCAACCGGCCAACCCCAGCCAGCCAGCCAGCCAGCCTCCCTCCCTCCCTCTGTCCCTCCCTCCATCACTCCCTCCCTCAGTCACTCCCTCCCTCCCTCTCTCCGTCACTCCCTCCGTCACTCCCTCCCTCTCTCCCTCCCTCCGTCACTCCCTCCCTCCCTCCCTCCCTCCGTCACTCCCTCCCTCTCTCCCTCCCTTAGTCACTTCCTCCCTCCCTCCCTCCGTCACTCCCTCCCTCCCTCCCTCCCTCCGTCACTCTCTCCGTCACTCCCTCCCTCCCACACTTCCTCCCTCCCTCCCTTAGACACTTCCTCCCTTCCTCCCTCCCTCTCTCACTCCCTCCCTCCCTCCGTCACTCTCTCTGTCACTCCCTCCATCCCGCACGTCCTCCCTCCCTCCCTTAGACACTCCCTCCCTCCCTCAGTCACTCCCTCCCTCCCTCCCTCCGTCACTCTCTCCGTCACTCCCTCCCTCCCACACTTCCTCCCTCCCTCCCTTAGACACTTCCTCCCTTCCTCCCTCCCTCTCTCACTCCCTCCCTCCCTCCGTCACTCTCTCCGTCACTCCCTCCATCCCGCACGTCCTCCCTCCCTCCCTTAGACACTTCCTCCCTCCCTCCCTCAGTCACTCCCTCCCTCAGTCACTCCTTCCCTCCCTCCCTCCCTCCCTCCCTGTTCCCCAGGAGACTTCTAAGGACAGCTCAGCAACGATGCCTGCCCAGTGAAACTTCCAGCTTCCAGCTTCTTGCACAGAGGTATTGGTCATGGGCAGCTTGCGGAGCTGCCCTTAAAGACATCCGGGGAATGCGGAGGGGAGGAGCAGCCATCTTTCTTCCCCAATCGGTGGAATGCCTGAGTTTCAAGCTTAATACGTATGGGTCTAATTCTTACAGTGCTATTTTAACACACACTCTTAACATGAGAATTGATCCTGAAATTGTTTAATTTTTTTCCCAATGAACTTATCTGGAATTCAACAACAATTGAGGTTCTGATTTCAGAGGGAAGACTAAAATTAGAGAAAGTGTTTTCCAAAATGAACCGGCATGCTTTCAGAGGAACAAATCTTCTTTCATGCTTCTGATGGAAAATCAAGTCAGAATAATTAGACAACCAGCTGATTAGCATAGTTCCAAAGTGGAGACTTCCTCTGCTTCCAGTTGGTGGTGGACAGTCCTATCAAGTTGCAGCTTTCTCATGTTTTCAAGGGAAGCGAAGTTCAGAGCTGGCTTATCCTTGCCTGCCCTGCGCGTTCCTGGGAGTCTCCCATCCGATGACTAACTAGGATTGACCTTGCTTAGTTTCCGACATCTAACAAAACTGGGCTAGCCTTAGCCTTGGCCTGATTCTGGTTACCCCACTTGCATTTATATCCCACTTTTTGACCACAAAGTCCTCAAAGCAGCTCGCAAATACCTTTATTGTCATAATTCAGTGGGTAAAATTCTAAATATTAATAAACAGCCAATACTATGAACAGTCCCAAGACGTATCAGTATCGTGGTCCTTTTTCCTCGGTTCCAGCCCAGGGATGGAAGGACGTTCGTTCCAGATAAGTTCCTGCCTTGATTTTTTTTAATATAATTCTAATGTCTTTTACATTTTCGCCCAGCCAACTAGACCCTGATGTTTTAATTTGAAAGAAACGAATGTAATTTCTATGTAACGTCCACATATAGTAAGCCTTAATTGCAGGGCCAGCCAGAGCAAACAGCTTCCCCATTAAAAGAAGCTGACCATGATAAAGATATCTCCTACGTGCTATTTCTGATGGAGGCTATATCCCTTTCATGGACTTCAGATAAGGATTTGAGTGTGCAGCTTACAAAATATGAAGCATTTCCTCCATTTATTCTCCTGGTCCCAACATAGAGTCTCCATCTCTGAGGGAACATGTAGCCCCTACCTCCTAGAAGGAGAGAACTTAGTCTCCTGAACTAGTCTAATTCTTCCGCTGCTAGGCAGACTCCCAGGGCGCTCAGGAGAATTTTACATCTCTCTGCTGCTTGCAGATATAGAACATAATACAACTTATAGAGTTGCCAAGTTCTGCGCAGCAGCTATCAAAATCCGTAATACAATGGTCTGTTCTAAATGAATCTGGACATCTGTGTTTATCTACCTTATTCTATTTTCTATTGTTATCTTTTAAGATGTTTTAATTCCTGGTTTTAATTGGTGTTTCTATATCATCTTATGCTGGCCTATGACCGTAATCAAACTAACTGAACTAGTCTCCTGAGAGCCATACGAGGAGAAGACTCATTGATGCTCTGAACAGCTCAATGTGACAATTGTTGAAGGGAAAAACAAAAAATTGGATGAATGTTCTTACTTGCACCTTTTCCCCTCTTTGTTTTTAAACTTGGAACATCCTGGTTTCCCAGTGGAATCCAACGATACCTTGTACGGTGGAGATACCAAATTCCTGGCAGAGGTCAGCAAGCTGTGTGAAACGGTGATTGCTCAGATCCTGGAGCATCTGAAGAGCCTTGGAAAAGACGAGGTAAGAGGACGGCCTTTCTCTTGGCCGTGCAGAATGTGTTCCGGAAGGGATGCAAGAGGAGCAGCATTGCTGGTGGTACCCACAGCGGCTCTCAGATCCAGCTTGGGGGGCCCATTTCATGTTCTTCTTTGACTTTTTCATCTCTACGCAGGTTCTCCACCTGCATTGGTGCATTCTTAATTCACCTGCATTCTTAATTCACTGTGCTGCAACAGTGAGTGCAGAGTGGAATAGGTGAAGCAGCCTTGAACCAAGAGGAACTGAGTGGGCTGTCCTTGGTGCTCCAGGGTGGATTCCCACTGGGGCTTTCCTAGGAAGGTCAAGGGCCAGCACAGCTCTGAATGGGAGGGCTCCAGGTGCACCACCGCTGAAGCTAGCAGCAGCTTTCTTGGACAGCCTCCCCCTGCACTGTGGCTCAGCCAAAGCTCCTTTCTGTGTTTGTGTGTGTGGGGGGGGTGTTCCTCCCCTCCCGCCACCTCCGTAGTCATTCGTCCTGGGCCGCTCCAGCAGAGTATGAAATGGGTTCATGGGTGTGGCAGGGCAGCCTTGGCTGCTTCCAAGGATCCGCCTGCCAATTTGATTCCTCGTGGAGATGGCTGGTGGCTCCGCCTCTGAATGGAGGGCACTTTTATTTATGCCCTAAGCATCCTAAAGCATCCAAGAAAAGTGTGCATCCAACCTTTGCTTGAAGACTGCCAGTGAGGGGGAGCTCACCACCTCCCTAGGCAGCCTGTTCCTTAGGCAGCCTGATCACTGCCTTAAAATATGCAGTGGTCATTAATCAAGAAAGATTTGTCTGTAGTACCTTATTGATAGGTCACCAGAATCCAACCTACTCTGACTCCGCACACCAGGTTTTTTCCAATAATAGTAAATGTCGTTAGCATAGAGTGTTTTCATACAATATCCCTCCAGTGCAGTGGTCCCCCACCCCCGGTCCAGGGACTGGTACCGGTCCGTGGATCAGTCAGTACCGGGCCGTGGCTCCTCCTTGTCCTCCTCCCCGGGTGCTGCCTCAGGAGCTGCCCTGCCACTCTGCCACTGGGTCACCTTTGGTGCTGTCTGATGGCCACCATGGCTAGGGCTCCCCCTTGGCGTGGTACTGCACAGCTGCTGCTGGCAGCGCCCCTCAGTGGGTGGTGGGAAGTCAGGGGCACCGGCAGGAAAGCAAGTGGAGCAGGGGCTCAGGCGGCGGCGACGTCCTTTGGCAAAAGACCCCCCTCCCAGGCCTTAGTAAAATTGTCAAGCGTTGACCGGTCACCGGTGATAAAAAGGTTGGGGACCTCCAGTGGAATCTCCTTCGGCTTGGTCTTCAACGTAGGCCTGCAGGCTGCAGACTAATTGAGTTCCTTGTTTATAACTTTTGCAGACTTTAAAGCGGCAGAGTCAGCTGGCGCTCTACTTCTTCAATAGCATTCTGGCTCATGGAGACCTACGGAACAACAAGCTCAACCAGCTTTCAGTGAACCTGTGGAACCTGGCTCAGAAGCACGGCTTTGCTGACACCAAGACCATGGTGAGAGAGAAACAGAAGTAGAGCTTGGAACTGCAGGTGTTTGTAATCTGAAGGGCAAGCTTGCTTTTTTTTTTTTTTTATGTGGAACACATCTTCTGGCGCGCCTCCTGGGACGGAAATGGGTACGGACATCACTTTTAAAATTCATTTTATTTTATTATTCGATTTCTATATCGCCGCTTGCCATAGCCTCGGCAATATCTGTAGTCCCACCCCAGGGAGTGTGACAGAAGAGGGAGGGAGAAGGATTGTGGAGGCGGAGGTTGTGCAGTAGGCCAGAGCCACGATGCCACCGCAGAGGACTCTGGGAGCCGGGACGGAGGCTGTGTGACTGGCCCAAGCTCTGCTGTCGTCCTGGAGGCCTCTGGGGGCCAGAGCAAAGGCCATGCAGCTCCCCGGGGCTGGGCTGGTGCCTTCGGCCTCCAGGGGCTGGGCCACAGGCTGCGATGCAGACGCTACCCTCCAGGCTGGAGGAGACTGGGGCCCTCCTGGGAGAACAGGTAAGGAGGGAGGGGGGAGGACTCTTGTCTGTGTCTGTGGGGGGAGCAAAAGGGGAGTAGGTCAGGAAAGGGAGAGAGGATGGGGAAGTGGGGAGGGAAGGGGTCTCTGTGTGTGTATGTTGGTGTGTGTGTGTTTGTGAGAGAGGGGAAGGCGAGTGGGATGGATCAAAGAGCCTGAGTGTCACTACTTTATTTGTGGGGGGGCTACTGTGTCAGTTTTCAGAAGTCTTGGCTTAGCGGAATAACGGCTTAGATCTGTTCTGCTAATTGTGGCACTTCCCTCCCGCACAACGGAGACATTTCCTGATGTAAGCCAAAGGAAGTGATCCAGCTCTAAGCTCTTCCCAACTGGTGCACCTCGAGAAAAAAAGTTACCATATTGTTGGGGCTGTTTGTTCCCTGCCCCCAAATAAAAATAATAAATCTAAAGTGGCTCTCCCCGGCATTTCAAACACTGCAGTGCATGCATTATGCCGTTGTTAATCTGCATGCTTTTACTCTGCCCAGGTTGATCCTGGGAAGGGGCGGAGGGAGCTCCCCTGGGCACCGAAGTCTTGACCCAGTTTCTGCTGAACGGCCCTTTGACTTCCGGGATTTTCCTCCCCGCACGCCGCTTGCATATCTCCTGGCCTGTTTGTATGTTTCCAGCCGTAAAGGCTGGAAGCTGGCTGTTTCCCAAATTAGAGAGCAAACCAAGTGTTCCCCTCCCCCTTGTGCTTGTATGGGGAGGAGGGGAGGGATTGGGGGAGGGAGCAACCGAAGGGGCATAGGGCAGGGGTAGTCCAACTGCGGCCCTCCAGATGTCCATGGACTACAATTCCCAGGAGCCCCTGCCAGCGAATGCTGGCAGGGGCTCCTGGGAATTGTAGTCCATGGACATCTGGAGGGCCGCAGTTTGACGACCCCTGGCATAGGGGAATAAGGTATTTGCTATTGTAGCGTAAAATACGATTCCTCCCCTCCCCCCCTTCCAGGTAAAAACCTTGGACTACATTAAGAGGCAGAGCAAACACCCTGAGCTACATCATTTTGGAGAGCTGGCCCTCAGGCTTCCTCTGCAGTCAAGGACCTGATGCATCCAGAGCACCCGGGAGGCAGAGTTCTCAGGCCATCCAAAGACAGGCTGTGTCTCCAGCTGTTATTCAGGTTCCGTATCTTTTCCTTTGGAAGATTCATTCTGTCAGAAAGCTCACCCTGATGGAGTCGCAAACGCCTCTGAAACGAGTTTTGTTTCCACCTGCACAGCCATTAAAAACATTATAAAAGCTAACTTTGGGGTCAGTGAAATTTATCTTGTGGTTTCGGACGGGCCGGTAGCCCCAGATCTTGACGTGGCCGGGAAAGAAGGGAGGACAGCTACTTTGCAGGCGGGCAGTCCCCCGGTGTGGCTGTCTCGGAAGATAAATAGCAGCTGCCCTGCGACCCCTTCCAGCCCTTTCTTTGCTTTGATTGAAGCACATAATGGAAAAGAACCTCTGAAAAGAGTCTCGGGGAGATTCGGCAAAGAGACTTTGGAAGCAAATGTGTTTGGGAGGTTTTTGTGGCTAAGCTCGAAATAAAAGGAGGGGGAAATCTAATCAAGGGAAGGACACTTCGGGCGTGAATACAGATCTTTCCTAGCGTTGCTTAGCTGGCTGACTTGTCATCGTTAGGAAGACTTATTAGGATGCATAATCCAGTCCGTTTGCCTTTTGATTCTAAGCCCCAGCGGGGGACTATAATTTCTTCCCCTTTCACGTTTCTAGTTATTGCACTTGCCCGAGCAAAGGGTGAACAAAACTTCACGACGACAGATGTTGCACGCTTAACCTTGTGATGTCCCGAGCTCTGTCCCCTGAACCCCAAGCCAGATAGCTGGGCTGATGTTTTCAGGAAATAGTTGGGATTCAGCAGCTGCAGAAGAGCCACTTGGAAGATTTTCCAGAGCTAGCCTCACTGGTGATGTTAGCAAGGGCGTGCTTTGGGTCTTAAGAGTGGTGGTGTGATTAAAAAGCAGCAGATTCTAGTCTGGAGAACTAGACCAGGGGTCGTCAAACTGTGGCCCTCCAGATGTCCATGGACTACATTCGCTGGCAGGGGCTCATGGGGATTGTAGTCCATGGACATCTGGAGGGCCGCAGTTTGACGAACCCTGAACTAGACCTTGATCTAGCCGCAGTTCTCTTAAGAGCTGTTCTTGCAAAGCAGTTCTTTTAAAGCCAGCTTGGTGGAGTGGTTAAGAGAGGCAGGTTCTAATCTGGGTTTGATTCGCCCCCTGTGGAATTGTTTCGGGGAACTGGAAAGGCTGTGCTGGGTGGCTGATACCGAATCAGAGAGGCCACATGCAGGAAGAGCGCCGATTTTTGACCTGCACTTTGCCGTTCCTGTCACTGGTCCTGCACATCTTCTCTGACACATCTTTCATGTATAAAACCACATCTGAAGCAGGAACATGTGAAAAGTTCAATATAACCTCTTCTAAGCCCCTCTGGGAGAGCCTCTTGTGGCGCACGGTGGTAAGGCAGCAGACATGCAGTCTGAAAGCTCTGCCCATGAGGCTGGGAGTTCGATCCCAGCAGCCAGCTCAAGGTTGACTCAGCCTTCCATCCTTCCGAGGTCGGTCAAATGAGTCCCCAGCTTGCTGGGGGGTAAACTGTAATGACTGGGGAAGGCACTGGCAAACCACCCCGTATTGAGTCTGCCATGAAAACGCTAGAAGGCGTCACCCCAAGGGTCAGACACAGGGGATACCTTTACCTTAAGCCCCTCTGGGTGGTTATGCAGCTTGGAACAGATTCTTTGCTGGTTGGAAGATGGGGCTGCACG
Source organism: Paroedura picta (assembly GCF_049243985.1). NCBI lineage: Eukaryota > Metazoa > Chordata > Lepidosauria > Squamata > Gekkonidae > Paroedura > Paroedura picta. The sequence continues at coordinate 3,940,034 of NC_135385.1, read as the reverse complement.
AGGTCTGAATTGCAAAGCACACTGCATAGAAACAGCTGCGGTGACCTCCTAACAAGAAGAGGAAAGTAATTTCCCCCCACGACAGAAAGGCTCTCACCCTATATGTGGGGTGGCAGGTACCCATGGCTATTTCCCCCTTAGCGTAAAGCAGCTGGGGAAGCTTCCTGCTAGAGCAGGGGAGGAGCGGTGTGCTTCCTTGGCAGCTGTTTGCTTAACACTTCCCCACCAGCTTCTCCTCTGGGTGGGTGAGAAAACTGTGGAAGGGGCGTGTCCCCAGACAAGTAGCTGGCAGGGAAAGTGGTGAAAGGCTTCCCCTCCTTTTCTGAACCTGAAGCCACTCACAGTTCCTTTGTGCTTGAAGGAGGATGGTGGGTGGTGGAGCCCACGCTGTTTGGGGGAGGCAAATTGCAGAACATCTAGGAGAGTTTTAGTAAGGAGGCTCCCCACAAACCTAGTGAGGGCAGGGGAAGGGGGGAAAGGGCAAGGTTCTCACGCTGGAATCAGAAAAGGTGCTCCTGCTGCCAGTTGAGTTTTACTGGAACCGGCAAAAGCAATGTGGCTTGTCTTGGATCTAGGGCAGGGGAGTCAACCTGTGGTCCTCCAGATGTCCATGGACTACAATTCCCAGGAGCTCCTGCCGGTGTTTGACTACCCCCGCGTTAGACGGTTGTCTACAGAGATGGGGTTGTACATAAGCCACAAGAACATTATTTTATTTGTGCAATGTGTTCACCTCCCCGCCCAGCAAAGCCGGCCCAGGTTGGTTTCCAATATCACCATATAGCAGATAGTTCATCATAGCAATAACATTCAACATTAACATTAACGCATATGAAAACATCCGATCAACTGATGGCCCACATTGATCTTCAGTACTGTAGAGCAGGGGTAGTCAACCTGCGGTCCTCCAGATGTTCATGGACTACAATTCCCATGAGCCCCTGCCAGCAAACGCAAACACAATCACCACACACCTGCCAACTCCCCAGCCTGTGTCCTTGGATCCTGCTGGGAACAACAGAATTTTTTTGACTTAGACTGGTCTAAGGGGATTTCTAGACGTGTCCTCTTGAGACAATATTTATTGCAGTCATGTTGGACTCCTTGATCATGAATTGCATATCCGTGAAGAAAGATGTGAGCATGCATACACCCAGGACACAGGATCTGCATACAGGGAACTTCTGAATTCTGGGTAAACCTAATTAAACCCGCAGCCTGGGCGTTTGCTGCTCACCAGGTTCTCCAGGGAGGTTTGCCAAGGAGACGACACCAGCTCTTCAAAGTAGAGGGTCTTACAGCTTAGTCCTTTTCCGCTTCAACATTTATAGCCCACTGCTTAGGCATGCTGAGGCAGTGGTAAATCCTACAGTATTCAAAAGACCACCCCGGACCCAGACCAAGCATGCAATCTGCAATCCTAATGCATTCTTCTACCCTCTGGTTGATAAAACAAGGTTGCACTTACCCGTAGCTCTCGTTCATCCAGTGGTCTTCTGCGCATGCGCACATGGGGACTGCAATTCTGCAGGCCTACCATGAAGAGGAGCTGGCAAACGTTCTAGACTACACTAACAAGATCCCAGAGTGCCCACCCCTCCCACTGCTGGAGGGAGTGGCTTTCCCACCCAGAGTCACATCACATGGGAGGGGAGGCACTCATCCCTCAGTTCTCCCATCGCAGCTGTGAAGGTAAGCAGGCAGGTCGCCTCAGTGGGGACAGGAGGGAGGGAAGTATGCCTGCACAGAAGACCACTCGATGAAGAATAGTTACAGTAAGAGCAACCTTGTTTTCATTTTCGTGGCTTCTGTACAGTGCCACATGGGAGAGTAGCAAGTTCACGCACCAGAGGAGGTGGGCAAATGAGCGGAACAAGGCCTGTAACACTGCTTTTCCAACAGCTGGCTCCCTAGAACAGGGGTAGTCAAACTGCGGCTCTCCAGATGCCCATGGACTACAATTCCCAGGAGTGAATGCTGGCAGGGGGTTCATGGGAATTGTAGTTCATGGACATCTGGAGGGCCGCAGTTTGACTACCCCTGCCCTAGAAGACTCCATGTCCATGCAGCACTGGTGTACGAAGGTCAACAGATCAGACCATGTTGCCATCCGACAGATGTCATCCAGAGGAAGGCCAGCAGTGAACGCAGAGGAGGCTTGTGCACTTGTCAAATGTGCATGGATGTGAAATGGACAATCAATATTGGCCAATTTGCACACTAAAACAATAGCAGATAACATCTGGGGATGGTTTGAGGGGAGAGCCTCAATCCCTTTTTATGGCCCTTGGAGCAGATCTTTGAATGAGACACTCCTTGACTCTGTCTAAATAAAATGGCAAAGCATGCTTCACATCCGGGGAGTGTAATACCCTCTCTGGGTTGGATGGGTTCAGAAAAAAGGTTGGAAGGGAAATGGTCTGAGAGAGGTGGAAATGAGTCACCACCTTTGGTAGGAAACCAACCCTACGACACAGAAGGACTTTGGTAGGAAAGACCTGCATGAAAGGAGGTTTCACATGACAACGCTGAAAATTTCACCCTCCCTTCAAACCAGAAAAGCTGTTTTGAAAGAGAGGACAACACCCTTCCCAAACCCTGATCAGAAAGAATTTGATTGGAATAAAGCTTGGAAAGAAACAATTGAAAGAAATATTTTTAATAAAGATAAAAACAACAGTCTATTTAAAACAATGAACTCTGAACTGTTATTGACACTATTTTCAGACTCCGGTAAAAAAGCCGTGAAGAATTTCAGGCCCATTTCCCCCCTTCCATCAGAACATTTAAGTCACTCTCAAAATTCAGTCCAGACACCAAAGCAGCTCATTCCCAAAATGCAGCAGGACAAGAATTCACAAATCTGAGCTGCCTTAAAAGTGGAGCAAGCTCTCTGGAGGGAGATACGTCTTATCTGTCCATTCAAGAGTGGAGAGGTAGATATTTCAGTAATTTAGATATCCAGGCACGTTAGCCTGAAATCAGCTTAATTTTTTGTTACTCTCTTTACATATGCTAATCTTCGACCAACCCGCAAAAAAAACTGGACAACAATGGGATTCTCTGCGGGCGGCAACACAACTCCCGGCTTTGCCAGCCACCCTCTACTGGCGCACTCCCTGGGACGTCAGGTCCGTACCCATTTCCATCCCAGGAGGCGTGCCAAAAGATGTGTTTCCACATCAAGAAATCACTGCATATAAAACCCAATTCAGTTTCTTCTCTTACCCACCGTTCAGCCATCAAACTTTACAGATTTAGAGGCGTATTTATCTATGTGCCCCATTTTCTGAGGCGCTGGCTGGTACCCGAGGCCAGGGCCTCGCCGGTGCTTCCGATCCATTGCCTTCTCAAATTCGGCCTGCAGGGTCTGCTGCAGTTTCTCCTCTCCGTGCCTGGCCAAAGCCGGGTTATGTTTTGTCACCGTCGCCGGTGGTTCCTGGGCCAAAGCAGGACCTTGCTTAAAACCACCCATCAGTCTGAGAAACTTCCTTTTTCGCTCTGCGCTGTCGAAAGTCGCCGTGCTCCACTGGCCAAAATGGTGATTCTGAAGAAATAAGAGACAAGATGGGTGCTATTTAACCCTGTTAGGGTATGAGGGTTTCCTATTGATAGGCCCTTTGCATATAAGACCTCAACAGCGCGTCAGATACCAGCTGGCGAAAGGGTTGCCAGCATGACAGGTACGGTTTGCATCTAGTGGCGATGTTTGTATTCATCTGTATTTGTACACATTGCTTGCCCTGAGGGACCCATCATGGCTCCAGCCATGAGCCTGTACTGCCTTACATTTCATTATAAGAATGAACAGCAACTATATAAAACAACTATATAAAGCCTGGGGGTTGGGACCAATCTGGGGGTTGAACGACCCTTTCACAGGAGTCGCGGCAGGGCAAGCAGCTTGGCCGGGGGGGGGTGCCATCCACACAACAACCTTGCAGGGTAGATCGAGAGAGTGTTTATCTGTCTGGAGAAGCGGAAAAGAGTGAGATCAGCATGGTGGGACAAGAGGCAGAACTGAACTGAGAAACCCTGGAAAAAATCTAATTTATATACAATCCTGAACCATGGATCTTCAAGCCATTGGCCAGTTTGGGTTTAATTTCTGTGAAAGAACCCTTGCATAACTTTATGGTTGGGGGTCACCACAACATGAGGAACTGAATTAAAGGGTCGCGGCATTAGGAAGGTAGAGAACCACTGATATCAACAGTAGTGAAGGTTCATGGGGGAGTGGCAATCGCATTCCTACCACCTTCCTGACACTTCCATGTCCCAGCTCCTGCTTTTCTAACACCTCCTTTTGTTCTGCTTAGAAAATGCAACCCATTCCGCAGAGTCTATAAGACAGAGCTCTTTCACCAGGTTGAGGCTGGTGAAGAAGAACTTAAGTGCCCCTCTTCCTTCTCTATCAACCCTCTGGAGGCACTGGGTTGCAGGGGGCTAGTGTGGTTTAAGGCAGGGGTAGTCAACCTGTGGTCCTCCAGCTGTCCATGGACTACAATTCCCATGAGCCCCTGCCAGCATTAGCTGGCAGGGGCTCATGGGAATTGCAGTCCATGGACATCTGGAGGACCACAGGTTGACTACCCCTGGTTTAAGGGGTATTAGGCCATACTTACTGTTTTTACTGTCACTTTATTGTTGTACTCTGCCACGAGCCAGCTGGCCGGGAGTGTACGGTTAATAAATATAATAACAAATCACTGTTTTGTATGCAAACAAGGGACACCTGGCGCCAATTTAGGCTTGCCACCACTAATAAACATGGCCAAGGGGACAATGTCCCAATTCTGTCCAGCGCCTAGTGGGGGCAGATGCTCGGGAATAACAGCAGCCGCACGAACCTGGGATCCAAGTTGGAAATTGGCCATGCGGACGGCAGCCCTCAGAGACCGACAGCTGAGCCCATGTCTTCTTGCAGAAATGAATGGATGCTTTAGGATGCTTAGGGCTGATCCTGCGTTGAGCAGGGGGTTGGACTAGATGGCCTGTGTGGCCCCTTCCAACTCTATGCTTCTATGAATGGCCTGGCAGGCAATTTAAGACTCATCTCCCCAATCTCTGCCAAGACCACGATCGCCCCATTATTCCTTCTGCCAGGGCTACCTTCCTTCAGGATGCAAGGGCTCTCCCCTTGTGTTAGTTAGTGGCAATCAAATATGCAGCCTGCTAAATCCAGGGAGGGAACTGGAAACATCCCTCCTTTCCTTCCTCTCTATTTCCTTGGCCACATAGTGTGTGTTGGAGGGGGGGAGGAGGAGGGTCATGCTAATCAGAGTCCTGGTGACAGCAATGGCCGAGGGCTATTGTTATTTATATCCGACAGTAAATGGAAGACATTTTCTGCAACAAACCCATCACAGCTTATTCTCTGCCGGAATCCAAAGGGGGTAGGGGGTGGGGGGAATGCTACTTTTCAGGATTAATGATGAGAATTACAGTTCACTGGCTCTGCAGTTCACCAGGCTGCTGGCAGCCTCTCCGGGGACTGGACTAATTCGCTCTGTAGAACGACCTCCAATTTCCAATCAGAGGGGAGACAGGCTTGCCGGGCTGCAGACATGACCAGCATAGCAAATGCGGGACAGGAGCGGGCCACGAGCAGATCGGGCTACGGCAGGAATGGAGCTCACCGGTTCTTCCTCTTCCTTCGGGGCCTTTGTTTTGCCAGACTCCCGGTCAATCTCTTCTTGGAGAGCCTGCCGTCTCAGCTAGGGCAGAGAAAGAAAAACCTTATTTCCCCCTCCCGTTGAAATTGTGGGCAACAGGTTAAGAGAGTCAATAAAATCAGAGCCCAGTAGCTCCTTTAAGACCAACAAAGATTTATTTAGGGCATGCAGGCACTCTTCGACAGTTGACGTTGATGTACATGTTGTCAGTACAGACCGGTATCCCCATACCTATGTGAGCCTGTGGCCAGTATTATATTATTATTATATATATAAGGTTTAAATTCTCAATACTTATAAAATTGATAAATATACTGAAGACTCAGAGGACACTGATGAAAGAATCTCATTGAAAGCGGATATTACCTGGATTCCGTTTTGACAGAAGTCCTACAGAATAAAGAAATAAGGAAAACTACAAAAAAGGACACTTTTCTTTCTTTTATGAATATATTTATTGTATTGCCATTGGATAGGTCTGTTTCTCTCTGTTTGGTTTAATTATTAGACCGTCCTTCTTATACTCTTGTATGTATTTGGTTATGACACTGTCTACGGATGTAACAGAATTGATTTTTGCTATATATTCCCTGTCATGTAAGAAGATCATAGTATGACAAAGGGTTCTTGCACTCAAAAGCTCACGCCTTGAATAAATCTTTGTTGGTCTTAAAGGTGCGACTGGACTCTGATTTTATTGTGCTACTTCAGACCAACACAGCTACTCATTTGAATCTATCCTTAGGTTAAGAGAGAGGCAGTTAGCGACTTGGTTCATTAAAATACCGACATGGCACCTTGTAGCAGCAGGCTCCCAAGGCTTTGTTGTTAATTCAAAGAACCACAATAGAACTACGGCATGAAAACATAAAGAGCAGCATGAAAACAGCACACAGACCACAAAGCAGCAGAGCTAATGAAAACACGAATGGCATTAGAGCAGGGGTAGTCAAACTGCGGCCCTCCAGATGTCCATGGACTACAATTCCCAGGAGCCCCCTGCCAGCGAATGCTGGCAGGGGGCTCCTGGGAATAGTAGTCCATGGACATCTGGAGGGCCGCAGTTTGACTACCCCTGCATTAGGGCATTATATTAAGCATATTAAAAGAATTCTGGGTGTACCTTTGAAAACTTGCCACCTGGACCCCTCACCCTTCCAAACTTCCGACTGGAAGAATCTGGTTAGACATTTTGGGGAGTGCTGTGGCCTGGCCCACAATCTGCTTTGCATTCTGACGTTTCCTGGTTCAGTCCCCCAACAGCTCCAGTTCAGGAATTTGGGGTCAAGAGACCTTGGGGCTGCGGCCAATCACAACCGACTATACTGGGCTGAGACCAATGGCAGCAGCCTCATAATAATAGGAGAGCATATAACAAACGCGCAATCGAGGCAAAAGATTCCAGGTTCTTTTGAAACTCTCGCTTAAAGGGTCACAGCTGGAAAACGCTGGGAATTCCTGGAAAGCAAAAGCCTGCCAAAATAGATGGGATCTGACTCACTACAGGGCAGCTTTATGTGCTCACATGCCTGAAATAATGTGGGCACAGCCCTTTACACAGAAGCACAGTTTCCATGGATGAGAAGCATTAAGTTGTCACAAAGAAAATACGCTCAATTTGGAAAGTTTCATTTTTCTTAGCTTTAGGGAGCGCTGCAGGTAGCAGATGCTCTAAAACTGCTTATGTGAGGGAAGAGGAATTTTGCTTACATGGTGGTAATTTTGCTTACGTGATGAACCAGCACGGTAGTGTGGTTAAGAGAAACGGCCTCTAATCTGGAGAACCCCGTTTGCTTCCCCCACTTCTCCACCTGCAGCCAGCTGGGTGACCTTGGGCCAGTCACAGTTCTCTCAGAGCTCTCTCAGCCTCACCCACCTCACTAGGTGTCTGTTGTGGGGAGAGGAAGGGCAGGCAGATTGCAAGCTGCTTTGAGATGCCTTTGGGTTGTGAAAAGCAGAGTATAAAAAACGATTCTTCTTCTTCTACACTTTTAGGACAGACAGCAGATTTATTTGACACCACTTTTAGCATTCGCTTGAGATCACAATCCTTCCCTCAACCTGCAAACTTGGGTTACAAGACTCCTTCCCTTTTGACATGGGTGACTTTCCCAGTTGGCTCCTACATGCAAGTTCAGAATGCTTATATCAGGGGTGGTCAAACTGCGGCCCTCCAGATGTCCATGGACTACAGCGAATGCTGGCAGGGGCTCCTGGGAATTGTAGTCCATGGACATCTGGAGGGCCGCAGTTTGACTACCCCTGGCTTATATCATGACTTTGGGTTTTGTTGTTGTTGTTGTTGTTTTCAACAGTTAACTGACAAAATGAGAGCCGCCTATCAGCCGGGCTCAGAACCTGGACGACAAAACGTGAACACTGGAAGTTCTGAACCTGCTTCTAGGATGCTCCCATAACGATATTCCCACAGCACAAAAGAAAAGAGAGATTGTACCTTGTCTATCTTGACTTCATCACAATTTCCTTTCTTAACGGCTATCACTTGGATTTCATCGTCCCTTTCCTGTATAAAAAAGACAGAAGATTTGAGCATCGCTGTGAGAATCTTCACGTGCTCAAGCAAAGATAATCTCCCACGCTATGTAAATACAAAGGGGTATTATGAATACAGAATTACAGGAAGCTGAACGGAACTTGGTTTTCTCCAAGAGGTTCCGGTGAATCTTCTGGATTATTCATAGTTTAGAAGTGAAGGAGCAGCTGGGTGTGCACAAACGGAGGGGGTGGGGATGGGACTCAAAACCAAACTCTGAGGAATAAAATGAACCCCAACTCTAAAGGCATAAACAAAATGTGTGTTAATTGTTGACGAAGCTCTACACAAGACTGAGAAACTTCCATGTGATTCCCTGTTATGCTAAACCACTGGGAGGAGAGAAGGAGTAACTAACACACAACAAGAACAATGGGGGAAGGCAAGGGACACTCTTTGAGTTATGGAAGCTGTTGGCAAGTAATCGGGCTTGAACGAAACAGAGTGAAGGAAGGTGCCAGAAAAAAAGACATACAGAGGAAGCTCGAAGAGCCAACTCATGCGTGAAATAACCCAAGAAGGCAGAGAAGGGAGTGATTTGCAGCACATGGGGGCAGGCAAAGAGCAATGGCTCGGCTTCATTTGTTCCTTGTCGCACGTGTGACATTTCGAGGCAGTTCGGGCCAACTCCTAAAAAACTCTCTCCGACCACCGCTGCTGGTGGGAGTTTCTTTCAGGAGTAACAAAACAGCAACGACAAAAATGCACACACAACACCAAAGTGATGAAGACAGCCTGCCAAGGGCCACGAATGGAGCCACGATTTATTCTGTGCGGGGAAGCAGCCGAGGACGTGAGACAAGCGTGGGAAAGAATCTTCCGGTGGGAGCGGATCTGAAGGACCATCTTCGCGGACCAACTGGACCCAGTCAGATTTATGGGGCTGTTTAGAGATCAGCGTCCAAACGTGCTGTTCTGGGTGTCTCCAGCAAGTCTGGTTTCTCCACACCCTGCCTAACTTTATAAGCATCTACTCCAGGGCAGAGTCTGCACTTACTTTGTTTATTCCATTGTCAATCCTGTTGAATTCAGATTGCTTTGAACTCAGGTCTTCCTCTCCCCCCTCCTCCCCATTGAAACGGGTAAGTCTTCTGCACGTGGTTAGGGAGGCTCAGAAGGTGGGGGGGGGGCTCTTTCTTTCTTTTCTTGAAGCCTCTTTCTTTCTTTTCTTGAAGGGGGGGGGGGAGAAGCCAAGCAGGGAGCCTCTTTCTTTTCTTGGAGGGGTGGGGGAGAAGATCGAAAAAGGCAGAGGAGGGAGGAAAAATCCAGGACCGACAGAAGTTGAGAGAAGTTAGGGGCTTCTCCTTTAAGGCAAGCGTGTCACATGACCAGGTGTAGCCTATCAGAGATTCTCTACCACAGAGCTTTCTTTATTCAGGATTTTCAGCACTCCAAGATATCGCACAATAAAGTTAGGGTCACTCCGGATCAATCCTTCTTGCTGCAGAAGGAAAATTTAAATCGCCCCAAATCCAAACAGGAATCGCATTCTGTGTAGAGGGCAGGGACTGAATCGATCTGGGGTTGGAATAAAAGCTCCATGCAGTTTACACCCAGGATTCCCCACTACAGTGCTTGCCACTGCTTCTCCTGGTGCCCATCAAGCTTTTCAGAAAGTGGGTGAGGTCACTGTCAGGAAGGGCTTGTTCTTGGGCGGCTGCATCCTGACGTTTTCCTGCCTGCGACAGGATCGTGAGGACGGGGAGCACCTGGCTTCCCTTAGTCTGTGTTCTCATTGCACGCCAGTCTTATTCCCCTCCTGCTTTCTCCTTCTCCTTGGGAAGGGGTAGTCAACCTGTGGTCCTCCAGAGGTCCATGGACTGCAATTCCCATGAGCCCCTGCCCTAGGGTATTTGGGTTGACTACCCCTGCCCTAGGGTATTTCCTTCATCGTTTTAAATTTTCTCTGTCTCCCTTGGGCTAGTCTTGGTTTGTTTTTATTCCCCGTTGCTTCCCCCCCCCCCCTGTCGTTCGGCCTCCGCTTTGTCTCTTCTTATTCCCCTTTCCATTCTTTTGCAGAGTGAAGAGAGGGGTATTGTGCTTGGCTCTGCCTCTCACAGCAACAGCTGCTTTGGTGTGGGGCTCGCCATCCCCCCATAAAATTCCATAGATGCTTGTGGGCTCAAAAAGATTGGGAGACATCCCCCCCCCTCCTGTATTTCTAGTCTAATTCACAGGTTGAGACAGAACTTGATACATGATCCAGCCTATCTCGGGGCACAGCTGTTCCTTGTGATGTCTCCTCGCTTCTTCCATTCATAAGCACAAGACCAAACCGGAAATTGGAAGGAATCCACTTTCTGAAAGGGATTACGGGGTTCAACTTGGCCTTCTCTTCAGGCTCATTAATAAGGGAACTGGAAGTCCCTGCGGAAGTCGGGATTTCTTACAAAGGCTGACAAGACCTTGCCTTGCCGTTTTCTGTGGCTTCCTTAAAGCCCCTGCTCTTGAAGCTGCAATGATAGCCAGCTTTGGAAGTTTCCAGAGTGGGAAGCGAAACAGGGCTCCAAAACAAAACAAAAAAATGGATATTTTTTTTTTAGAAACTCACGACTGGACCTTCAAGGACTGGATGCCAGCAGTCCCAGGACTTCTCTTTTCACAGGTGCCAAAAAAAGCAGGCCCCTTATGCAATGTGGGGATGCTGCGGCACAAAGAATAGACAAAGAAGGTGCTCTAGATGAGGGTAGACTGAGCACTTATCTGTCCTGAAGGAATGAATATCCAGGTGTGGACCAACCTGAAGAGACAGCAAATAGCAGACTGCCAGAGATGAGAAAATCCCAATGACCGCCCCCCTGCCAAATATGTGCAGGAGCATCCTTGATGGACAAATCCTCTACCTCAGGGGTAGTCAACCTGTGGTCCTCCAGATGTCCATGGACTACAATTCCCATGAGCCCCTGCTGGCAGGGGCTCATGGGAATTGTAGTCCATGGACATCTGGAGGGCCACAGGTTGACTACCCCTGCTCTACCTCATGGCTTTCTGCTATGTACTATTTCCTACCGAGAGCACAAGGGAACAAGATGAACACACAGATGCACACAAAGAAGAAGGACCTTTAAATTGGCAAGGTGGGGGGTGCAAAGTGTGCCTTTGGCCAGGGGGCTGGGCCCTGTCCCACTGCGCTCTTCCAAGAGTTTTCCCGTGAGGTATTACTGACTACAAACGGCCTTGGGAGCAGGATGTTGAAGGCTAAACTAAATATGCTAAGCTGAAAATTAGCTGGGAAATGTTACCAAGGGGAGGCCGGGTTTCCCTCCAGCACCTCCGCATCTCAGCAGGAGCCCCGGCCCCCTCCCTTGTGTTTGTTTGCCTCTTCAAATGCACAAGATGACTGACGGCTGCTTAACTCGCCTCTGCGTGTGGGAGCAGCTGCCATGATTCGAAAGGCGGCCAGCGGACGGTGCCGATTTAATTAGAAAAGGTATCCCTGCAATAAAGCCATCCTCGGTTTAAAAAGGTCAAAAGGAAAAAACGTCTTGTAATAAAAAAAACCCCAACCCCCCTACGACAACCCCACGGGCCTGGGGGGAGAAATCCCATCATGAACAATGGAGGCCTGGAGATTCTTTTGCAAGGGGAGTGCACTGTGATTCCCTGCGGCAGAGTCCGTGAGGGAGACCCCGGCTCGGGGCCCTTGTTGTGTTCCAGAATCGGCTGAAGGGGTCTGGTTTTTCCAGCAACGGATCAAAGCGGCGGGGCTGGCGATGGGCCTGAGGCTGTGACATGCCCTGTCTGTGGCATGTTGGTATTTTTACCCCAGGGTAACTTGAAATGCACCTGCACCCAGTGCACGTTAGTAGTTCTCCTGGAGAAGGGGGTACTGAAGCGAGAAGAATGCCTGTCCACACTTTATCCTGAAAAGGAGAATGAAGAGGTCATGGGGGACTTTTTGGACGGCAGCTGGGAGAGGTGGGAAAGGTCTCTCACCAATTAGAGGAGAACCCAGTACAAGAGGACAGGGGATGGAAGAGTGTTACCCAGAGGTGTCGAAAGATAAGGAGATATTCTGCCCTTCTGATACTCAGAAATCGTTTCCAGGATCTGCCCATTGATAGTGACTCTAGACCAGGGGCAGTCAAACTGCAGTCCTCCAGATGTCCACGAACTACAATTCCCAGGAGCCCCTGCCAGCATTCGCTGGCAGGGGCTTCTGGGAATTGTAGTCCATGGACATCTGGAGGGCCGCAGTTTGACTACCCCTGCTCTAGACCACAGGAACAAGGGCTACCCAGCCAGCTCCCCCAATAGCTCAGAAGACGCTTCACAGGCTCTTCTGTTACCCAACGTATTAGGACTAGGAGATGCGTAATGGTGATTGGCCAAAGTGTGTCAAGAGGCATGCCGTCCATCGGGCACAGAATCAAGGGTGTCACAGAAAGGCTGGAAAGACCTGTAAAGCCCAAGGACAGAGATCCCTTCCTGATCATTCACGGGGGAACAAATGATGCTGCCCATATGAAACGAGATTACATGGCCTTGGGGGGAAAGGAGAACGACTTGGGAGGTTTAGGAAGGGAAAGAAAAATAATGCCGATAGATGACTGGCTACGTCAATGGTGTCATCGGGAAAGGTTTGCATTTTTGGACCATGATCACACTTTATTGGGAGATTTGCAAAGAGCCTGGCTGACCTGGCGAGGAGGTCTTTAAACTAAGCCCAATGGGGGAGCAAAGCCTAGTTCGATGATGATAACTGTAGAGGGCAACACTGCAGATTTAAAGGGAACTATTAGCTCATAAAAGTAAAGGTCAAGGTATCCCCTGTGCAAGCACCGGGTCATGTCTGACCCTTGGGGTGACGCCCTCCAGCGTTTTCATGGCAGACTCAATACGGGGTGGTTTGCCAGTGCCTTCCCCAGTCATTACCGTTTACCCCCCAGCAAGCTGGGTACTCATTTGACCCACCTCGGAAGGATGGAAGGCTGAGTCAACCTTGAGCCGGCTGCTGGGATCGAACTCCCCGCTTCATGGTAATCGCTTCAGACAGCATTTCTGCTGCTTACCACTCTGCGCCACAAGAGGCTCATAGGAACGTTCAAAAACTAAAATCCTGGGGTACTTGTATGACAGATTAGAATATTTCTACACTAATGCGCAAAGTATGGGAAACAAGCAGGAGAAACTAGAAGTCCTAATAAAGAAAGGGGACTATGATCTAATAGGCATTACAGAAACCTGGTGGGATGACACTCACAACTGGAATAATAGGATTGAGGGTTACAACATTTAAAAGGGACAGACAAGGAAGGGGGAGGAGTAGCAATATATGTTGAGAATATATATACTTGTGAGGAAGTACATAGAATCACAAAGTTGGCAGGGACCTCTAGGGTCATCTAGTCCAACCCCCTGCACTATGCAGGAACTTACAACTTCCTGCCATCCCACAGTGACCCTGGGTATGCAAGGAAGGGCCACAAGGGACAAACACTGGCATATCCCTTCCTGCCCACCCCCTCACAATCTGCCTAAATTCATAGAATCAGCATTTCTGTCAGATGACTATCTAGCCTCTGCTTAAAAACTTCTAAAGGAGGAGAACCCACCACCTCCCGAGGAAACCTGTTTCTCTGAAGAACTGCTCTGTCAGGAACTTCTTCTGGATGTTTAGGGGTTAATTTCAACCCACTGGTTCTGGTCTAACCCTCTGGGGCAACAGAAAACCACTCTGCTCCATCTTCTCTGTGACAGCCCTCCAAGTATTTGAAGATGGTTATCATATCACCTCTTAGTCGTCTTCTCTCCAGGCTAAACAGACCAAGCTCCCTCAACCTTTCCTCATATGACTTGGCCTCCAGACCCCTCACCATCTTCATAGCCCACCTCTGGACATGCTCCAGTTTGTCTACATCTTTCTTCAGTTGTGGTGCCAAAAACTGAACACAGGACTCCAAGTGAGGTCTTACCAGAATGGAGTGAAACGGTAACATCACCTTGCATGATCTGAAAACTATACTCCTTTTGATACAGCCCAAAATCCCGTTTGCAGTTTTAGCCACCAAGTCACACTATTGACTCATGTTCAGTGTACTATTGCCAAGATAAGTTTCATAGTGATGCATATGCTTATTTCTACCCAAATGAATAATTTTATATTTATCACTATTGAAATTCATTTTATTAATTTTAGTCCAGTTTTCTAGCCTGTCAAGGTCATCTTATATTCGGATTCTGTCTTCTGGTGTGTTTGCTACCCTCCCAGTTCAGTGTCATTTGCAAATTTAATAAGGAGCCCTCTATTCATTCATCCAAATCATTTATAAATACGTTGAACAACACAAGGCCCAGGACAGATCCCTGAGGCACTCCACTCATCACTCCTCCAGATTTTGAACCATTTACAAGCAACCTTTGGGTGCGATCTGTCGACTACTTCTCAATCAACCTAACATTTTACCAACTTGTCAATAAGAAATATCCTTTGGAACCTTATCAAAAGCCTTATTTATATCAAGATAAATTATGTCCACAGCATTCCCCTGATCTAGCAAGTGTAACTTTCTCGAAAAAAGAGATAAGGTTAGTCTGACGAGACTTATTGAGGTAGCCATCCTGACTCTTAGTAATTACAGCCATCTGCTCTAGCTGCTCAAAGATTGACTGTTTGATGATTTACATGTTCCATGTAAGTTATATAATGTTCAATGTAAACCGCCCAGAGCTGCAAAGAAATGGGTGGTATAAAAATCTAAATAAATAAAATAAATAAATTTGTTCTAAAATGTTGCCAGCTATAAATGTCAAGCTGATGGGTCTTCCTTATTCCCATTCTTGAAGAGAAATTTGTCTGCCTCCAATTTTTGACACGTCACGTGTTCTCCAAGAATTGTAAAAAATAATGGACAGAGACAGAGAGTTCTTTTAGTACCCTTGGATGCAGTTCATGTGGCCCAGAGGATTTGGTTTCACTTAAAGAAATTAGGTGTTTTTGGACTACCCCCAGTGATCCTAGGCTACAACTCCCATCCCTCATCACGTGAAATGATTCTGCCACACTGAGCAAAATTCTCCTTGCAAAAGAAGACTGAGAAGTAGGAATTGAGCAGTTCAGCCCTCTCTTCATCTGTCCCCACAATGGTCCTACCATGTCCTTCTTTTTTATTAAACTTTCATGCTAGCCTGAGCTCATACGAGAAGACAGAATCAAAATACAGAAAGATCTTGACAGGCTAGAAAACTGGGCCAAAATGAATTTAAATAGTGACAAATGTAAAGTTCTTCATTTAGGTTGGGAAAGTCATATGCATCACTATAGGATGGGCAAGTCTTGGCAGTAGTATATGTGAAAAGGATCTGAGGGTCAGGAATTTGCTGATTGCCACTGTGGGATGGTAGGTGAATTTCCTCCAGGAGATTTTTGGTGGGGGGGATCACTTGAGCATGAAATTGGGGTCACTTTGGGTCGGCAAGTACTTGTGAGTTCCTGCATTATGCAGGGGATTGGACTAGATGGCCCTGGAGGTCCTTTCCAACTCTATGATTGGGGATCAGCAGAATTTACAGCATGGGGCTATAAGCACCAGGCATGACCTGTTTCATAGAACAACATGGTCATTTCCATGCCTTGCCTCGTAGCTCCTGCCAATGTGGGAGCTTACCACACTTGACAGACACACCTCCTATTACGGTGGTGCTAAAACAGCACATACACTGGACCTGCTTATCCACCTGGCCTGAAACCACATCTGTGAACTGGGACCACGCCACTGTAGCATAAATGCATAAATAACCGCCAGCATGCATGGCTAATTAGCATCCAATTCTAATAGCTATTCCAATGTTATGACGGTCAAAAAGACTTGTAATCAGTTATCCTAATTCAGTTACTCCAGGCTATTCTGCCAGAACAGTTCCTCTGTAAAACATACCTTTACTTTTTTCTTGCGCTTTACGTGCTTGGAACTAGGCTCTTCCTCGGCTCCTTCGGCTCTTTTCCTTTTCTTTGCCTTCCTCTTTGTGGCATCGCACTGCTTGCTGCTGTCCTCTAACCTCGCTGCTGGGCCTCGCTCCTTCTTGGATTTTTTGGCTTTCTTTTTAGCTCTTTTTATTGCTGCTGCTGTTCCCTCCCAGCCAAAAGCATCTTTATTGTCCTCCAGAACATCTGTGTGACTGTCAGCAACTTTGGCACAGATTTTTTTCTTCTTGTGGACTTTGCTGTCACCTTTAGGATTCTGGGACATTTTTTCTTCAGATTTAGTCTTCTGAAGAGTTTCAGTCGAGACAGCAGAATGGCTTTGCTGGTTATCGGCTGATGTCAAAAGGCCACCAACTTCTTCCTCCTCCTTCAGTTTATTTTTCTTCTTCCACTTTTTCTTCCCTTCCTGCTCTGTTACTTGCCTTCTCTTTTTGGATATGCGGGGCACGCCCTTGTGATCTTCCTTGCAGTCATTTTCTCCTTGCAGCTTATGTGTGGGGTCTGCAGTGCCTTTCTCCAAAAGCTCATTTCTGGTTTCTCGACTGTCCGTAGATGTTAAATAGCCAAAATGCTTGCTTTCCCCCTTGCTTACACCATCCTGGGTAACAGCTGGTTTTCTGTCTGACAGCATCAATTCGTGAGAAATCGTTTTCATTGTGGGGAGCAGGTCTTTTTTGGAATAATCACCTTCAGCATGTGATGGCACCAAGGAGGAAGCAAACTTGTGTTTCTTCTTCTTTCTCTTGGTGCAGCATCCGTCGCTGCCTCCACAGGTATTTTTGCATTTCTGACAAATAAGGAAATCGGCTACCAGACATTCTTGGCTTGGAATTTCTGGACTGCTCTTTTGCTTGCAGGAAAGCCCTTGTTTTCTCTTTTTCTTTAACATCTTTGTTGGATTCTCTGTTTCTTTTACTGATTCCAAATCCAAACTGCTTTGTATAGTAATAGGGAGGCTTACAAGTGCTTTATTCTTTAATTTAGAGTCCTTCTTCTTCTTCTTCTTCTTCTTTGGACTTGAACCGTTCCCTTCTACTGGATGTTTCTTCTTCCCCTCCTGGGCCTTTGTGGACAGACCAAACTGAGCATCATCATCCTCTATTATAACAATAAGTGGATTCCCGATTGCCTTTTTCGTTTTGTTCTTTTTCTGCACAGTGTCCTCAGAATTGTACTTCTTGCCATCTTTTACGACCATTCTGGAAAGCAGCGTATAAAACAACACTTCTTTTACTGTTTTTATATCAACTGATATGATATTGATTGCATCGCATTGTAATGGCCTATGGCTGGAAATGGCCGTGCATAATAGGCCAAAGTGGCTTACATTCACCTTCCCTTTCCTCTCCCCACAACAGAAATCCTGTGAGGTGGGTGAGGCTGAGAGAGCCCTGATATTCCTGCTCGGTCAGAACAGCTTCATCAGTGCCATGGCGAGCCGAAGGTCACCCAGCTGGCTGCATGTGGGGGAGCGCAGATTCAAACCCGGCTCGCCAGATTAGAAGTCTGTACTCCTAACCACTACACTAAACCAAAACAAATCAATGCCAATTTTTTGTTGTTGCCCTAAGCCAAATCACACATCTCTTTATGATTGCAGTACTCGACTCACTGAAACCTGAATCTGTTTGGGTTTCCCAAATTGATTTGGCTCCATTATACCTTACGAAGCCATTAAATCAATGGGAAATCTAGCCTACATCTATTCAGTGGTCTGATGGGAGAAGGTTTTGAGGTAAGGTAAAGGTAAAGGTATCCCCTGTGCAAGCACCGAGTCATGTCTGACTCTTGGGGTGACGCCCTCTAGCGTTCTCATGGCAGACTCAATACGGGGTGGTTTGCCAGTGCCTTCCCCAGTCATTACCGTCTACCCCCCAGCAAGCAAGCTGGGGACTCATTTTAGCAACCTCGGAAGGATGGAAGGCTGAGTCAACCTTGAGCCGGCTGCTGGGATTGAACTCCCAGCCTCATGGGCAAAGCTTTCAGACGGCTGCCTTATCACTCTGCGCCACAAGAAGCTCGTTTTGAGGAAGAGGCAATAAATTTGCAGCATAGCTACTACAGCCTCTCTCTCAAAAGAACTGCTAAGTTTCAAAGCGATCGGGCCAGGGGGTACAATTCTATGGGACCTATTTTATTGTGGGGGAAAATAGCCAAGTGATCCAAGCCCAGCAGAATGTCATCCCAAGCTTTTTTTTTGGGGGGGGGGGGTCTTTAGAGAAGCTCCAAGAGTTATGCTGTAAATTTGGTGCCTCTTCCTTAGCCCCACCCTCACCCTGCCACTGAACAGACTGGCTACATTTCCCATAGACTTTCATGACTCCATAGGTTATAATAGAGCTGAACTGATTTTGCTAAACCCAAATCACTATACTGAGCCAGTGATCCAGGTGTTTTGGGTTCACCCCAATTGATTTGGATTTAATCAACCCAATTTTTTAAAAAAATATGTTTTGCAGTGCACATTCTTGATGGACACAGAAGAGACCTTGGCAGTATTAAGAATAAGAATGGATCGGAGACACAAACGGTTCTCTCACCAATTCTATTTAACATCTTCATCCACCTTCTTACCCAACTGATACAGAAGTTCGGGCTGGGCTGTGACCAAGATGCTGATGACACCCAGCTCTTCCTCCTGATGGATGGCCGCCCTGACTCTCCCCCACAAGCATTAGCCAGCTGCCTGGAAGCAGCTACCAAGTGGCTCAAGTAGAGTAGTCTGAAGCTTAACCCTTCAAAGACGGAGGCCCTGTGGCTGGGCAGGAAAGGTCCAAGCAAGCAAATGCACCTGCCCAACATGGACAGTGTGCAGCTACCAGTTGCTCATTCTGCTAGGAACCTGGGCATGATCCTAGATGCTTCCCTCTGAGAGCAACCGAAAATAAACAGCATTTACTGGCCCCCCAAACCTCCCTCCCATGAGCCCATATGACGGATCAGACAAACCATGGATGGACACTTGCAGGGCCCAACCAGGAGCTGCTTTGATTGGGCCCTGTGAGTTTTTATCCTGGACAGGGCCCGCCCTAACTCCTCCCCAACAGCCCTTACCCTTTTATTTAATACCATGGAGCGGTTTAAAGATTAAAGATAATCACTGAGTCTGATGCATTGTTCTGTTTACATTCTGTTTACAATCTCCCTGAGCCTTAGGGGAGGGCGATATATAAATGTAATAAATAAATAAAATATTTAAGGTTTGTTGTTTAAAATATCTCCCACCCCAAGCCTAAGAAACGGTAATGTTGGGGGCAGATGTTTGAAGGAGGAGAAATTGCTTCTCTCGAACAACTGCCTGAGACAATGCAACATCTGCCCGCTTTTGTCACCTATAATTTTAACTGCCTCATTATTTAGAGATGCTGTGCCGTTCACAGCAGTAATTGCACCTTTGCAAAACAGCAGAACTAACGTGCTTGGTTCTCTCACGACTGGGTAGTGTGCTGACACTTCTGAGCAGAGCCTTCTTTCTTGTTGATGGCATAAAGCCACAGCCAACATAGTAAGCCCCGTAGGATTTGCAAGACAGGAGGTATTAAGAGATGTTTTGTCTGCTGTCGGCCTCTGCACAACAACCCTGGACCTCTTTGGTTTGTCTCCCATACAAACACAGGCTAAGACCAACCCTGCTTAGTTTTTGAGGTCTTACAAAATCAGGCTAGCCTATCCAGGTCCAACTGAGCCTTAAAAGGTAAAGATATCCCCTGGGCAAGCACTGGACGATGTCTGACCCTTCGGGTGACGCCTTCTAGCGTTTTCATGGCAGACTCAATACGGGGTGGTTTGCCAGTGCCTTCCCCAGTCATTACCGTTTACCCCGCAGCAAGCTGGGTCCTCATTTTACCAACCTCGGAAGGATGGAAGGCTGAGTCAACCTTGAGCCGGCTGCTGGGACTGAACTCCCAGCCTCATGGGCAGAGCTTTCAGACTGCATGTCTGCTGCCTTACCACCCTGCTCCACAAGAGACTCTAAGTGAGCCTTAGTGCAAAGTAAATAGAAGAAAACAAAATCACGCCAACTTACTACATCACCAGTGCCACCTCCTTATGAGGCAGAACAAGATGGGTAGCCATATTTGCCTGTAGCGGTAGAAAGCAGCAAGAGTTCAGTAGCCCCTTAAAGGCTACAAATGTTGTGGTACATGGCGCTGAGTCTCTGCTCACTTCTTCAGATAACAGCATCCTCCCTTTGTGAACAGGGCACATGTATGTATGTATGTATGTACGTACGTATGTACGTATGTATGTATGTACCCATATCTGTACATATTATTTATTTATATTGTATTTAATAAATAATAATAATAATAAATAAACATATTTGTACATGTAAATGCATTATCAAAACATTGTATAAATTTACATTAACATATATTTACATACACATAGGTTGGCACATACATACATACATATGCACATTTGAATGTTGTTTCTATATACACATATACACCATATATACACTACCTATGAACACAGCTGTATTTATTATTTGTACACACTGGCCATAATTACACAAAGGCTAATGTGGATAGGTTGTTGAGGGGGACAACCCCTCTCCTCCTCCTCCTCCTCTTATTATTATTATTATTATTATTATTATTATTATTATTATTATTATTGCCCACCCTTCCTGGTTGCTTTAACGTTATGGTCTCACCTTACAGGTGTGCCCTTCACACGTCCCCCTCCTGCATTTTCAGTGTTCAGTTCTGGGAGTCATTAAGTAATTATCAAAGCTGATAGTGGGCGAATAAGAGTTTTTTATACGCCGCTTTTCCCTGACCCAAGGAGTCTCAAAGCGGCTCCCAATCGCCCTCCCTTCCTCTCCCCACCACAGACACCCTATGAGGCAGGTGAGGCTGAGAGAGCTCCGCGAGAACGGCTCTAACATGCCTGTGACCAGCCCACGGTCCCCCAGTCGGCTGCAGGCGGAAGAGCTCTCCGGATTACAGGCCGGTGCCCTTCCGGCCTACACCACGCGGGTCCCCTGAGCGCATGCAGAGCGCCCTTGCGCGGTTGCCAACCTCCAGGCGCGGCCTGGAGCTCTCCTCATGGGACTCCTGCGCTCCAGAGACCCGTCCCTCCGGAGTCCCTGGCTGCTTCGCCAGGCGGACTCTGCGGCCTTAGGCCCCGCTCCTCTCCGGGAAGCTCCTCTCCGGCCAGGGCTGGCGAGCGCCCCCAAGCAGGGCCCTCGCCACGTGCTGAAGTGAAGGGAGGCTTCCCCGGCAAGGAGCTCCACTTCATCCCCGCACTCACCCGGCTGCCTTCCCGGCGTGGCGCTCCCAGAAAGCGCGGGGCTCCCTTCTCGCCCGACCCGGAAAGGCAAGGCCGAGCGCCGCGGCCTACCCGAGCCTCGCCCGCCTGCGCTTGGCGTTGCCTAGCAACTGCCTCCACAGCCCGCCATGGCCGCCGCCGCCGCCGAGGATGCCCGGCCGCCGCTCAGCCTCTGGGAGCAGATCTGCGCAGGTGAGCAGCGGAGCCCTCGTCTCGCGCGCGCCTTTCCTCGCGCGATGCTCGCGAGGGGCTGAGGCGCCGTTCCTCTGGGCCAACTGCGGCCCGCCAGATGTCCGTGGACTGCAATTCCCAGGAGCCCCTGCCAGCGTTCGCCACAGCGAACGCTGGCTGGGGCTCCTGGGAATTGCAGTCCACGGCCATCTGGAGGGCTGCCGTTTGACTAACCCTGGGGGGCAAAGTGACCCCTTCCCCCCTCCCCTTAAACTGTCGTCCTCCCCCATTTCACTCCTTCTCAGGACCTTCTTGCTGCTTACTTGTTTACTTATTTTTTCCCCCTCACTCCCTAAAGCAAAATGTCGCCATAGTTGGCGCTGACAAAAGTGTGGGGTTTCTCCCCCCCCTCCCTAATTTTGAAAGGTATTTATAAATGTATGCACGCTGAAGAGAAAGAGGTGAAGGCCTAGAACAAAAACTGGGGATTTTGGGGGAGGAAATCCCCAGTTTTTCCCCCCTAAAAAAATATATCTGACAAGAAATGGCAGGAGCACTGGGGGAAAAAAACCCCACAAAATTATCTCATGGCTTTTAAAGACAAGGTTTCACTCATTCAAAATATGTAGTGTGGGGATTTTTTACTTAAGCAAATTTTCAGTATTGGGTAATGATCATTGATTCCTGTTATACAACGCGAGCAGAAATATATGCCCTTGGGAATGCTGTCTGAAGGAGACTAATTTGATCTGTAGTTAATAGTTTATAATGTGTTGGATAATACTGAGAGGCTGTACTTGAGAAAAGCTAGCCTTGTAGGAATTGCGGGATTATTTCCTACGACGACAGGGGTAGTCAACCTGTGGTCCTCCAGATGTTCATGGACTACAATTCCCATGAGCCCCTGCCAGCAAACGCTGGCAGGGGCTCATGGGAATTGTAGTCCATGAACATCTGGAGGACCACAGGTTGACTACCCCTGTCCTACGAGATCCATGATGATGATGATAATGTTAGCCATTCAGTCGAGTCCGACTCTTGGCGAGATCCCATCATACAGCTGCTGCCACGATTTCAGATCTCTTTTAGTTGTGAAATGGTCTGCCAGTATTCATTCTGATTGTATCTAACCACCATGTTCTTTGTCGGCCTGGTTTCCTTTCTCCACTGACCAATCCCAGCATAATTGCTTTCTCCACTGAGTAAGTGAGCCGGAGTTTCGTGATTTTGCCTACCAGTGATAGATCAGGCTTTATGCGCTGTAGTATTTCCTTGTTTGTGACTTTTGTCATCCATGAAACCCGCAGAAGCCTTCTCCAACACCAGAGTTCAAATGAATCGATTCTTCTCTTGTCCGATTTTTTCATCCAATTTTCACAACCATAAGTGGCTATTGGAAATATGGTAGATCTAACTAATCTACTAATTTACAAACCACCCAGCCCCTAAGGCTCAGGGTGGTTTACATAAAACTTAGCAGAACGGTACAGTACAGATAACTCAGTAGTTATAAACGGTAATTCAAACTACAGCATGGGTTGGATGAATTATCTGTGATTTTCATGGCAGGGAGGCTCAAGGTGCCACTGGAAGGTCATTGTTTCTAGTCAACCTCAACCAAATGCCCGGTGGCTCCCTTTTGCAGGTCCTGCAAAATTGTTCAAGTTCCACTAGGGCTCTGATCTCTGAGAGCTCATTTTGCACGGTGAGGCCAGAATGGAGAAAGCTCTGGCCCTGGTTGAGGTCAAGCGAGCTTCCTTGGGTCCAGGGATCACCAGACAGTTGGAGGTAGCAGGGCATAAAGCTGTTTGAGGGGTGTAGGTAGAAAGGCAGGTACACTGGGCCCAGATCTTGTATGGCCTTAAAGGTGATCACTAGAACCTTAAGCCTAATCTGGAATTCGACTGGAAGCCAGTGCAGTTGTTGAAGAATATGTAATATCCTGTTTTTTTTGCCACCTGTTCTTGATGCTCTGTTGGTCAGTCAATTCCTTCCCTTGTTGATGATGCTTTTGCGAGCAGCAAATGGCTTTTGGAACCTCTTTGCTTGTGTGAAATCATTTCTAGCGTATCCCTTTTTGTAATCACCTGCTTGCATTTCTGATTCCAGCAAGTTTTGCTGTCTATTCTTGCTGCCCTTTGAAAATCTTCATTTAATTTTCTTGCTTCCTCCCTTTTGCGTACAGCTTTTGCTGCTTTCCTACATTCAGCTATTCTTATAGTTTCATCTGAGAGCCATTTCTTTTCTGGCTTCTTGTGCGATATGTATTTAACTGCTGTTTCAACAACAGTTGATTGAATTTCCTGCCATTAGTTCATCAGGCATCTTCTCTGTTGCATCCGACAGTTGAGATCTATTTTTCACCTCCACTGCGTACGTGAGTGGAATCTTATTTACATTGATCTTCCTTAACCTTGATGTCTTCTTGATGTTGTGGATTTTTGTTTTGATTTTAGCCAATAACAGTTCATAATCTGAACCACAATCGGCACCTGGATATGCTTTGGCAGCAAGGATTGGACTGGGCCATCTTTGACTGCATATAGTCGGATTTGGTTCTGGTGTAAACCATTTGATGATGTCGAAGCGTATAGGCAACGTTTATACTGTTTGAACAAAGCGTTCATGATGCGAAACCGATTTTCATGACAGAATTGTGCCTGCATCATTCCTTTATCCAAGTCTGAAGTTGCCAGTAATGTCTCTCTCTCTGCTTGCATGCCAACTTTTGCATTAAAGTCACCCATCACTATTAACATTATGTAAACGACATCCTTCTTGGGTACTTGTTTTAAAGTATCTTGAATGGTGGTGTAGAAGTCTTCAGTTTCCACCTCTGTTGCATCAGTTGTTGGAGCATGTACTTGGACAGCTGTGATATTCATTGGCTTGGCACAAATTTGGATTGTCATGATTTGATCATTGATCGTCAAAAAGCTTTCCACTTCTTGAGAAAATGTGTTGCTTCCAATGAATGCCTTGCCATTCCTTCTTATGTGTCCTGAATAGTAGATGGTGAAATCCTCCAAATAAAAGAAGCCATCGTCTGTCCAATGTAATTCACTAATGCCCAGGAGTTCAATATTCAACCTGACCATTTCCCTTTTTCCAAGGTAGGTTGCCAGGTCATTCTTTAACCCTCCCCATATACCTGGGCTTGGAACCAGCATGCTCAGGTGTGCATGGCTAGGTTTAGATCCATAGATAGTAAGAATACTAGTTGTTACAGTTCTGTATAGTTGTTAAGCTGAACCATAACCAGTACTAGCAAAAATATATGTCCTTGGAAATACTGTATAAAGGAGACCAATTTAATCTATAGTTAATAGGCTTATATTGTGTTTGATAATAAGCTATTAACAAGTTCAATGTTTTCAGTGTTATGATGTTTACATCAGCATCCAGAGATGCTGCTAGTATGTTCAGTTGAGAGTGTGTGACTGGCCCATGGATGCCCAGCAAGTTTCCATGGCAAACTATGGACTCAAACCTGGGTCTTGCAGATCCTGGTCCGACACTTACATATGCTCAGACAGTAGTTCTTTCGGGATTTTCAAGCTGTCTTCTCTATACTAGGTTTATTTGCAGTTTTGCTTCTTGAAAACTCAGCCATTTACATTTTAAATGTCATCAATAGGCCAGATTCAAATGAATAGCCATGTGGGTCTGAAGTAGCACAATAAAATCAGAGTCCAGTCGCACCTTTAAGACCAACAAAGATTTAATCAAGGCATGAGCTTTCAAGCACAAGCACCCTTCATCAGACTATGATCCTCTTACATGACAGGGAATATATAGCAAAAATCAATTCTGTAACATCTGTGTCACAACCAAATACAGCCAGTGATAATCCTTTGTCAAAACAGCCAATCAATCCCCTAGAATTCAGTGTACTTTACAAAGAGAAACCAAAATGCTGCTATTAGAGACCTCTCTAATGCCTTGAATACATCTTTGTTGGTCTTAAAAATGCTACTGGACTCTGATTTTATCAATTGGCCAGTTTTACATGCTAACAGTGCAAGCTTATGCAGTTAGTGCAGTTTAAACCTACAGATTTCAATGGCATAACTCTACTGAGGTCCTAAGGCTGGGCAGGAAGGGTCCAACCAAGGGAGCACGCTTGCCCAACTGGACGGTGTACAGCTACCAGTGGCTCACTCCTCCAAGAACCTGGGCATGATCCTTGATCCTCTCTATGGAGGCACAGATCACGAGAGTAACGCGGCTGACATTCTACCGCCTACGCCAGGCTAAACTAATAGCACCCTACTTGGCCCCGGAATATCTAGCCATAGTGATCCATGTGACGGTCACCTCTAGACTAGACTTCTGCAACTTGCTCTACGCAGTCCTACCCTTAACCTTGACCCAGAAACTACACCTGGTCCAGAATGCTCCAAAATGCAATGGCTAGAGTCCTCACAACAACATTCGGAGGTCCCACATCAGCCCATTCGCCAACAATTTCACTGGATTCACTATTCCAGATCAGATTTAAGGTTTTGGTAATTTTAAGTCCATATGTGGTCTGGGCCCAGTGGGACTGCCTCTCTGACTACACCCCTCAAAGAGCTTTATGCTCTGCCACCTCCAACTGGCTGGTGATCCCTGGCCCCAAGAAATCTTGTCTGATCTCAACCAGGGCCAGAGCTTTCTCTGTCCTGGCCCCCACCTGGTGGAATGAGCTCCCAGAGGAGATCAGGGCCCTGCTGGAGCTAGATCAATTCCGCATGGCCTGCAACAAGGAGCTCTTCTGCCAGGCATTTGATTGAGGTCAACCGAACCATCAAAATCTACTGGGGCCCCATGAAGCAAACATCTTGAATTGACCAACCATGAAACTGTTATGTTGATGTTGTTAAACTTTGTTATTCATTTGATGTGGTTATCGAGTTATACTGTATTGTTCCATGCCCCCCCCCCCATGTTCCATGTAAACCGCCCTGAGCCACAGGGGATGGCGGTATATATAAATATAAAGACACAAGCTCAGCAGTTTTTCAGACATATACCCATGTCCCCAGCCTTGACAAGCCAGCTATGATCTGTCTCTCACTTTGTTTCCTCGTTTTCCTCAGAGGATCTTGAGGAGGCACACCAGAATTCCCCTTCCACTGTCCCATCCCTACCACCACTGCCAATGCTGTGAGGTGGTCCAGGCTGAGGGACTGGCTCCAGGTGACTAGACAGGGTCCTGACTCACGGAGAGGGGGGAATCTGAACCTGGCTTTCCCAGGTCCTCCTATGCCCAGTTCTAATCCCTCCCGCATTTCGTACAGAACGAGGGGAAGGCCTTAAGGAGAGGTTGCTCCAAGTGGTGCTTTTTGTCCTTCCACAATCCCTTTTCCCTCATGGCCTGAGAGTGGGGTGGGGGCAGGAGAAAGGAGGTCATGACATGCATAGGACAGCCCAGTTGCCTCCCAGTTCACATTCTGGCCATTCTCTTTGTCTCTCCCCTGCTGGTCCAATCCCTTTGTTAGCATACTGCCCCTCTGCATGCCTGCTCTTTCCATCTCCCGTTGTGGTTACCACTTGGCAGTGGCAGTGCCAGCTTCTCAGCTGGAAATTTAAACCAGCTAATGGCCCAGAGGACTAAAAGTCAGAATGCCCAGTTCCATCTCTATGAAATTGTATATTTCCTTTTTGTTTCAGTTGTCCCCAGGGGCATTCCAGACCAAAGCAGCTAGAAAGAGAGCCTCCGATTTGTTACATGCCAAATTAAGCGATAATATCGTTGCCTCCGTATTTTATGAGGCACTAATCCAGTTACATTTTTCAAATTAGGCTATCCTTTGGCTTCCTGTTTTGAGCGAAGAAAGATCTGTAAGATAAGCAATGCCTTGGCTGCAGTTGTCTAGAGCAGGGGTAGTCAAACTGCGGCCCTCCAGATGTCCATGGACTACAATTCCCAGGAGCCCCTGCCAGCATTCGCAGGATAAACAAGACAAAACCAAAAAGTCTGAAGTGTGAGACCCACACAAAAATAACCTGTCCCAAAGTCAGATATTGTGCTGCCCTGCCTGGCCGCACCTACTTGGCCAGGTTATTGTGCTGAGGCAGGAGGGCGAGAGCCAGAGACCAGAGCCGAATCCGAGAGGTCAAAAGCCAGAGAGACAGTTCACACAGCAAGCCCGGGTCAAGAGTCAAAGCCAAACCATGGTCAGAAGCCAGGGACTCAGAAGCCAAGCCGTAGGTTTGGAGCCAGGTGCGTAGTTGAGTCAGGCCGAAGTCAGGAACCAGGAGTCAGGCTGGCAGACTTTTGCCATGGCAAGCCGGAACAAGGAGCTGATCGGGAAGACAGGCAGGGAACGCAGATGTTGCACCCACGAAACAAGGTCCTCCTGAAATACACAGATAAGAGTGGAGCAGCCCTCAGCCTTGCAGCTGGATCTAGCCCCCCGTCAGAGGAAGGGGGTGCAGCTGGGCCCCATCTGTCTTGACAGCAAACTGACAGACATGTTGATCTTCTGACAGGTAGATCTCCTTTGTTGACGCTGCTATTCAGGGCTTGCCAGGGTCTTGGTGCTGCTCCTCTGGCAGCTCCTCAGGGCTGGTGGGCATCTTGTCCCATAGTAGGGTTGGGTCTCAGCCTGGCTGGTCCCAGACTCCTCATCTTCTGGGAGAGCAGGCAGCTCCTGGTCTGTGGCAACCGGGTCTCCTGGCGTCTCCAGAAGATCTTCTGCCTCTGAAGCACCCCCTGGCACTGGAATGGAGGGTGCAATTATGACAGATATGTTCCAAACGTAGAGCAGAAGTAGAATGAAATCTTTCCTATATGCCCAATGACCTGAGCTGTCTGATTCCAGTTAACTAATCTCATATATAGCACAGGGGTGGCCAGACTGGCGCTTCAGATGCTCATGAACTACAATGCCCGTGAGTCCCTGTTGAAGCAAAAATAATGAACTGGGAGGGGTGGGTCCCAGTGAAGAATCAAATACAGAGAAATATAGATGCACTGGGGAACTAATATGGCCATAAAAATATCCAAAATGGACTTATGTCGAGTCTTCTCTCTTCTGTAATTCTTTATTCTTTATAATTTCACACAAGTCCCGACGCGTTTTGCCATATAGCTTTTTCAAGGGACAATGGTTTCTATATTTAAAGACCAACTTGTAGCCTCACACGCTACGTTTAGCTATTGTTAGTATGACCTTATACTCTGTCAAGAGATTCCTTTATATAGTTGAAGCTGGTGAGATTTTAGTGGCACGTAGGAATATGAATGCAGGTCTTCCCCAGCCTAGACCAACCCTGAAACCTCCACAACCAACTATTGTGTTTGGGAGTCCTGCTTTAACGTACAGCTCTCCTCTTGGAGACTTTCCGGTCAACTGAACAATCAGGTCAAATTTGCTTAACTTCTTTCTGGTTCCAATTTTTGAATGGGAAGGGAAGCATGACCCTGTTATCGAAGAAAGGGAGACTCTGAAATGCTAAATTTGACTTAGTTAAATAGGTTCTTAGTATCCATGAGCTTACCCATTCTGCACCCCCAAGCAGCATCTCCATATGTTTTCACAGACAGGTGTTCAGACTGCCAACGTTATCAGTAAATGCCTGATGGTTCTCCTCCTCTCTCTTTTTTTTAAAGACTATGAAGCCGAGCAACCTCAGCATCCTGACAGTGTCAAACAAAAAGAGGAGCCCCTGCTTGTCGTTCAGGTAACAACTCTGACTCATTTTGTTAGAGTGGTAGCGTAAGATTTCTATCATGTATTGTCAAATATTGTAGTCTGAGGACTACAACTGAATGTGGTAAAGGAGTCCAGTGATTAGGACTCCAGTTTGGACCTAAAAGCAACCCTGGTTTGTGTTTGTGTTTGCTTTTATAGATGTTTGCATGTACATTCTTGATTTGCATGTACATTCTTGCATGGTTGCATGTACATTCTTGATTATGAGCCTCTTGTGGCGCAGAGTGGTAAGGCAGCAGACATGCAGTCTGAAAGCTCTGCCCATGAGGCTGGGAGTTTGATCCCAGCAGCCGGCTCAAGGTTGACTCAGCCTTCCATCCTTCCGAGGTCGGTCAAATGAGTACCCAGCTTGCTGGAAGGTAAAATGGTAGTGACTGGGGAAGGCACTGGCAAACCACCCCGTACTGAGTCTGCCATGAAAACGCTAGAGGGCGTCACCCCAAGGGTCAGACATGACCCGGTGCTTTCACAGAGGATACCTTTACCTTTACATTCTTGATTGGTACTACGGTGTTGGCGGAGAGGGGAGTTAAATCTCCGCAGCTTTACACATACCCACATCAGCTGTTTTAAGCCCCATTAGACAATCATGCCAGTCTGGATTTCCTGCTGAGATACAGAGCACCTGCAAAGACCATTCTTCATTACTGAGATGGCACGAAGTGGGCAGGCCTCCTCTTTCTCAGTGCTGCACATCCGATCTAGACGGGGCTCCCTGCAGCTGCGTCCCCGTGCCAAACCACCTCTGTGGAATTCTCTTCCTTCCTAATATTAAAATGTATACTGTGTTTTTGTTCTGTCCCTCTTCAGCCTGTCAACTCCACTTTGCGTGAATGGGCACGTTACTGAAATACACAGCTCTTATCTGTTGTATAAGCATGCATATTTCAGCACCCCTGCTTGATCAAAAGGATGAATACAGACAAGGCAGAGAAGGGGGAGAAGGAGACCTAGTTGCTGTTGGGGGGTGGGGGTGGACATGTTTTCTTTTGCCTGTCGTCACAAATGCAAGAGGAGCTCATATATTCTTGTACAGTGGAATCACATATCCGGAACGTTCAGCCGTGGAATAGGCTGCCTAAGGAGGTGGTGAGCTCCCCCTCACTGGCAGTCTTCAAGCAACGGTTGGATGCACACTTTTCTTGGATGCTTTAGGATGCTTAGGGCTGATCCTGCGTTGAGCAGGGGGTTGGACTAGATGGCCTGTATGGCCCCTTCCAAGTCTATGATTCTATGATTCTATGAACCTGTGTTGAGCAGGGGGTTGGACTAGATGGCCTGTGTGGCCCTTCCTACTCTATGATTCTATGATTCTATGAACCTGTGTTGAGCAGGGGGTTGGACCAGATGGCCTGTGTGGCCCTTCCTACTCTATTATTCTATGATTCGATGATTCTATGATTCGATGATTCGATGATTCAGTGATTCGATGATTCGATGATTCAGAAGCCTCTCAGGCCAGTTCAAGTATCTGTTGCCCGTGAAAGCATCGTGGAACAAAAACAGTGAGTTCCACACTCATTCAGTGATCTGTGATGGCCTCGAAACTTTTCTCTCACGCACAAAGGCTCCTCTGCTATTCCGCCACCTGTGTCTTCAAGCCAGTTTATAAATATGTCTCAGCAGTATTGTTTTCAATCACAAGAAAACAAAAGGCCTCCATTAATAGATAATCTCTCTTGGAAGAATCTAGCAGGCCCTTGTGCTATGTACACTGAGAGGTCAATCATTTGTCTGTCATTGTTCTGCCTTTCCTGAGTCCCAAAGGATCCATTGAATGAAATAATAAGGTTATAAAAGCAAGACAGGTTTTTTTCCCCGTTAGTCAGTTCTTTGCTTTATAGAACAATGGAGATGCTTTGGGGAATGGGAATAATAAGAAATGGTTTCTGTAGTCTTCCACATGTTTGTGACCCTTAGAATACCTGTTAAGCAACTATTGAGGCTTTAGATTCATTCATTCATTCATTCATTCATTCATTCATTCATTCATTCATTCATTCATTCATTCATTCATTCATTCATTCATTCATTCATGGCTTGCTGCTTCTTCCATCCACCCACCCCAAAAAGTCTGGCCTAGGTGTTGATGTTGCTTCCTTTGATTTCACTCAGGCTCCTCTGGAGGATAGAATTCTGATTCCTTTTGGTGTGGATGAGGGTCAATTGGCAGTGACTGAGGAAGTGGTTCCCTCGAAGCCCCCTTCTGCTCTTGCACTACCATCCAAGCTACCCTTTCTGAAAACATGTAAGTAAGGCTATATATGTCACTGAGGAACCATCACTGTTTGCACTTCCTTTCACAACCCCAAGGGCACAAGTCCCCTTCCTCAGACCAGCAGTGGCACACTTTGATGGATCCCCTGTCCCCTGTGAGGTAGCCTGTGTTGCACAGGGTAGGATAAGCAGGAGTGTCTAAATGTACAGGTGGTTGTTTTATTTTCTTTTTAAAATATTGCATTGTTAATACTACATTTAATATTCCCCTGCCCTTTTGAAACAAGAGAGGGATGGGGAAAATTCTGTCAAGTTGCAGATGATTTATGGCAGCGCTTGTTAGGGTTTCAAGGCAGGAGTGGTTTTCCATTTCCTGACCCTGGACTCGTTTCCAAAGAGTAACCAGGGTGTAAACTGCACAGAGCTTTTATTCCAATCCCAGATCGATTCCGTCCCTGCCCTCTACATAGAATGCGATTTCCGTTTTGATTTTGGGCAATTTAAATTTTCCTTCTGCAGCAAGAAGGATTGATCTGGAATGAACCTACCTTTATTGTGCGATATCTTAGAGTGCTTTTAATGCTGAATATTTCAAGATTCGGATTGGGAAAGCAGACTGTTTCGAACCTTTGTGGTAAAGACGCCATGATTGGCCAAAGGTGGCCATGTGACAAGCTTGCCTTAAAGGAGAAGCCCCTAATTTCTCTCAACTTCTGTCGGTCTTGGATTTTTTTCTCCCTTCTTTGCCTTCTTCGATCCTCTCCCCCCCCTCCAAGAAAAGAAAGAGGCTCCCTGCTTGGCTCCTCTCTCCCCCACTTCAAGAACAGAAAGAAAGAGGCTTGGCTCCCCCCCCCTTCTGAACTACCCTAACCACGTGCAGAACAGTTTCCTGTTTCAATGGGGGGGGAGAGGAAGACCCGAGTTCAAATCGATCTGAATTCAACAGGATTGACAATGGAATACACAAAGTAAGTGCAGACTCTGCCCAGGGTTCACCCTGCTTATCTTCTAGATCAGGCTTTCCAGGTTAGGAGGAGAGGGATTTATGAGCTCAAATAAATATCTATATGTTCTACATCCTGAATCAGCTTAAATTGGGAATTGCACGTGTTCATCATCGATCATAACTGTCACAGCCAACAAAAATGGTTTGTTTCTTCATTGCACAGGTTCTCCAAGAGAGTTTTTAGAAGACTTTATCTTTCCAGTGCTCCTTCCAGGGATGACAGAATTGTTGCATCAGGCTAAGAAGGAAAAATGTTTTGAGGTCAGTTATTAGTTTTTTTTTCTTTGGGGGGGGGAAGGCACTAGCAAACCACCCCGTATTGAGTCTGCCATGAAAACGCTGGAGGGCGTCACCCCAAGGGTCAGACATGACTCGGTGCTTGCACAGGGGATACATTTACCTTTACCTTTACCTTTACCTTTACCTTTACCTTTACCTTTACCTTTACCTTTACCTTTACCTTTACCTTTACCTTTACCTTTACCTTTACCTTTACCTTTACCTTTACCTTTATTAGTTTTTTAGCTGTTATTTCTCAACTAATCTTCAGCTTGGCAATTATCTATCGGAAAAATGAACGAAAAAAATGTAATATGTTGTAAGCCAGAGGAGAGGCTCCGAAGTGTACATTTTATGTAACTGGGGCAGAGCCGGCCCTAGGGAGCTAGTGCACCCAGATGCACCAGCCTGTTCAGCTCCTCTTGGAATGCTTTTTGTGTGTTTACAAGGTTTACACATTCCCC
Organism: Paroedura picta; assembly: GCF_049243985.1. Lineage (NCBI taxonomy): Eukaryota > Metazoa > Chordata > Lepidosauria > Squamata > Gekkonidae > Paroedura > Paroedura picta. The sequence continues at coordinate 3,906,764 of NC_135385.1, read as the reverse complement.
ATTCTAATGCCCCTGTGCCTTTTGGAAAAGCAGCTGCCTTGTCTTTTATGAGGCCTCACAAGGACGGTCTTCATTCTCCTCTTTGCTCCTTACTTCTTCCCAGTGCATCCCTGTTGTCTCCTCCAAGAAATATTTTACCTTCTCACTCACCTTTGTTTCCCAAGCGCTCTGTCTGCCACTTCCTCCAGTTTCCAGATTCCCTTCTGCTTTTATCTCTGCCCTGACCCGTTCCAACACCTGTCAGCGGTGTCACCCTCACAGTGAATGAAGCCTTCAAAGGGAGGAATGTCCCTGACAATGTTTTTCATTATTGTGTTATTTATTTATTTAGAAAGTTTATCTGTTGCCTCTCTGGAGACCTGCTCGAGACAGTTTACAGTTAAAACAATAAAGCCATTGAAACACAGCCTTTAAAAAATAAAGCAAGGCCATTGAAAACAAACTCAGCTATTGAAACTGGCCAGAGCATTAAAAAAGGATCACATGACATGCACATCCAGCCTATAGAACACACTCTTCAGGCCTGGAGAAAATGGTAAAACCAGAAAAAGAGATTAATTAAAGGCCTGGGCAGAAAGCAGAGTTTTATCTTGGCAACTAAAGGAAAGTAAGGTGGGAATCAGGTGAGCCTCAAATGGGAAGAGCGTCATGAGTCAGGGTGAACTGAGCCGTGGGGATATGAGACAGGCAGAAGAACCTCAACAGGAGGAATTGTAAGAGCAGGCTGCTCAGGACTATCAGTCAGAAACACCACAGCCTGCCCTGTCCGCCCAGCTCAAGCCTAGCCAAAGGGCAGGCTGCTCAGAACCCCAAGTTAAGAGTGCCTGCAGACGCTGCAGAAGTATCTGGCTAAAGTTAAGTTTAATCCTTATATATTAACCGGTTTATACCAGTTAGCATGGTTGTAGTGAATGTTTAGCTGTAACAGTATCAAGACTGAGAGATCGGTGGTGGCCACCACAGAAGATAGAAAGTGGAAGAAAGTTTGTACCTGCTGCCTGAGAACATGGTGGAAATCACCCACCAAGATGTCCTCCTTAACCTCAGAGGAGAAGGACCCTTCTTGGTGAGTGTCCAGTGGTCATTCCCTAATGTTAAAGCCCTCTAAGGCAGGGGTAGTCAAACTGCGGCCCTCCAGATGTCCATGGACCACAATTCCCAGAAGCCCCTGCCAGCATTCGCTGGCAGGGGCTTCTGGGAATTGTAGTCCATGGACATCTGGAGGGCCGCAGTTTGACTACCCCTGCTCTAAGGCAACGGTCCCCAACCTTTTTATGTTTGAGGACCGCCTCCGGGGGGTGGGGAAGTGCTGGTGGCCCGGGCACCGCACATGCGCATTAGCGCCCCTTGGTAGTGAAAACACGCATGTGCGGAGATGCCATACATGCACATTTTCACCACCAGGGGGCGCTAGTGCACACGCACGGCAGCTCTGCACATGCACGTTTATGTCCGCCAGCATGCTGGTGGCCGCACCTGCCTCTCCCCCCCCCCCCTCTCGCAGCAAGAAGCTAGCCGGGCTGCGAGCGAAGCTGCGGGGGGGCGGGAGAGGCAGACGTGGCCGCCAGCAGCCCGTTACCGAGGCCTTTGCAGCCTGATACTGGGCCGTTGCCCGGGGGTTGACGACCCCCGCTCTAAGGAAAAGCTGAATGTTGGTTTCTGACTTCACCTGGATCTTGGCCAATTAAGCCTTTTGAGAAGGGCAAATGCAGCTGCACTGTTTTTTCAGCGTACTTCATTAGAAAGTTGAAATTGCGGATCCCCGTAGGTTTGATGATGGGTTTCTTAGACACAAACCTTATTAAGTCTTCATTGCTATTGTATTTCTTTCCCTTGCTTTTTTGTTTCGCCTGTTGTTTTCTCACTGGCTTATCATAGTTAAGACGTAGTTATTAATGGCATGTTCATCTTCCCCTCCTTCCTCTTAAAAATAATATTCCTTAGCAGTAATTACAAGAATGTTAAGGAGCATTTTGTATTTGAAATGCATTTCAAAGTGACACCTGCAGTTTAATGAGTACTACAGCGACCCAGTGCCACAGCTCTGTATGTTCCGTACATTCCATTAAAATGTTATTGTTTTATGTATAAATCTGTTTATTTACTATGGTTTGTTTGTTTGTTTATTTCGATTTTTATACTGCCTTTCCCTACGGCTCTGGGCGGTTTACGTGGAACACTGCACAAAATTACATAGAACTTTATGACAAATCTAGAACGTTGCATAAATTTCATAGAACATCACAACAATATTTCAGGTAACAATTCACAACACAACATGAATAACAACTCTGGTGTACCCCTGGAGAGATCAAATTGTTCAGTCATGGGGGGGGGGGACCAGCAGATGTCCCGAGTTGGCCGGCCTCAAGTGAATGCCTGGTGAAAGAGCTCCCTTTTGCAGGCCCTGCAGAATTGTGGGAGTTTGGGCAGGGCTCTGATCTCTTCAGGAAGCTCATTCTAACAGGTGGGGGCCAGTGTGTTATTTATTCTGTGTAGATGGGTGATTTCGGTTGCCATTCCCTTCTAGACTCACATCTGAGCCCTCCCTCCGCCACCTAAGCACCCCTTGCAGATATGCCCTAAGACTAGAGGGCATCATAAGCAGTCATGCTCTGCAGAGACTCTGGAAGGCAACCTTAACTGAACGGCAGGACGGATAAGCCAGTCTCCTGTAGTGAGCAGCCCGAGAACTCAGCAAGAACTGTTGACCTTTAGGCAAGATGGAGATAGACATTGCATTTGTCTCTCCCTACTGAAGGCAGAACTGGCAAGAACCCATATCAGGGTAGGTGGGACTTTTACAGGAGAATGGTCATTGTGAGAGACATCCTGCAGCCACTGAGCTTTGACATCATTGCAAGAAAAGGGGTGGGGTGGGGAAAGGAAACAGTCTTATCAGATCCCTGATCCTTTAGCTCAGCCTTGTCTACTTTAATGGCCAGCAGCTGTTCAAGGTCTTGAGCAGAAATCAATCCTGAGCACAGGGGTAGTCAACCTGTGGTCCTCCAGATGTTCATGGACTACAATTCCCATGAGCCCCTGCCAGCAAACGCTGGCAGGGGCTCATGGGAATTGTAGTCCATGAACATCTGGAGGACCACAGGTTGACTACCCCTGCTGTATTAGACCACTCGTCCACCAAGGTCAATATTGTGTCCTCTGGCTGGCAGCAGTTGCCCATCAGCTACTTCCTGGACCTTAGCGGGGATTGGACCTGGGGACTTTTGCGTGCCAAGCAGATGCTCTATAACTGAACCACAACCTCTCCCTGTCTTTCCATCACCTGTTAGCTTAGCTTAGGAGATACTGGGAATTGTACCTTGGGCTTGATGTGTGCCAGGCATGCACTCTATCAGAGAGTCGTGGCCCCTCTCTCAACAGCCCCCTCCTCATCTAGGATGCAGAAAACCTGCTTGCTATTAAATTAGAGTTTATAATGGATGGGCTTGAAATAGGTTTAATACATTTGGTTCTGTCTCAGATTGATTCTGTCTCTGCCCACCGCCTTTTCTGTGGCATCATTGAATGAGCTGAGTGTATGGAATATGACACGAAAGGGGGGGAGGCAGCAGGCCTGTTCCACATTGAGGTGTGAGCCATATGCTTGGCCCCTACTGCTTGTGCAATATCTTCTAAATAATCTGAAGGTTTCGTTTGTTGTGGGGAGGAAAACAAGGCTGTAACTTTTAGTGACATTTCTTTTTAAGAGCAATTCACATAATTGTGCACACTGTCGTCTCTCAGGGCATTGGACAAATGTTAAAAAATCGAAATTATTTGCATTGTGAAAAATAACATGAAACCCATCTGTTGTCTAACAATACATATTGTCCAGTGGTTTCCTGTGTATATCCGGGTTTGCTCAGTGCAAGACAGCTGTGCCAAAGCCAGGCTTATTTTCCCCCTACTTAGAAACTTTGCCAGAAACTAAAGCAACATAAAGCCCATTTGATTCCTAGGGTAGACTATCCCTGTTTTTACTGGAATTACACCCAAGATAAATCCAGTGTGGTATAGTCAGCAGAGTGCTGGCCTTAGAATGAGGAGACCTGGGTTCTAGTTACCACTCTTTTATGAAGCGTATAGGATACACAGGGGCCTGTACTAGTTGATAGCTCATCAGCCTCTTCCCTTTCTCAGTTATTGTTGCAGTCATTTGGGGAATCACCTTCTGGAGAGATGCAGAAAAGGACACAGCAATAGTTTGTGTTACTTACTCTTGTTCTGAGCTTCTGGATCCGTTTGAATAGCTTATATCAGATGCAATCAAAGGCCTTTATAGGGCAGATTTGTAGGTCTGGATTTGAAACAGTTACACCATACATAAATCTTTGTTGGTCCTGGTGTAGTGGTTAGGAGCATGGACCTCTAATTTGGGGATCCAGGTTTGATTCCCTGCTCCTCCTCCATCTGCAGCCAGCTGGGTGACCTTGGGCTTGCTACAGCACTGAGAAAGCTGTTCTGACCGAGCAGTGATATCAGGGCTCTCTCAGCCTCACCCACCTCACAGGGTGTCTGTTGTGGGGAGAGGAAAGGGAAGGCGACTGGAAGCCACTTTGGCCTATTATGCACGGCCGTTGAAACGGCGGCAAGGAGAACGCGGAGGAGGAAGAAGCGAAGCAAACCGCTTACGCACAGGACGGAACGCAACGGGAGCAAAACCCAGAGTATCCGATTATGCACGTGGCTACTCTGGAGCCGCTTCTGGATGCGCCCTGGTCCCGGGAAGCTCCACTTTCTTCCGCATCTCGCTAACGCAGCTTTATAGGCGGCATATTTTGACTCTGCGCCCAGTTGCCACCTGCAGCGTGCATAATTCGTGATTTTAGCCACCCTAAAAGCAGACCTTCCACTCCATGCATAATGGGCCTTTGAGACTCCGGGTAGAGAAAAGCGGCATATAAGAACCAGCTCTTCTTCTTCTTCTTCAGTAATATCAGGGCTCTCTCAGCCTCACCTCCCTCACAGGGTGTCTGTTGTGGGGAGAGGAAAGACTGTAAGCTACTTTGAGACTCCTTCAGGCAGAGAAAAGCGGCATATAAGAACCAACTCTTCTTCTTCTTCAGTAATATCAGGGCTCTCTCAGCCCCACCTCTCTCACAGGGTGTCTGTTGTGGGGAGAGGAAAGGGAAGGTGACTGGAAGCCGCTCTGAGACTCCTTCTGGAAGACAAAATCTCTAGGAGCACTTGCAGAAGCTTAGAATAATAGTGAGGCCCCCAGGGTTGGGCCCTGATGCAAGAGAACCCCCAAACACTTATGGGGCGAGTGCACTTCTTTGGCAATGTGAAACCAGTGAGGTAGCGCCATGGCTGCGGCCCCAGTCCTCACATGGGGGGGGGGGAATGGAGGGGGGCAGACACCAAAGCCAGAGACATATCCAGATGTAAGACCGGGCTCTACAGAGAAGGAGTGATGCCATCAGGCACCTTGTTCATTTCGGTATAAATACAGAAAGCACAAAGAATCCTGCACAGGGACTGAATAAAGAGTTCAGCCTACTTAATCATGGTTTAGTACTGTCTAATAGCTGTAAGCTATTATCAGACTGAAGCTCTTTTTGTCTTGCTGATATAGATTAACCCAGCTATCCCGAGCAATTTGTCTCTTACTTATTATCCCCTTCTCTTTTAGAGAAAAAGAACAAAATTTATCGCCCTTGATTTCCTGACTGAGTGGTTGTACAAGTAAGTCAGTTAAACAGTCCTAACAATGCATTTTTCGTTTATGCATATTGAAACTTAAATGCTGAATGTACATTTTAAACACTATCTCCTTTTAATGTACGGTGAAATTTCAGTCGTAACCCGAAGAGGAAAGATGAACCGTTTGTCGAATTCTTTGAGATCCCTTTTGTGAAGGATTGGCTAAAGGACCAGTGAGTATGGCTACAAATTCATTCTGTCTTTCCCCTTCTCCCTCCCCCTTTCCTCCAAATGTAGATAGAAATGTAACAAGATTGTCCATTTTTTATTCCCTTTTATTATTCATGTGTGACAAAGCATCTCTGACATGCATGCTAATTTGATAGCTACCTAGATTCCAGTCAATTTGTCCTAGATTAATTTGCACCAAAATTGGACTGGAGAGCGCTAAACATTTCATTATTCTGAAGGACAGGGGGATTTTAAATTGCCTGCTGTTATTATGAATATATTTATGCTTATGAGCACACCGTGTTTACTAGGGCAGTAGTCTGAAAACTTTCCTTTGGGGGCTACACTGGTAAAAAATTGTTCCTCCAAAGTGTTTAAAAACAGCAATTGATGCTTTTTCTCCCCCCTGCTGCTTTGCTGTTCTAGTACGACAGTTGAGGTGAGCTCTTTGATCAAACATCAACACTATTACTCTGCATGTTTAAGTCATCACACGTGATATGTGTGGAATTTACTTGTGAATTTTTGTATATCTTGCTATGGGGGGGGGAAACTTCTCACTTTTTGCACATAAACCTGTTTTATACATGGGGTCATCTGAACTTCAATCATGGAGAAAAGACTTCTGAGAGGCAGGAGACAAAGTGGAGACACAATTCCTTGGGCGTGGTCAACCTGTAAAGTGATGTGATTAATTTTAATGTGGTGATAGGGTAGGTCTGGGAGTTTTGAGGGGAAATCCAAAGTGAATCCTTGTCTCAGCTGTCCTTTGTGCAGGTATTCTTGCCTTCTGGCTCTTAGCTGTCTAACTTTTAACTGAACCATGGCAAACCTTTTTGTGGGACTTGTAATAGCATGGTGCAAAATTACTATGATCATTTTCTAGGAAGTCACGTGACTAATTTGGAGCAGCTTTTCCTACATGCTGCAGGAAAAGGGGAGAGCAGTGGCAGTAGAACAGCGACTCTTATTGGGGCTCATATGAACCCTTAGAAACCTGCACCTAGTGTAGGGGCCATTATTCACTGGCAGTACCCCTGCTTTGCATGCAGAAGATCCCAGGTTGCATCTTCTTGCATGTTCAGTCAAAAGGATCATGTGGTAGGTGATATGAAAGATCTCAACCTTTATAGGCAGTTTGGTGCACTCATTTATACTTCACAAACCTAGGGCCATTCCGCACAATGACCAATGTTGCTAAACGTTTGCAGTATGCAGAAACGCTATATTTAATAGTGGAATTTCGTCATTCCGCATACCTTCAATTCAAGTGGAATATTGAAGTCCCAGTAGCGGTCTATTCATTCCCCATAGGCTTCCGGTCTCGCTGGAATCGCAACAAAGGAAGTGATATTTTTCTGCGCTTCTTCCCGCCCATGGCCGTCAGTCAAACAGAACAGCCAATGAACTGTTGTGTTCGTGCTCACAAAAATCCCCTTCCCCTTTAAAAACTGTTTTTTAAAAACCAGTCGCAACGAATATTTGTTCAGTCATTGTCTCAGAAAGACTTTTTTTGCTGGCGTAGGAGCTGGTGCTTAATCGTTTCCACAATCTTCAAGTAACCCCCCCACACACACACACAGGCACGATTTGTGGCCGAAATCACGGGCAGTGTGCTCGGGAACTTTAAAGACAATTGCAGAAGGGAGCTTTGTTTTACTGTTAAGCACTTCTGTGGAGGGACTTCAGTGGGAGAAGCCTTGCTTATTCGTTGCTTTCGCCGGTTTAAGGGGGGGGAAATGGCGATCGCGTCTCCGGAAGCGAGGGAGCGAGAACGAGGGAGGGACATTCTTTCCACCGCTATTTTGAGAACGCACATGTCTTTTGCTGATGTGTTGCGGCTTGTGCTCAGAAGTGTAGCGTTTTTTTCAGGGGGAATCCACTTTTCTGGATTTCCCCCTAAGCGCTATAAAATCCCGAGTGTTGCTGGAGTTCGGCAGGAGTTTTGCGGTTTGTTTGCGACGTCATGTGGAACGTTGAATTAATAGCGTTTACGAAAGCTAAGACTTCGGCTACATTTAAGTCATGCGGAATGGACCCTATCATTGAAGGTATCCTCTGTTAGAGTGGCATAGGTGACTGTGACGCATTTCTGTGACGCATTTCTGTGACTACCATACAATTATGGACACTTTTCCCTTGAAAGTACATAAGATGTAGCTGGATATGATATTCTCAACTAGGTCACATTCCCAATTCCTTCCACTGAGTGGAGAGGAAATTGCTAGATTTCAGAATTTGTATGGATTTACTTGGCATTTGCTGTGTATGAGATTGCTAGCTTAGAGTGATTTTTGCCCACCTTTGCAAGTATGCTTCCAGGTAAGGAGGTGCATATGAAAAAAGGATGCTGCAGGGCGTGTTGTTCGTTCCTTTCTCAATTTTTGATCTAGCTTAGGAAAGGAAAACAGCCTCCTTCCCAAAGACAGAACTAAACTAACAGAAATGTAGCCTTGAAGATATTTTGAAACTTTGGTCTCACAAATTAGGAGGATGCTTTATAAAAAAAAAAAATTGTATGATTGATTTGATTTCAGCCCAGCTATATTAAAGCAGGGAGCTTGAAAAAAGTCATTAACATTTCATAGAGGGGCTGGTGACAGTTCCATTACCCTATCTGCATTATTCATATAATTGAAGATAGGTGTCTATTTAAGAGTTAATATAACGAAAAAGGAAGGGAAGCCACTCTTGGGGGAAGTAATGGCTCACCATTCAACGAGGATTTAATTTGATCTTTAAAGGCACATTAAGTGATGAGCCATTACTTTCCCCCAGAGTGGCTTTGCTTTTCCCCCATTGTGTTAATTGTAAAATAGATGCCTATTTTCACTGAAAATTATCTCAACTAGAAATAACCCCTACTCTGAATGGGCATCAGAACTCCTTCACTCTGGTGTAGCCTAGTTGCTAACATTGCTAACTCTATCCATTCCTTGATCCCCATTCCTACTTGGGAAAAGAACCTACCAGGGTTGACAACTGGGACGTGTCCAGAGGAGGGCAACAAAGATGGTGAGGGGTTTGGAGACCAAGACGTATGAAGAAAGGTTGGCGGAGCTTGGTCTGTTTAGCCTGGAGAGGAGACAACTGAGAGGGGATCTGATAACCACCTTCAAGTATTTAAAAGGCTGCCGTGTAAAGTAGCGATCCCCAACCTGTGGGCCGCGGTCCACATGTGGTCCTTCGACTAATTGGAGGTGGGCCCCGAAGGATGCCTTCTCCCCCCCCCCCCGGCCCTTTACTTCATCCCCCCCAGCCCTTTACAACACACTTCATTGTTGTGGTGTGTCTGAATCTTATTTTGAAGGGATGTTTAAACATTACCATAGCGATCAGAGAGCGTTAGGGCAGTGGTTGAGAGTAGAGGAGTAAACTACCTCCCCCACCGGGCCTCAGTAAAAGGCATTGAGTGGTCCCCGGTGAGTGGTCCCCGGTGATAAAAAGGTTGGGGACCACTGGTGTAGAGGATGGTTCTCAATTCTCTCCGTGTAGAGAATTGTTCTCTCTTGCCACAGAGGGACAGACCAGAACGAATGGGATGAAATTAATTCAAAAGAAATTCCATCTAAACATCCGGAAGAAGGTCCTGACAGTCAGAGCGGTTTCTCAGTGGAACAGGCTTCCTCGGGAGGTGGTGGGTTCTCCATCTTTGGAAATTTTTAAACAGAGGTTAGGTATCCATCCGTGAAGGCAAAGTGGGGGAGGGGGCAGGTGACAGTGGATGAGCGATTGGACTGTGAGTGTCCTGCATAGTGCAGGAGGTTGACTAGATGACCCAGGAGGTCCCTTCCAACTCTAGGATTCTATGGTTCTATTCTATGATTCTAGGGTTTTCTCTGGATTGGGCCCATTTACACGAGGCTAGCAACAGTTTTAAAAATTGCCATGACAGCTATGATATCTGGGTTGAGGAAAGGCCCATTTTACCTCATCTCGCCAGTGTTCTCAGAACCAAGGCAGCAAAGAGACAGCATCTGTGGAGTTTTGCTTCAGTCTGTAGCCCAGGGGAGGTGAAGGCCCTTCCTTCCCCATCTGTAATTCTTACCGGCTGCCTGCTATTTCTCAAGCCGATTTTTGTGATGGGAGCTTTAAAGAGAGTGGAGAAGGAAGCCCAGAGGTCACATTTAGGAGGAACCTTTGGAGAGAAAGAGGGCCAATTAATATTAATGATACAATTGCTTAATTTAATTTTTTAATAATGATTTAATTTAACACGAGCTGCCTCTGAGGTCTAGATGGGAACAAAGATGGCATGCCGCTTTTTACAAAACCAACCAGCCAATAAATCTCCAGTAGGGACCCAGTTTGCGTTTTGCAGCCAGAACGGGTTAAATGTATGTCCTACGAGGATCCAAGTAATGCAGCCAGAATGCTTGGCAAATATCAGGTGGGCAGGAGGATGTAACCAGAGCAGCGTTCCAGGAAACGAATCTAAGTTAGCCGTCTCTTCTGGATTCACCTTCAGTGTTGCCAAAGGAAAAAAGGAAATAGCCTACATTTTTGCCCTGGTGAGGTATGCTGTGCCATCTGCCCACAGCCAGCTGGCACACGAGCGCTTTTGACTAGGGTTACGAGCCTTCCAAGTTCCCTTTGCAAAACCACGAGCAGCATGAAGCCCATTGGAAATCTCTGTCCCCTGAATTCTCGAGCAGGTACTCCCTGGACGTATCTATATACAGTCTGCCGGAGCTGATGTTTGCTCCTTTGTTCGGCTCACAAATTGACAGTCCTCACCCCGCCACCACACCCCCCCCCCTTTTTATTTCCCCCCCTGGCGAATGTATATGTCAGTGTGTACGGTCCCATTTCTCCCTCCCCTTTTTGTTTCGTATTCAGATCTCCCAGCGTCTGCTGCCTCAGCTGCCTTTCTAGTTGACACCACTGTCAGTTCTCAGCTGGCCCGTCAGGCTAATTTTGCATGGGTGGCTGGCTTTTTCCCCTCTCTGCTCACCATGCACAGCATTTGTACAGGCCTGGCTACATTTCAGAACTCTGCCTTCACCCCAGTTGCACTAGGGCTGCAGCGTCTTGCGAGCTCCCAGGATCAGGGTGACCAGTCTGAAAATTGGCTTCCTTTTGGGCACCCTTTAAAATAAAGAAGAATCTTATGAAAAAGCAGCTGCAGCTATTTTGTTTCAAATACCTCTTAGTGTGATTTTTTTTTGCTTTCAAATATTCACATCCTGCCTACTAAACCGGAGGTGCCATACTTTTTAAAAAATTCTCTTCATTTATACGCTGCCTTTGTCCCTAATGGAGATCCAAATTGGCTAGCATTATCCTCTGTTTTATTCTCACAAATCCCCCGTGGGGTTTGTTAGGCTGGGAATGTGTGGCCGGACCAAGGCAGGCTTCCTTGGCCAAATGGGGAATCACACTTGTGTCCCTTCCACTGACCATGCAGGGGCTCAGCAGTTCTTAAAAATAAACAGCAAATAACAAAACAAAATCCATGGAAGTAGAACTGCCAGAAGCATTTCCAGGGTCCTTTCCTTAAAAGGTTCCTGCACAAACAAGGGTTTGTTGCTTTCTTCCAAAATCTAGTGACTGGAAGGTGTACAGGGAGAAGTGTCTCTGCACCCTGCAAAGCCAGCACTAGGGGAAGGAGCCAGCCAGCGCCCTTCCCAATGGGGAGAGATGCTGGCCGCCTCTTTCAGCCTCCATCCCACCCCTGGGTGCAGAGACAAGCTGCAGGGGCAGCACTACGGGGAGGAGCCAATAGGGAGCTTTCTGAATCTGTCATACCCCGTTGGGGATTGTCGATTTTCCCGTTGTTGTGGAACACCACAGGCTGGAGCTGCTCAACTGAGTAAGAGCTGGTCCTATGAAGGGGCAAGAATAGGCAGTGGCTTTTCTCCGTGGCTCTCAGGGGAAACCTCCGCCACTCACACTGTCTTGTCCTCACCTCTACCTCCCCTCCCCCACTGGAGCAATTCGATTCTTCCCTCTTGAAACACACCCCAGAGAGGCTCAGCAATAGGGTTTTCAACCTCCAGATGGAGCCTGGACATCCCCCGGTATTACAGCTGATCTCCAGAGGACAGAAGACCTCAGTTCCCCTGAAGAGAAGAGGCTGTTTTGGAGGGTGGATGCCTATGGTGAGCTCCCTCCCCAAACTCTGCCATCCCCAGGCTCTGCCGACGCAATCTCCAGGTATTTTCCCACCCAGAACTGGCAACCCTGTTAGCCTCCTTCTTTCCCTGACAGCCAGTAGGGAACTAGAGGCAAAGGGAAGTTGGCGGCTTTGGGTAGAAGCAGCCCAGGGAGGCAGCTATAAAACGCAACAGGAAGCGACAGAGTCCTTTCTTGCTCCTTTCCTCCCTTTCCTTCATACAAGACCATGTAGAGCCTGCTGGGTCAGACTCTTGGTCCATCTGGTCTGCCGTAGTGCTTCATACAGCAGCCAACCAGTGGCCCTGCAAAGCCAAACAAGCAAGATCTAGGTGTAAACTGCACGGAGCTTTTATTCCAACCCCAGATCGATTCAGTCCCTGCCCTCTACATAGAATGCAATTTCCGTTTGGATTTTGGGCAATTTAAATTTTCCTTCTGCAGCAAGAAGGATTGATTCGGAGTGACCCTACCTTTATTGTGCGATATCTTAGAGTGCTTTTAATGCTCAATATATTTTAAAATCGCATTGTTTTGAATCTGGGCTCTTCTCCGTGGTAGCAGACCCATGATTGGCTACAGGTGGTCATGTGACAAGCCTGCCTCAAAGGAGAAGCCCCTAATTTCTCTCAACTTCTGTCGGCCTTGGATTTTTTTGTGTGCCTTCTTCGTTCCCCCCCCCCTCAAGAAAAGAAAAGATTTTTTTCCTCCCTCCTCTGACTTCTTGGATCCTCTCCCCCCTTCAAGAAAACAAAGAAAGAGTCTCCATTTGCCGCCCGCCCTCTTCTGAGCCTCCCTAACCACGTGCAGAAGACTTTCCTGTTTCAATGGGGAGGGGGGGAAGAGGAAGACTTGAGTTCAAAGCGATCTGAATTCAACAGGATTGACAATGGAATTAAAAAAGTAAGTGCAGACTCTGCCCTAGACTCAGAGGCCTCCCAGCACAGGGACCCAGAGGTTTGCTGCCCCTGTAGATGGAAGCTGCCATCATTTCGTTCTATCCTTGCTGCCCTTCTCCTGGTTGGTGGGTAGGATTTCATATCCAGCCAGTCTAGCAAGGCATGAATCTGTTGCCCACCGTGACTATTCTGCTTATGTGCAATTTTCTGCTTCTCTACCTTGGGTCAGTTTTCCCGACTCTTTCTTTTAATACTGCGGAAGCCCTTTCTGGGCAAGGTTTGTCATCATCTATATCAGCACAAGAGCCTCTTGTGGTGCAGGGTGGTAAGGGAGCAGACATGCAGTCTGAAAGCTCTGCCCTTGAGGCTGGGAGTTCAGTCCCAGCAGCCGGCTCAAAGTTGACTCAGCCATCCTTCCGAGGTCGGTAAAATGAGTACCCAGCTTGCTTGCTGGCGGGTAAACGGTAATGACTGGGGAAGGCACTGGCAAACCACCCCACATTGAGTCTGCCATGAAAATGCTAGAGGGCGTCACCCCAAGGGTCAGACATGACTTGGTGCTTGCACAGGGGATACCTTTACCTTTACCTTTATACCAGCACAATGCTTAGCAGACCTTCTTTACTTTGGCTTTACTCCTGTGTCAGGAATAGCAAGAGCAAGAGATGGCTTCCCATGTTCCTACAAGGATCCAGGCGAGCCGCTGCCCTGCTCCCCCCTTCGGAAAAGAAGCCGCACGCAGTGAGCGTGCTGCTTATGAACACGCGGGAACAAGGATTTCTGCAGGGCCCGAAACATCAGATTGTCAGACTCTATGTATGTCAAGGTCTGGCTGGCTCATTTCGGCTTCAGAATAATGTCTGCTTTCTCCATGTGCCCATGCAGAAAATATCTATAAATCTGAATCCATCAAAGTAAATGCACACAAAATGGCTCGACTAAAGCCCTTGCATTAAAAAAAAAATCAAAAACATGCAGCTGTCCCCAACCCCCGGTCCGGAGACCGGGACCGGTCCGTGGTTCAGTCAGTACCGGGCTGCGGCTCCTCCTCGTCCTCCTTCCCGGCTGCCGCCTCGGGGGCTGCCCTGCTGCCAGCTCACCTTGGGTGCTCTCCAGTGGCCGCCATGGCTGGGGCTCCCCCTCGGCGTGGCACTGCGCAGATACTGCTGGCAGTGCCCCCCAGTGGGCAATGGGAAGTCAGGGGCACCAGCGGGGAAGCAAGTGGAGCAGGGGCTCAAGCAGCAGAGATGTCCCTCGGCAAAATTGTCAAGCGTTGACCGGTCCCCAGTGATAAAAAGGTTGGGGCCCACTGGTTTAGCAGACCAAAGGTTCATCTGTATGAGCCCTGTGCCCTTAACAGCGATTGGTTAGCTGTTTCATAGAAGCTCATTCCAAAAAAAGCCAAGAAGAAACTAGCTACCCTTTCTTGTTTGTCCCTGGTATCTGGTGCTTCAAGATATATTGCATCTGAACACAGAAGTCCCCTTGAGGGGTGCTGTCTAATACTTTGTTATTTCGGAAGTTTGTTTTATTCTCAGGCCAAGCACTCTGCAGGGGAAGGGGGAAAGAGAGCACAAGGCCTCTTCGGCTGGCCCCTCGGAATTGGTCTTTGCCTTTTGTTTGGGAAAAGGCATGATGTAAAACAGATCAGTCAATTTGTTTGTTCCGTTTGCCAAGCCAGTGGTTAGCCCAGATTCTTGCATTCTTGAATCTCACTATTTGAATGGATGTTGTGTGAAGGTACTGCTTTGTTTTATAACACAGTAAAGTTGTCTTTCAGTAGGTAATTCTCAGGGTCAGGTGGAACATGATGCTAGGGGGTCTGTGACATGTTTTCTTGCTCTGAGAGAGTTGGAGTGTGTGTGTGAGCAAACCCCACCCCCCATGCTGTTTTCCCAGCTTCAGACAGCATACTGAGCTACAAATGGTCTCACTGGGAGAAATACACAAATTGTAGGCATTCAGGGGCAGATTGTGGCATAAGTTTTTGTGATATCAATCCCACCCTGTCAGATACATGAGATAGTCAACTAAATGAGTAGGTCGGTGTACTCTGAGTGAAACATTCTGGTTCCACAAACTGGGACCCAAAGGCCAGAAGGCAGGAGATGTGGAACCTCAGCGTCTAGTCAAATAAATACAAAATCCAGTCAGTTTAGCCACATGCCACTGGAAATACAGCCAATTACTTGTGCCAAAATGGTGTTGATAGAAGAAGAAGAGTTGGTTCTTATATGCCGCTTTTCTCTACTCAAAGGAGGCTCAAAGCAGCTTACAGTCACCTTCCCTTTCCTCTCCCCACAACAGACACCCTGTGGGGTGGGTGAGGCTGAGAGAGCCCTGATATTCCTGCTCGGTCAGAACAGCTTTATCAGTGCTGTGGCGAGCCCCAGGTCACCCAGCTGGCTGCATGTGAGGGAGTGCAGCATCGAACCCGGCAGATTAGAAGTCCACACTCCTAACCACGACACCAAACTGGCTCTCTAGAGAGTTGCAGTTGACATGTGATAACCCCATAGATGCCAAGGGTGGCCCAACTCTGACTCTCCATATGTCCATGGACTACAATTCCCATGAGCCCCTGCCAGCATGCTATGGGAATTGTAGTCCATGGCCACCCCTAAGGATACATTCAGAGGTGGTTTGCCATTGCCTACCTCTGCACAGCAACCGTGGACATTTGGTGGTCTCCCATCTGACCCTACTTAGCTTCTGAGATTTGATGAGCTCGGTCTAGCTTGAACCATCCAAATCAGGGCTGTACCAAAATAGCCATTCCCAATAACATATGTTCTATGCCAAAGAAACTATTGTTTATTTTTATTTATTTAATTTATATACCGCCCTCCTCGAAGGCTCAGGGCAGTTTACGTCAAACGGGAATAGCACAATTAACTCCGTTATAGTGATGTGGTAACCGCAGTAACAATGGCAACGAAATGGTCGTAATAAACATTGTAGAACCGTAGACTACTAGGTGCATTGATTAACTCACACTGAGGCCGGGCGGTCTGGGCGGATCTGTAATGATTGTCGGAGGGAGGCTTGGGGTGCCAGTGGGAAGTGGTGGTTCAGATTGGCCTCAACAGGAGCTCCCTTTTGCAGGCCCTGCAGAACTACTCAAATTCCATCAGGGCCCTGATCTCCTCCAGCTCTTCTTCTAAATGTCTTTCCTCTTTCAACTGGCTCTTGAAATTACTCTCGGCTGCTCTTTTACCCCCTTTTCAGCCGACTCTCAGTATTTCCTTGAACATACTCTTCTCTTCATGCTTTCCCCCCTGTTTGGCTAGTTTAGAAAATTATATATTTTTTTCGATACCAGAGAGGCCCATTAAAATGTGGAATCCTCTGCTTTAGAATGCCATCTTTTTATTGATTTTACCGTGATTTTATATTTTATTGTGAACCGCCGTGAGACCTTTTGGCGAACGGCGGCATATAAATCCAACTATAAATAAATCAATAAATAAAATTAACTATGGAATGATTACTTCTGTGACAGATAAAAGTCATCTACATTGCATGACAATTAAAATCGCGATGAAGTCTCTACAGATGGACTTTCAGGGGTCTCTTTTTTAAAATTTTGGAAGAAACGTACCGTACACATTTTCCATACATTTCATTGTCATCTCTGATTTGTCCGAGAACATCACAGCTGTCTCCGGCCACAAATAACTTCCTCCCTCTTCCCCAGTTGGCTGTTGACGGGTGCTTGCCCCTGCTCATAGTCTATTTTTATTTGACCTGGAGCCAGTTGCTAATATTCCTGCAGACAAAAATGGACCGGGCCTGACTTCTGCTCCCTTCAAGCTAGCCTGCTGAAATGATTGATATCTCCTGGTGACTTTTTCTACTGAACATTCAGCCCTTCCCTGTTTGATTTGATTTATACATGCCTTTTCCACTTTGGTCTTGGATCAGTTCCTGACAGAGCCTCATGTTTTAAAATGAAGCCAGAGAGGTGGCCAGAGCTAATTTGGCAAGGTTATGAAGCATAAGAGTCTCTTGTGGTGCAGGGTGGTAAGGCAGCAGACATGCAGTCTGAAAGCTCTGCCCATGAGGCTGGGAGTTCAATCCCAGCAGCCGGCTCAAGGTTGACTCAGCCTTCCATCCTTCCGAGGTCGGTAAAATGAGTACCTAGCTTGCTGGGGGGTAAACGGTAATGACTGGGGAAGGCACTGGCAAACCACCCCGTATTGAGTCTGCCATGAAAACGGTGGAGGGCATCACCCCAAGGGTCAGACATGGCTCAGTGCTTGCACAGGGGATACCTTTACCTTTATATGTCAGACGCACAGGAAACTCACAACAAAACTTATTCAAAAGAAAAGAGTTTTATTGATTAGCACTATACGCATTGGACTGAAAGTCAAATCTGACCAGAGGCCAGATTTGCCCCAGCTTATCAATACATTTCTCCCGCCCAAAACTTGACAGTTCCCAAGGGGGGGGTAGGAGAGAAAAGACATGTGTGTTAAAACAACAGGATTCCATCTCTCAGCCTTGAGAGAGGTGACAACAACCCTGTGAGCCCACAACAAGATAAAGGTTAACATAACATCACTACTCTACTTTATAGCTTACAAAACTACAAGGCCAGGACAAGCAGGCGCCAGGGCCCATCAGGCAATATAACTGACATGGAGGAACTCAGGCTAATTTATGACAGAGATTCTACAATCCTGACATCCCTCCGCATTAAAACTAACTCACTCCCCCATTCAGCCGGCATCTACCGGGCGAGGACAATCAGGGAATGCTCGATGGAAAGCTCGGAGGAGGCGGGGCGCCTTCACATTCCCAGCCTCAACCCACTCCTTGTCTCCAGAGGGAAAATCTTTCCAATCGACCAAATACTGGAGGCGACCCTTATGCAGACGAGAGTCTAAGATTTGGTTCACTTCATAGTGGGTGTCTTTGTCGATGTATATCGGTACCGGTGTAGCTGGAGGAGGGTGCCATTCGTCCGGGACGGGAGCTCTCCGCAGCAGGCTGGAATGAAAAACCGGATGCACATTCCTATAAGTCTTGGGCAAAGCAAGTTCCACAGTTACAGCATTGATTAATTTAATCACTTTAAATGGGCCCACGTATTTCGGGCCCAGCTTCTTGGATTTTTGCTGACAACGCAAATTCTTTGTGGACAAATAGGCCAAGTCTCCCACTTTCCAGTCTGGTGCAGGCACCCGTTTTTTATCTGCTTGGGTTTTATAGGCTAGCTTCGCCCCTCTGAGGCTGGCAACTATCTCTGGCCATCCAGCACTGATGGATGCAGCCCACTTAGTAATGTCAGGAGCTTCGGTGGAGCTAAGTTCCCAAGTGGGCGCAGCCACTAAATCAGTCCCATACACCACCTTGAAGGGGGACACCCCCGTTGAGGTGTGGGCCCCATTGTTGTAGGCAAACTCAGCGAGTGGCAATAAGGACACCCAGTCATCTTGCTGATGATTGATGAAGCAGCGCAAGTACTGTTCCAAAATCTGGTTGACCCTCTCGGTCTGGCCATTAGACTCGGGGTGGTAGCCTGAGGTGAGGGCTTGCTCTATGCCCAACAGCTTCAGGAGCTCCCGCCAGAACTTGGCAACGAACTGGGGGCCCCGATCCGTCAGGACACGTGTCGGGATCCCGTGCAGACGTACCACGTGGGTTATAAACATTGAGGCCAATTTCGCTGCAGTGGGTAAAGCCGAGCACGGGATAAAATGAGCCTGTTTTGAAAAAGCGTCCACTACCACCCAAATGACAGTCTTTCCTTGACTGGGGGGTAAGTCCGTAATAAAATCCATAGTAACATCGGACCAGGGCCGAGAGGGAGTGGGCTGGGGTTGCAATAGTCCTTTCTTTTTACCCCCAGCCGGTTTTGAGGTGATACAAGTGGGGCACCCCTGCACATACTTCTCCACATCCTTGCGCAGAGAGGGCCACCAATACTGTCTCCTGACCAAATGGAGGGTTTTCACAAACCCAAAATGTCCAGCTGTTTTCGCATCGTGACAAAGTTTCAAAACTTCGCCCCTGGCCGCGGCTGGGACAAAAAGCCGCTCGCCTTTGAAAAAGAGCCCCCCTTTCTCAGTCAGATCGGGGCGGAGGGAACAAAATTCCGAGTCCTGTGATAACTCCTTCTGGACCCAACCCCCTGGAATGGGTGTTACCGGTTTCGTGTGACTGCGCGTCACCGCGGCCATCCCCAGTTGGGCGGGGGTAAACACTGTATCCACCAATGGGTCCCGTTTGCTGTTGTACTGGGGCAGGCGCGACAGGGCGTCTGCCAGAAAGTTCATTTTGCCGGGCAGATGCTTAAGGGAGAAGTTGAAACGAGCAAAAAACTCCGCCCACCTCATCTGTTTTGCCGAAAGCGAGCGGGGCTGCTTGAGCGCCTGGAGGTTTTTATGATCCGTCCAGACCACAAACGGCACTGCGGAGCCCTCTAACCAATGCCGCCAAGTGGAAAGGGCCAATTTGACTGCCGCCGCTTCCTTTTCCCAAATGGCCCAGTTACGTTCTGCCCCAGAGAATTTCTTAGAAAGATAGGCCAGCGGGTGTAATTTCCCATCCTCCCCCTCTTGGAGGATCACGGCCCCCATTGCCACGTCCGAAGAATCTACTTGCACCGTGAATTGCTTAGTAGGGTCAGCATGGGCCAGCACCGGTTCAGACGTGAACAACAATTTAAGTCTGTCAAACGCGTCCTGGCATGGGGGTGTCCACTGGAGAGGCGCCCCTGGACGAGTAGCTGTCTTTCCCCCTTGTTTGGTCTTCAACAAATCAGTGAGAGGCAACGCCACTTTGGCAAAATTGGGGATAAAGGTTCTATAGAAATTAGCGAACCCCAGGAAACTTTGCAATTGCCTTCTAGTACGGGGAGGTTCCCACGCCAGTAGGTCCCGCACTTTGCCCGGGTCCATTTCAATCCCAGCCTGGGAGACACGGAAGCCCAGGAACTCTACCGCATTTTGGTGGAACTCGCATTTTGACAGCTTAGCAAACAGCTGGTGCTCCCTCAAGCGGCGGAGCACCTCACGGACCAGGTTAGCATGACTCTCAACATTTTCTGAATACACAAGAATATCATCAATATAAACCAACACCCCTTGGTACAATAAATCATGCATAATTTCATTTATCATATTCATGAACACGCCCGGAGCGCCGGCGAGGCCGAAAGGCATTACGGTGTATTCAAACTGCCCCAGGGGCGTGTTAAATGCTGTTAAATATTCGTGTCCCTTTTTTATTCGAACCCGGTAATAGGCTTCCCTTAAGTCCAGTTTCGTGAAGATTCGCGCCTTCCCCAAGTGGCCCAATAAGTCCTTTATCAGGGGGAGTGGGTAGGCGTTGAAAGTGGAGACTGCGTTCAAACCCCGGTAGTCAGTACACAAACGCAGAGAACCGTCTTTCTTCTTTACAAAGAGAACCGGGGCCGCCAAGGACGAGGTGGCCGGCCTAATGAAACCCCGCGCCAAGTTTTTGTCCAAAAATTCCCTAAGCTCCGCCATTTCCCGCGGGCTCATTGAATAAAGCTTGGCTTTTGGGAGGGGCTCCCCTTTTTTCAATTCAATTGCACAGTCAGTCTTACGGTGGGGGGGGAGTTGGTTGCACTCCACTTCCGCGAACACATCAGCAAAGTCCCGGTACTCGGCGGGAAGCGCTGCCCCCCCGGATCCTAACGCGGCCACCACCCCTGCACTCGGGGGACTCCGCGCCCGCGCGTGCTGCTCGCAAGCGGGCGAGGTGAACTCTACCGTCCCTTCTCTCCATTTCACTAGGGGATCGTGTTCCTTTAGCCAATCCAGCCCCAACACACAAGGGAAGGCAGAGTGGGGGGCCACCAAAGGCTGGATCTGCTCCCAATGTTTTTTTATGTCCAAGTCCATTGGGCGCGTTTTCGCCGTGGCTTCCCCTCCCGGGGCACATTTCCCATCTAATTGGGTGATTGGCAAGGGTTCTTTCAGTGGCACTTTTCCCACCCCCAGAGTCTCGGCCAGCGCTGGGCTCACTAACGACTGGGTACACCCTGAGTCCACGATACACCGGACACCCACTGTCTTCCCCGACTTGGGGTTGGAGAGATTGGCAGGTAGGAGCAGCAAGGGGGAATCACTCACCACGCGTTTGCCCCTGACGGCGGCCTGCTGGCGGGGCGCCTTTACAGCAGACCGTCCTCGTTTCCCGACTGCGCCTCGGCTTGGTCCTCATCCTCCGGCTCGCTACCTTCCTCCGAGTCTTCCACTGCCGGTGCAGCAGCCACCGGCACCAGCAGAGACTTGGCACTTTTCTTTGGAGCGGCTTTCTTGGTGGGCTGAGCTTTCGGTGGGAGGCTGCTCACTGCTCTCGATGTCGATCCCCCCTTGGACGGGCATTGTGCGAGAAAATGCCCCGCTTGGCCGCAACCCAAACACAGACCTTTCTCCATGCGCCGGGTGCGCTCCGTCGGCTCCAGTTTCGCGCGGGGCTTGACTTTCGCCGGGGTGGATGTCTTCGCCACGGTTTTCCCCGCCAGAACTTGGATCATCGAGGCTCGCTCCAATCGGTTTTCCATCTCCCCCGCCAATTGGACCCACCCGTCGACGGTAAGCGGGTCTTCCAGCAGGAGGCATTTATCCGCCAGAGTGGGATCGAGGCCCCCCACAAACGCCAGCACGCGTTGGGGTTCGGTCCAGTCTGGCACCGAGGACGCCAGCTCTTTAAATTCCCTGGCATATTCCACCACTGACAACTTTCCTTGTCGGTGAGCTCTGAGTTTCTTCTCTGCCGTCTCCCGTTCGAACGGCTCCACATACATCTGGCGCATGGCTCGCAGGAAGTGGTTGTAATTACGGACGGCTTGGGGATGGTAACGGTACAAGTCCAGGAACCATTTGGACGCCTTGCCTTCTAGGGCTTGCCCCACGAAACGCACCTGCTCGGCGTCGTCATGGAACGTAAAACCCATGTCCATCATATAGGCCTGGAGATGCACTAGGAACGTAGGAAATTCTGCGGGGTTCCCCGAAAACTTAGCCTTGAATTTATAGGTGCTCCGCATCTCCACTCCACGGAGGTGGGGGGGTAGGCGCCCTGGGCCCCATTCCGCCGGGGCCGGAGCTGGGACCAGGGGTCTTGCACCACGGCCGATGCCCTGTCCTCGTCCCGCCGCCACTCTCGCTCGCTCAGCCACCCGGGCCGCCTCGGCAGCCCGCGCGGCCGCCGCCGCTGCCTCTCGCGCCGCTGCAGCTGCCGCCGCCTCGGCTCCCGCAACGTCCGCCGCCGCCGCCGCTGCTGCCGCCGCCGCTGCTTCGGCGTCTCCGTCCGCGCCATCGCCACCGGCTCCGTCGCCCCCGGCTCCGTCGCCACCGGCGCCACCCGCGTCTTCTCGCTCCTCGTCTTCGTTTTCCCTTTCCCTCTGCGCTCTTGCTCGCGCCGCAGCCTCCGCCTCGATCTCCAGCTGCGCTCTGGCTCTGGCCACCGCTTCAGCATCCGCTGCGGCTTGTGTGTCCGCCATGCCGTGCTCCCGCAGGGCAAGCCCACCGCTCGCTCTGCGCCCGCTGGTATCGGGTGCACCACCACCGAGCACTTCCTTCAACAGGCGCTGTGTCCGGCGTTTCTCCTCCGGATCCAACCGACCCGAAAGGTCCTGCAGCCAGTTGGTCACTCTGTCCAGCTTAAACTGCAAGTCCTGCGTCTCACCCACAGGCTCCAGTCCGTAGCTAGGCAGTGCCAGGTGCTCCGGCCACACTTCGTCCCCAGTAGGGCGGTCGTACCTCGATAATCGCCTATGCTGGGTGACGTGTCGTTCCAAAAATTCCTCGGGCCCCGGGGTTGCTCCCGAGATTGCCCTCAGCATGCCCGAGCTGTACGGCCCCGCACTGGCGCCGTCGCCCTGGGAAAGGTCCCAATCCAGGCCCTCTCCCTGCTCAGAAAAAGTATGTCCCTCGCCCTGCATTTCTGCAGGTGAAAGGAGTTGTGAGATTTGACTTGATGTCAGACGCACAGGAAACTCACAACAAAACTTATTCAAAAGAAAAGAGTTTTATTGATTAGCACTATACGCATTGGACTGAAAGTCAAATCTGACCAGAGGCCAGATTTGCCCCAGCTTATCAATACATTTCTCCCGCCCAAAACTTGACAGTTCCCAAGGGGGGGGGTAGGAGAGAAAAGACATGTGTGTTAAAACAACAGGATTCCATCTCTCAGCCTTGAGAGAGGTGACAACAACCCTGTGAGCCCACAACAAGATAAAGGTTAACATAACATCACTACTCTACTTTATAGCTTACAAAACTACAAGGCCAGGACAAGCAGGCGCCAGGGCCCATCAGGCAATATAACTGACATGGAGGAACTCAGGCTAATTTATGACAGAGATTCTACAATCCTGACATTATAAAGCATAATCATTGTGTTTGCTCAGAAAATAAAGGTTGTGAGTCCAAGTTAGGAATTAATTGACGCATGTCTGAACCATGCAGGCTTTCTTTCTCATCCTGGCTTGTCTTTGATCCACACCTTGCTTTTCTTCCATCATTGAACTCAAGACACTTTACATATCTCTGGTATCCACGGGGCCTCCCACTTTTGTCCTGATCAGGCCTTTCCTTTTAGCAGTGATGCTACACCTTCTGCACTCCAACCATATCATTTGCTGAAGTGGGACTTGTCAGCATAGCTCATATTGAAGAAGTTGCTCAGTCTTCTTCACCATGCCCCTTTCAAAGACCGGTGTGTGTGTGTGTGTGTGTGGGGGGGGGGGAACGGAGAGAGTGTGGATTCTTTGTACTTAACTCCCTCCAAACCAAGATATGTCATTCACTAACTCTCTCTCCATTCTCCATATCTTGCCTCTGGTGGAGTGCATTGTCTTACCTGTGCCAGTCAGGGCCTTGGTATGAGTCCTTGAGAGAGCCTTCTGACTTGCCAACCCTAGGTTGACATCACCTCTGCAGAACTTCTGGTGCAACTTAAAAATATATTTGTTGCAGAGGATCTTTGAATTTAATTGATATTAGTTACCTTGAGGATTTTATGCCATCAGATTTTGTGTTGTTCTTGATTCAGTGTTGTTGCATGTATCATTTAATGTGTTTTCTGTTGAACAAGGCAGAGTATAAGTTTATGGAATAAAAGGTTCTTAGACCAATATAAAATGAGGGAGATTTGTCTTGGCAGTAGAGTGTGCAAAAAGGATCTAGGAGTCTTAGTAGACCATACATTGAACATGAGTCAGCAGAGTGACTCAGTGGCTAAAAAGGCAAATGGGATTTGGGGCTGTATCAAACGGAGTATCGTGTCCAGATCACGGGAGGCGATGGTACCGCTTTACTCTGCTCTGGTTCGGCCTCACTTGGAGTCCTGTGTTCAGTTTTGGGCACCCCAGTTGAAGAGGGATGTAGAGCGTGTCCAGAGGAGGGCAACAAAGATGGTGAGGGGTTTGGAGACCAAGACGTATGAGGAAAGGTTGGGAGAGCTTGGTGATATAAAGATGATAGCCATCTTTAAGGATTTAAAAGGCTGCCATGTAGAAGATGGAACAGAGTTGTTCTCTCTTGTCCCAGAGGGACGGACCAGAACCAATGGGATGAAATTAATTCAAAAGAAACATTTAAATATTCAGAAGAAGTTCCTGACAGTTAGAGCGGTTTCTCAGTGGAACAGGCTTCCTTGGGAAGTGGTGGGTTCTCCATCTTTGGAAATTTTTAAACAGAGGCTAGATAGCCATCTGACGGAGAGGCTGATTCTGTGAAGTGGGTGGCAGGTGACAGGGGATGAGCGATTGGGATGTGAGTGTCCTGCATAGTGCAGGGGGTTGGACTAGATGAACCAGGAAGTCCCTTCCAAGTCTATTATTCTAGGATTCTACGATTAGACATAGATATCTCACATAATACATATGTTTATCCCCAAACAAATATCTTCATCTTGAATTACAAAGAAACTGCATTAAAATAACCTTTTTCTTTATCCTTATCCATTGTTGTTCCTCTATATATTTATGAAACAGCCTAGGGGGTGGGACGTGTCCGGCTGTCCAAGTTAGAATAGGGCCAATCAGGGTGCAGCCAGCTTTGCCCTGATTGGCCCTGCCCCTGCAGCTCCATCCCTGGACTAAGCAGCAGGTAAGGGGAGAGGGCCCTGGACAAAGGGTTGTGGTGGAGGCCTTGCCAACGAGGGCCTCTTGGCCTGCTAGGCTGGCCCAGCTGACGAGGGCCTCCCAGCCTGCTGACTGCCTGTTAAGGAGCTCTGTCCCGGCCCTGCTAACAAGCTGGCCAGCCCCCCGCCCTCCCCACTTGATCCAGCTGCGAGCTGTAGGCCAAAGCCAACTTAAGCTGCCTGGCTAGGAGCCAGGGAAGGGGGCTCTTTCAAGGCCCGTTCTTTGAAGCTAGTACACATATAATGTCAGTGAATATTTAAGCCCAGACGATGAGTGATTCTGAAAAGGAAACCTTTGCTTTAGTCCTAGGCCACCAATCCCAATATCTCTGCTGCTATCTGAGGAGGAAGCAGGCATCATAATCCAGTCGTTCTGGAGAGGTTATCGGGTAAGAGTCATCTGTAATTATTGTTCTGTTTGACGATGAGTCTGGGTGACTGTGGAAGCCATGGGGGAAAACCCTTACATAAATTTTAAGTAGCAGGTACTATAAATAACCAGGCCATGATGCTTCAGTAGTGGCTGATTAGATTCAAGTGGGTAGCCGTGTTGGTCTGAAGTAGCACAACAAAAATTGAGTCCAGTTGCATCTTTATGACCAACAAAGATTGATTCAAGGCGTGAGCTTTCGAGTGCAAGCCGTCTTCCTCAGTCTAAATGAAACAAGGACCAGAAGCATACAGATATAAGGGAAAAAAATTGTGGCAAATTGCCTTATAAATGCATGAAATTAGGGTCACGGTGGGCAGGTAGTTGTGAGTTCCTGCATTGTGCAGGAGAGTGGACTAGATCAGGGGAAGTCAACCTGTGGTCCTCCAGATGTTCATGGACTACAATTCCCATGAGCCCCTGCCAGCATTCGCTGGCATTGGCTCATGGGGATTGTAGTCCATGGACATCTAGAGGACCACAGGTTGACTGCCCCTGGACTAGATGACCCTAGATATACCTTCCAAACTCTATGCTTCTATGAGTCTTGCTGAACCTCACTGATACGGCAGGGAAAGATGAATTTTTATCGACTTGGTTTCCCTAGTTATACATGAGCATTTGCCATTCTTCTGCAAGGGACACTTTGAGCTGAATAAAAACCTGATTCCTGTTTGGCTCTTTCCAAAAGATGAAAGAAGTGTATTTCAGATGGCCTGTACTGATGTCTCTTGGTTCCATCCACAATTACTAAAACGTAGTTATGTAGATTTGAGGTGTTAAGGAACAAAAAAGGGTTTATAGCAGATTTCTTACAGGGCCTTTTTTTTCTTACTCACTTTCAGGTTCGCTGTGAACTAGAGGTTCAAGAATTGCGTCAGTGGCAGAAACACTTGAGAGAAACGAAGAATATTACAAAGCGCGTGCAAGAATTCTGGGTCAGACAGGAGAAAAAAGGTGATTTGACTGTAGCAGCTATTCCCCCCCTCCTCCTGACATAAATTTTAGAGATAAAATAGAGACATATTTGGCTCCTCTGTTTGCATATCAAGGATCATTTCCCAAAATCTTAAGAGGCACTTTTATATGTATTGCTGATGGCTGTTCTCCATCTGCTCTCTGGCTTTGCTTTGTAACTGCTTGCCCTTCACTGATTTTAAAGCCCAAACAGCTGTCTTTCTTTGGTTTAAAAGACTGATATTTTGGATTGAAAGACAAGGGTTTTTTTTTCAATCGAAATGTATTTCTAAAAAAAAATCTTATGGCACTTCTACAGTATTTAAAATTAAGGCTTCAGCTGCTGCATGGGACTTCATTGTTCAGGAGCACACATTTATACGTATGGGCTGCACAGTGTATTCATTTACTGTACATTCCAACAAGCAAGGACTGTCCTGATATTCTGGGCTTTGATAGATCAGCGTCCCTCTCTTGTCCCTATTTTTTTTTACCTTTAGAGGAATGACTTTCCATTTTTTTACATTTAATTTTGTTGTATTGCTCTTCCTCATACTTTAACTATTTATTTATTTTTATTTATATTTATATTTTTATACCGCCCTTCCCTACGGCTCTGGGCGGTTTACATAAAACATTTTTGAACATTCACATAGAACACTATCAAAATCAATGTCAAAAATCAACTCCCAACCAAAGAGTCGCTAGAAATGAAAGAAATGGACGTATGTACATGAAGACACTGTAAACATAATGAATAACACCCATTGATATTCCTGTTTTTATTCCTAAACATAATGAATATCACCCATTGGTAGTAGGCTGTGGAGTGCACGACCAGGTAGCAATGAATATTCATTATGTTTAGGAATGGAATCCGAAGCTTCAGCTATGTGGCTCTTTCTTAGGTGCCACAGACTATAGCATCTGGCATGCCATGATCCTGCTATGCTGATATGCCAGAAGGCCAGGAATGCAAACACAGAGAAATATAGACGCACTGGGAAACCAATATGGGAATAAAATATCCAAATTGGACTTATATAGAGTCTTCTCTCTTCAGTAATTCTTTTATTCTTCTTATTTCACACAAGTCCCGACGCGTTTCGCCTTATAGCTTTTTCAAGGGACAATGGTTTTTATATATTTAAGGACCAACTTCAACTGATTAAGCGCCACGAGCTAAGTTTAGCTATCGTGAGCATGACCTTATACTCTATCAAGAGACTCCTTAACAAGTTGAATTTGGTCCTTAACGGTGGTAGGGGCTCATGGGAACTGTAGTCCATGGACATCTACAGTTGCTTTAGGATGCTTAGGGCTGATCTTGCATTGAGAAGGGGGTTGGACTAGATGGCCTGTATGGCCCCTTCCAACTGTATGATTCTATGAGTCTATGATCCTGCATTGAGAAGGGGGTTGGACTAGATGGCCTGTATGGCCCCTTCCAACTCTATAATTCTATGACTCTATGATCCTGCATTGAGCAGGGGGTTGGACTAGATGGCCTGTGTGGCTCCTTCCAACTCTATGATTCTGTAATTCTATCTGGAGGGCCACAGGTTGACTACCCCTGGTCTAGAGGGTACGTAACAACTGGCAAAAACATTGATAATAATACACACAGTCCACCATAAAAATTCCCTAAACATTAAAATTGACATATAGACCAGGCACCTGTGGGGAATCATTCCACAGCTGAGGGGCCAGCTCTTCAATAGGAGTCTCCCACAAGGGTACTCCTTGTGTTCTTGATCAGGGGTAGTCAAACTGCGGCCCTCCAGATGTCCATGGACTACAATTCCCACGAGCCCCTGCCAGCATTCGCTGGCAGGGGCTCCTGGGAATTGTAGTCCATGGACATCTGGAGGACCACAGGTTGACTACCCCTGTTCTTGATCACATTCATTTCTCGCACTCCTTGGGATGCAATGTTTCCTGCAATGTTTCTCTCTTTATGCCTTGAAAACTGCTTTTTTGATGCTGCCAGAGTGGTGGTTTAATAGGAGGCGATTCATTTGTAAATGACTGTGGCCAAGGAGCTTTCGGAAAACGCACTGCTCTGATATGATTCCCCTCGGGTGCACGTCCGGCGGTTTCGTCAAAGTGCTAGAGGACAGGAGCTAAAAATAAGACTCTGCGTGGCCACGTCTGTCAACTCCAGCGCACAACTTTCACAGTGGCTCTTGCCTTTATGACAACATCGCCGTGTGTTTTTGTGATCTCGGCACTGGCAGTGGTGAATCTGTCAAAACAGAAACCGCCCGCAAATTCAAGTCTTTTTCAGTAGTTTAAGGAGGCCCCATTTATTGCTCTCTGTCAGCTTTGCCTGAAAGGAACTTCTTGAGGTTTTGCTGCTTAATATGCCAGAGTTGATTTCCACCTGCTGGGCTGCCATAAGTTCATTGAAATGTTAAGTAAACACGCGTCACCAGCCATCTCCCTTTCCCTTTCTCCCCCAGCCAGAGAAGACGATAGGGGAGAAGAAAAGTGTGTGTGTTTGTGGAGGAAAATGGAGGGAAAGATTTTAGGTCTAGGAACAGGAGATGACTGGGAATATCAAAGCTGATCATTGCAGGACTGACCATTTGGGTCCAGGAGGCGGTTAATTCCTCCTTTGAGTGAGAGAGGAAGCTTCTTTTTGAAGAGGGAGGCACTGAGACTTCACCTTAAGAAGCCTTGTTGGTCTGAAGCAGCAGAACAAAGTTTGGGTCGGGGGCACCTTGAAGACCAACTAAGTTTTATTCAAGGTACTAGCAGGAAAGCTCGTTGTACAAAAAATAAAAGGGGTTGTAGGCTCCCCTCCTTCTGGGCAGCTCCACCGAGGCCTGGCGAGCCCGCAGAAGGGCTGTTCAGGGTGGGGGTGAGCTTTGGCAGGGGCTCCCAGCCTCCTTGACACCCCCACTCGGGAAGCTCTGGCAAAGCCACGGCGGGGTTGCTCGGGGTTGGAGTGAGCTCTGGTAGGGGCTCCCAGCCCCCTTCCCCCCCCCACAGGCAGCTTCACCAAGGCCTGGTGAGGTTGCGGCAGGACTACTCGTGGCAGGGGCAAACTCGGGGGGGGGGCCTTCCAGCCTCCTTCCCCCACCCCCACCTGGACAACTCAGCTGATGCCTGGCGAGGCCACAGTGGGGCTGATCATGGCAGCGACCACCTTACCTGACTGCCGCCTCTCCATGCGGCAGGAAGGGGGAAGGGGAAGCAGTCAGGGACGGGATGTCCCCTGCCTAATTGATGCTCCTGGACAAGTGACTACCCAGTGGCCCAATCAGGTAAGTGATGAGTGCCAACTCCTCCCACCACCCCAATCAGGCTTTATTCATGATACCGATAGAGATTCCTCCATACCTGGGAGGAGATGGATGGAGGGCAGAGTCTCAGCTAATTGCTCTCAGCATTCCACAATTAAAGATATGTCTGACTATTTTTCATGTAATTGAAACCAAACCAGTAGTAGCTTTGTAAACGCAGTTTGCTATCCCTGTTTAATTCTGGAATCTCTTTTAATTCTGGAATCTTTATGCTGTATGTTAATATATTGCTCACATTTCAGGTATGGACCTATAACTCCTATTTCATTGTATCTGAGGAAGTATGCATGCACACAAAAGCTTATACCTTGGAATAAAACTCTGTTGGTCTTAAAGGTGCCACCGGACTCAAACTTGGTTTTGCTATTTCAGGCCATCACGGCTACCCACTTGAATCACCCTTCTGTGAAAGTTAGACTAACCCATTTATGTTGTGAATGGGGCTGCCTGTTAATACTGTTTGGTAAATTCATCTAGTTCAGATTAAGGCAGCCAGATTCAAACCAGTTGCATCTTAGATTCAAGGGGGTAGCCGTTGGTCTGAAGCAGCACAACAGAACAAAATTAGAGTCCAGTGGCACCTTTAAGACCAACAAAGATTTATTCAAGGCATGAGCTTTCGAGTGCAAGCACTCTTCCTGTCATTGTTTTTATTTATTTATTTATTTATTTATATTTATATTTTTATACCGCCCTTCCCTACGGCTCTGGGCGGTTTACATAAAACATTTTTCAACATTCACATAGAACACTATCAAAATCAATATCAAAATCAATATAACAATAACAACAACATATAAACTGGAACAATTAGAACGGCACTTCAACAATAACTTGTTAAAAGTGCTGCATTGCTTAACAGTTTCTTTGCGGGTGCAGTCCAAAGTTTGACCATTGAATCCCCAATTAATCCAGTGCCAGAGCCTCTGACAGACATATAAGCCTTTACGGTTGTCTCAGAGCTCCCTTTCTTTCAAAACTGTGGTAGGAGAGAGCTGTCTTGCTTGTGGCTCCCCAGCTGTGGAATGCCTTCCCCAGGCATTCCACTTCCCCGGGCATTCCACTTCCCCAGGGATTTCACTTCCCCGGGGATTCCACTTCCCCGGGCATTGCACTTCCCCCGGGGATTCCACTTCCCCGGGCATTCCACTTCCCCGGGGATTCCACTTCCCCGGGCATTCCACTTCCCCGGGGATTCCACTTCCCTGGGCATTCCACTTCCCCAGGCATTCCACTTCCCCGGGCATTCCACTTCCCCGGGCATTCCACTTCCCCAGGCATTCCACTTCCCCCGGGGATTCCACTTCCCCAGGCATTCCATTTCCCCAGGGATTCCACTTGCCCGGGCATTCCACTTCCCCCGGGGATTCCACTTCCCCAGGGATTCCACTTCCCCGGGCATTCCACTTCCCCCGGGGATTCCACTTCCCCAGGGATTCCACTTCCCCGGGCATTCCACTTCCCCCGGGCATTCCACTTCCCCGGGCATTCCACTTCCCCAGGGATTCCACTTCCCCGGGCATTCCACTTCCCCTGGGGATTCCACTTCCCCGGGCATTCCACTTCCCCCGGGGATTCCACTTCCCTGGGCATTCCACTTCCCCCGGGGATTCCACTTCCCCAGGGATTCCACTTCCGGGCATTCCACTTCCCCCGGGGATTCCACTTCCCCAGGGATTCCACTTCCGGGCATTCCACTTCCCCCGGGCATTCCACTTCCCCCGGGGATTCCACTTCCCCGGGCATTCCACTTCCCCAGGGATTCCACTTCCGGGCATTCCACTTCCCCCGGGGATTCCACTTCCCCAGGGATTCCACTTCCCCGGGTATTCCACTTCCCCTGGGGATTCCACTTCCCCAGGAATTCCACTTCCCCCGGGGATTCCACTTCCCCAGGAATTCCACTTCCCCGGGCATTCCACTTCCCCCGGGGATTCCACTTCCCCAGGCACTCCACTTCCCCGGGCATTCCACTTCCCCCGGGGATTCCACTTCCCCCGGGGATTCCACTTCCCCAGGAATTCCACTTCCCCCGGGGATTCCACTTCCCCAGGAATTCCACTTCCCCGGGCATTCCACTTCCCCCGGGGATTCCACTTCCCCAGGCACTATACTTCCCCGAGCATTTCACTTCCCCCAGGCATTCCACTTCCCCCGGGGATTCCACTTCCCCGGGCATTCCACTCCCCCCGGGGATTCCACTTCCCCAGGGATTCCCCTTCCCCTGGCATTCCACTTCCCCCGGGGATTCCACTTCCCCAGGGATTCCACTTCCCTGGGCATTCCACTTCCCTCGGGCATTCCACTTCCCCCGGGGATTCCACTTCCCCCGGGGACTCCACTTCCCCAGGGATTCCACTTCCAGGCATTCCACTTCCCCCAGGGATTCCACTTCCCCAGGGATTCCACTTCCCCGGGCATTCCACTTCCCCCGGGGATTCCACTTCCCCAGGGATTCCACTTCCGGGCATTCCACTTCCCCAGGGGATTCCACTTCCCCAGGGATTCCACTTCCGGGCATTCCACTTCCCCCGGGGATTCCACTCCCCCAGGGATTCCACTTCCGGGCATTCCACTTCCCCAGGGGATTCCACTTCCCCCGGGGATTCCACTTCCCCAGGGATTCCACTTCCGGGCATTCCACTTCCCCAGGGGATTCCACTTCCCCAGGGATTCCACTTCCGGGCATTCCACTTCCCCCGGGGATTCCACTTCCCCAGGGATTCCACTTCCGGGCATTCCACTTCCCCCAGGGATTCCACTTCCCCAGGGATTCCACTTCCGGGCATTCCACTTCCCCCGGGGATTCCACTTCCCCAGGGATTACACTTCCGGGCATTCCACTTCCCCAGGGATTCCACTTCCCCAGGGATTCCACTTCCGGGCATTCCACTTCCCCAGGGATTCCACTTCCCCAGGGATTCCACTTCCGGGCATTCCACTTCCCCCGGGGATTCCACTTCCCCGGGCATTCCACGTCCGGGCATTCCACTTCCCCGGGCATTCCACTGCCAGTCAACTTCCTCATCTCTTAAAAGTGGTCTGGATATATCTGCCACTGCATACTGGCAGTGCATCATGCCCCAAATGTTTTCCTCAATTGTAAGCTGTGACTTCTTCGGATAGTAAAAAGTTCCAGCTCTTTCCGACCCAAATAGTTTTGCCCTGTACAGATTAATTGGGGAGTCAAAAGTCGAAATCCCTAGTAATATTGGTACCCAAGTCATACATGCGCATCATCTCTGGCCTGGGTGGGGGTGGGGAAGAAATACATGAAACTATATCTGAATCTTAATTATTTAAAAAATGAAGGATCTTTGTAAACCTCTGCAGCTCCATGTAGACGTGCTCTGTGGATGTGACAGGGCTGAAGCAGAAAAACACAAGAGCTGTGGTGGAAGGCTCTGAGGATGTTTTCCCCTTTCTTTTGGGAAATGTCCAAAGGCTTTATTCATCCATTGTGTTTGAAACACATCACAATGACATTTTGTCCGATACAATAGATGCCTCTGTACTGGCAGTTTCTAGGAAAACAGCTGGCCTGCTTTTCAGAGTGCCATGGAGTTGGATCGGAATTCATTTTATTTTTCCATGTTCTTTCTTACACTTATTTTGGCCATAGGCCGTCTGGGCAGGACAGTGGATCACTGGGCAAAGGTCCATTCCCCGAGTTACCTGAAGATGCTTCTGCCAACGTGGTACCGTTCTCAAGGCTGATGTATTTCTAAGCGTATTAGGCATTTCTAAGCGTATTAATAAATGCATTATTGACTATAACAGCCATGAGGATTTTTCAGGATGTGTGCTCCTTTTTCAAGCAGCTTAGGAATAAAGGTAAAGGTATCCCCTGTGCAAGCACCGAGTCATGTCTGGCCCTTGGGGTGATGCCCTCTAGCGTTTTCATGGCAGACTCAATATGGGGTGGTTTGCCAGTGCCTTCCCCAGTCATTACTGTTTACCCCCCAGCAAGCAAGCTGGGTCCTCATTTTACCGACCTCGGAAGGAGGGAAGGCTGAGTCAACCTGGAGCCGACTGCTTGGATCGAACTCCCAGCCTCATGGGCAGACAGCTTCAGACAGCGTTTCTGCTGCCTTACCACCCTGCGCCACAAGAGGCTCTTAGGGATAGACCTTGACAAATTCAGGGGATTTCAACCAGTGAGGGTGAAGGGAGCTGTCTCCTTTTTGCTGTGTGATGTGTGCTCGCCAGCAGAGCAGCAAAGCTAATGTAAAAAAACCCTCACATTAGCTGATTCATTGATGGAATTTCCATATGATCAATGGCTGGAATACCAGCAGCATCTCCTCCTGGAAAACTCCCATTCATAACATCTAGACGAGGCTCCTATTGTGTGTTATATGAAGGGCTGTGTAGAATATCGCAGCCTCTCATAATGAGCATATTCTTCAAGGGTGCAATAAGAATTTTACTGGCTCCCACTTTGTCTCTGGGTTTGGGCATGAACATTAAATCTTCAAAGACGAGGGAACCACAGAGACTCTCTTCGGCATGAATCTACCTGGCCACTAAGGTCTTGACTATGTGACCGCGCCTTCTGAAGTTAGGGGAGTGGCTATTGGTGAAATAGCCTTCTCTGGAGTGGATTTTCATAACCTTTCTGAATGACGTTTGTCTGGCATGTTCTCTGCTTTCGGTGTGATGATGGACAAACATAGCTTTTTTGGGGTGTCCAAATGGTTGTTGTCTGTTTCCCCCCCATGTGACTGAGTTTCACTTCTGTTTAAGGTATTCTGTTGTTGCTTTGTTTGCTGTTGGTTGCTTTTTAAATATGTATATAGAGGTCATCCAAAATATGTATATAGAGGTCATCCAAAGCTGTTTAATTGATTTCGGAAGGTTTCCTTTACTGTAAACTGCTTCAGTATACTTAGAAAAAGCATAGAACTATGGAGTTGGAAGGGGCCACATACAGGCCATCTAGTCCAACCCCCTGCTCAATGCAGGATCAGCCTGAAGCATACCTGACAAGTGTCTGTGCTTGAAAACCACCACTGCTGAACTACTCTGACGGTGATTTTTTTGTCTTAATATCCAGCTGGTACCTTTCCACCTATAACCTACACTCATGATGAGAGCAGAGGGCCTCTCCTCTTCTGCCAACAGAAACAGTTCCCTGCCCTCCTCTAAGCGACATCAAGAGAGCCATCATGTCCCCCCTCAGTTTCCTCTTCTCCAGGCTGAACTTTCCCATAGGGCTTGGTCTCCAGGCCCCAGGTCATCTATGTCACTCTCTTCTTTCCTCATTTCCAGTCTGTCCACATCCTTTTTGAAGTGAGGCCTCCAGAACTGCACACAGGGCTCCAGGCATGGCCTGACCAATGTGGCATACAGGTTAACAGCATAAACATATCCTTATCCGTTGTTGTTCATCTATATGTTTCTGAAACAGCCTAGGGGGTGGGATGTGTCCGGCTGTCCAAATTGGAATAGGGCCAATCAGGGGGCAGCCAGCTTTGTCCTGATTGGCCCTGCCCCTGTGGCTCCCACCCTCAGTGCCTGGAGCCAGCAGTAGATGAGAGGGCCCTGGGCAAAGGATCGTGGTGGAGGGCTTGCTAACGAGGGCCTCCCGGCCTGCTGACTGCCTGCTAAGGAGCTCTGTCTCGGCCCTGCTAACGAGCTGCCCAGCCCCCGCCCACCCCACTTCATTTGGCTGCGAGCTGCAGCCCAAAGCCACCTTAAGCTGCCTGGCAAAGGGCCAGCGGAGGGGACCCTTTCAAGGCCCGTTCTTAGGTTTGAAGCTAGTATTTTAAATAAAAGCAAACAAGCCTACTTTATATTTGGCTGATGCTTGTGTTACATAATTAAGTCTCTGTCTAGCCACTGCTTGAAGACTGCCTGTGAGGGGGAGCACCCCACCTCTTTAGGCAGCCCATTCCACTGCCGAACTACTCTGACTGTGAAAAGCTTTTTCCTGATATCTAGCCTGATATCCTGTTCTACATGTAGTGTACAGCCATTACTGCGGATCCTTTCCTATACTGCCAACAGAAACCACTCCATAGAATCATAGAATCATGGAATTGGAAGGGACCTCCAGGGTCATCTAGTCCAACCCCCAGAACTATGCAGGACACTCACAACCCTCTCGCTCACCCTCTGTCACCTGCCACCCCCTTGAGCCTTCCTAGAATCAGCCTCTCTGTCAGATGGCTCTCCAGCCTTTGTTTAAAAATCTCCAAAGATGGAGAACCCACCACCTCCCGAGGAAGCCTGTTCCACTGAGAAACTGCTCTACCTGTCAGGAACTTCTTCCAGATGTTTAGACGGAGTTTCTTTTGAATTAATTTCATCCCATTCATTCTGGTCTGTCTCTCCAGGGCAAGAGACAAGGAGCAAGAGACTCCCTCCAAGCGACAACCTTTCAAATACTTAAAGACAGCAATCATGCCCCCTTTCACAATCAACTTTTATTTATCTCACACTCTCAAGACTGAATTTGTTTACAAGGTCTTTGACGGAATTTGTTTACAAGATGGTCTTGTCTCTATTCACCGTCCTTTGGCAACCCAGCAAGCGTGGCTTGTGAGCTTCTCCGGGACACAAGAATAGTTCCCGTTCCGGAGCTATCACATGATAACAAAACTGTTTATTCTGAAATGTGCCCTAACAAAGCCTTGCCTGTGTTCTGAAAACAGCAGCCTCTGTTCAGAGCCCGGAATGAAGGGAGCCACTCCCTTTCCCTGAAATCTCATATTTGATTTTGAAGTTTAGCAGTGGGGATGTTCACGATTCGGATACGTGAATCCCCTCCCCCCTCTGAAGTACTTACAATTGTAGTTCAAACTTTAGAGCACTGATAACTAGTTTAGCCTCTAAGATAAGGTTCCTAATCTAAATAGCTGGATGGAGAGAGATCCCTCAGGCATCTCTCTTCCATCCTGTTGCCGGCTTGAGAGATGGAGGAGATGAGAGAAAGAGACTGGGGAAACAGGAAATTACCCTCTAGGGCAGGGGTAGTCAAACTGCGGCCCTCCAGATGTCCATGGACTACAATTCCCATGTGCCCCTGCCAGCGAATGCTGGCAGGGGCTCCTGGGAATTGTAGTCCATGGCCATCTGGAGGGCCGCAGTTTGACTACCCCTGCCCTAGGGTCAGTGAGATCAAAGCTGTGTGGTCAGTGTCTCCGTCTATCTCACTGACTCTGTGGTCAAGAGAATTCACAAGTCAGAAGGCATCAAACAGAGTGCTATTTCTAACACTCCCTCTCAGAGACTCCCTGACTTAGCGTACAAGGTTCATTGGACTTCTAGGTCATCTGAAGCTGGGTTCACCATTAGGTCTGCTAGCATTTCTTTCGATGCGCAGTAAACCACTTCAGTGGTTCCAGGTTTTTGCACGTGGTGTGGCAGATGGCACACATTAATGTGTTTGGTGCGTTTCTGTGTGTTTTCTCAGGTCTATGAATACAGTTTTTGTTGGGCAGTGGTACCTCGGTGCCCCTTTGGAAGCTGACGGATTCATTGTAGTTCTCAAGAGCCGTGGGCAGCAGACACATATTCCGCAGTGTGATGCAGCGGCAAAAAAGGCGAATGCCATTTTGGGCTGTATCAACAGGGGCATCACATCAAAATCACAAGATGCCATAGTCCCATTGTATACGGCACTGGTCAGACCACACCTGGAGTACTGTGTGCAGTTCTCGAGGCCTCACTTCAAGGAGGACGTAGATAAAATTGAAAGGGTACAGAGGAGAGCGACGAGGATGATCTGGGGCCAAGGGACCAAGCCCTATGAAGATAGGTTGAGGGACTTGGGAATGTTCAGCCTGGAGAAAAGGAGGCTGAGAGGGGACATGATAGTCCTCTTTAAGTATTTGAAAGGTTGTCACTTGGAGCAGGGCAGGATGCTGTTTCCGTTGGCTGCAGAGGAGAGGACACGCAGTAATGGGTTTAAACTTCAAGTACAACGATATATCAGGAAAAAAATGTTCACAGTCAGAGTAGTTCAGCAGTGGAATAGG
The DNA here is from genome assembly GCF_049243985.1 of Paroedura picta. Classification (NCBI taxonomy): domain Eukaryota; kingdom Metazoa; phylum Chordata; class Lepidosauria; order Squamata; family Gekkonidae; genus Paroedura; species Paroedura picta. Next base: position 3,869,065 of record NC_135385.1, on the reverse strand, counting down.
CTGCCTAAGGAGGTGGTGAGCTCCCCCTCACTGGCAGTCTTCAAGCAAAGGTTGGATACACACTTTTCTTAGATGCTTTAGGATGTTTTGGGCTGATCCTGTGTTGAGCAGGGGGTTGGACTAGATGGCACCTCTATCAGGTAACTGATCAGGTAACTACGAGTTGATTTCCTTGCCCAGTCAGCGTCAGTAAAAATCCCAAATTTGGATAACAACCAGCAGGCAGTTTAAGTTTAAGATCTGCCGTACCCTTCAAATATTTAACAACTCTCTTAAGAGCATTCCAGTCTGTAACAGTGAATGGTTCTGCCTTTCTGCATAAATGACCTACTGCAGTTGAAATGTCTGATCTAGTCAGTGTGGGAATGTACAGGAGCTTACCTAAAGCTGGATCTCGCCTTCTGCATCCTGTCTCAGGTTAAAGACCCATTTACAACCTACAGCTTTCCTTCCTGGAGGTACCTCTGTAAGTGTCCATGTATTATTCTCGTGAAATGAGCATATCTCTTCTCTAGACGCTTCCTTCCACTTCTACACGTCTGCCAGTGGACGTGGCAATATGGTATTTCACGATGGTGGTGTAGTCTGTTCCCCTGTTCTTGCAAGGTGGGACAGTCTGTTTGGTGGAAAGTTCTTGTTTGTGCATTGGGATCGTCTCAGCTGGGTTTCTGTGTGGGGTGGCATCTCGGTAGGCGTCTCTGGTGTCTCACCTGAAGCTCCCTCTGTGGTCACAGTCCACTTAGCCCACGTCCATACAGACCTCAGCTAAGAGCGTGGCCATAAGAAGGTCAGAACAATTACCCAAGGAAGTAGATAACCCAGCCTCCTTGTACTGCCACCACCTCTGAATGGTCCCCTAACCTTTTTCCTGTTGCAGACTGCTGCCAAGGGGTGGGGAGAGAGGGCAACTGGGGCCCCGTGCAAACGCGCATGCACGGACCATCCAGCATGCGCCTTTGCACTCCCGTGGGTGGAAATGCGCATGTGCTCTGCGAATGTGTGGCGGCTCTGCACATGCACACGTGCGTGAAACTACTGCGCATGCAAGTTTTTGGCCCCGCTGAGCGCAAACACGCATGTGCGGACCTGCCGCGCATACGTGGTTGTGCTGCCAGCATGTGCATTTGCGCTGCTGCGGGTGCAAATGCGCATGCGCGCCGGCTCTTTGAATGTGTGGCGGCTCTGCACATGCACACACGAGCGAAACTACCGCGCATGTGTGTTTGCGGCCTCGCTGAGTGCAAACATGCATGCGCGGACCTGCTGCGCATGTGCGTTTGTGGAGCCGGTATGCCGGTGGCCACGCTTCCTTCTCCCCCCCCTCCCGCGGCAAGAGGCTTGCCAGACTGCAAGCTAATCAGCCGCTTCGGGGAAAGTGGTATACAAATGTTCAAGTTCAGGGGAGGTGATATACAAATGTCAGAAATATATGGTACTAATATGAAATCTATTTATTCAAGAATTTAATTTTACATACTTAGAGGTTCCTGTCCTAATCAAAATAGCTGGATGGAGAGAGATGCCTCAGGCATTTCTCTTCCATCCTGTTGCAGGCTTGAGAGATGGAGGAGATGAGAGAGAGAGACTGGGGAAACAGGAAATTACCCTCTAGGGTCAGTGAGGTCAAAGGAGAGTGGTCAGTGTCCCTGTCTATCTCACTAACTCTATGGTAAGGAGTTCCTGTTTACAGTCTCACAAGTCAGGAGGCATCTCACACAGTGTTATTTCCAACACCCTGCTCCTCCTCATGCAGCCAGCTGAGTGATGTTAGGCTCATCACAGTCCTGATGGCTCTGTTCTCACAGAGCAACCTGTCAAAGCTCTCTCAGCCTCACCTCCCAGGGTGTGTGTTGTGGGGAGAGAAAGGGAAGGCGATTGTGAGCCGCTTTGAGACACCTTCAGGCAGTGAGAAGCAGGGTATAAAAACCAACTCTTCTTTTTCTTCTCCTGGCTGGAAGCAGTTTTTTTTGGGGGGGGGCAGCACACAGGTCTGCAAAGGGAAAGGGGAAAGATGTATTCCGCACATACGTAGGATTCATGCAAATGGTAAGATTATTTTTTCAATACTTTTGTTTTTTTCTGACAAATGAAAGTAAGACCAAACACTACACAACGGAGAACAATATGGGATATGCTGTGTTTACATAAAGTGCTTTCAAAATGCCGAGAGTAGTTTAAACATTTAATCTTGGCAGTGACAGCTGAGAATGTAATGACAACAGTCCTGCAATTTCAGAGGTAGATTCAACTACGCTGGCCGTGGACCCAGAGGCTGTTCATCGCTGAAATGCCAGGCACTACTGTGTCAGCATTTCGCATCTGAAAAATGACACCATAGGTGGCTGGTCAAATGAAAGAGTGAGGGTGTTCAATCAATCAATCCCTATTTATTTACGGTCATTCAGACCCCACTTAAAAATACAAGCCATTAAAAACGAAGACAATTCAAAAAGAGAAGAAAACCGTAATAGTGCTATAAACTTTTTAGAAAGATCTGACAACATAAAAACTTTTAAGAGGTTACATTCAGTATTTAAAACCTAGTTTAAGTTTGCCAGTGACCAATGGTTCTTTGTACTTTTGAAATTGGATCAGAGAGAAATGTTCCGATCCACATAGATGCATAGAGTGATGGTGACGGTGCTGTTAGTTGTGTCAGACTTCAGATACATTAATCTAAAAGGGGACACTGTGAGTGTCCTGCACAGTCCAGGGGTCATCTTGTCCAACCCCCTGCACGATGCAGGACACTCACAACGACTCCTGCACGGATTCAGGTACACAAACACAACCTCTGACATGGGGGCAGGACAGGACGACTGTAGTGAAGCCATCACTGCTACACTGGCAGCCTCAGGGCAGCTGAAGATGCTAATGACCAGATGAGCCTTTATCAATTTTTTTACCATTGAGAAACCACTGAAACGTTCTTCAGGCTTCAAGAAACCCCAGAAGTGGCAGGATAGCGCAGAACAGGGCTGGAAAGCAAAGCTGTGGACACGCCCACCCAGGGCCCCTCCCCTTCCCACCCCCTCCAGGCCCATCATTGGCCAATTGGGGGTGGGTGGGCGGGCAGGTCAACATGACCATATATATATAAAAAAACATATCACCCAATAAGAGTTTAACCATTTTAAAAATATATATTAAAAATTAATTCATAGAATCATTGTGTGTGTGTATGTGTGTGTGTGTGTGAGAGAGAGAGAGGGGGGGGGGAGGGTGCTGACCAAGTAGCCCCAGAGCTAGTATGTTCCACTTACCCTTTGACAGTTCAGACTGTTATTAGATTTTTTGTAGCCATCTTTTCTGCCACGGCCACCTTCCGAACCCATCCTCCCTGTAGCTTTGTACTTCTTTTAAAGCTAGAAAATATAATCAAGGTTCTCCCAACTGCTCCACTGTGCCCTCAGTGGGTTCTCTGACCCATGAAAATGTGCAAAAAAGCCGTTTGCTTCACTTACAGTGGACTGTTTTAAGTAGCAAATCTGAGTGCACTGCTCCTCCGCAAGGCTGTCGCGCGTGTGCGATCAAGAGAGATTTCGAGATGTCGTGTTTCTTAAATACAGGTCTGCTCAGACGAGAGACTCCCCTCCCTGCTTCTCACCCCCTTCCCCTCCTGTGGCAGAAGAGCCCTTGCCAGGGCTGCCGTCCCGTGGCTTTAAGACAGGAATCTTTTGTCTGGTCCGGATAGGCATCGGCTCCGGTTTCACACTGATGCTGTTTTGGGCATTTTGTTAGTCAGCTCGAGAGAGATTCCCCTCTCTATATATACTTCATACTAAGCTGTTGCTAATGAGTTCTACCCAGTTGCCTGTCTAAAAATGAGCCTCAGGGGAGGGGGGTATATAAATATAATAAATAAGGTTGGCCTGCTGCAGACTGCAGAAAATATTTATAGAAGAAATAACAGCTGTTTTTTACATCCCACTTTTCACTGCCCAAAGGAGTCTCAAAGCAGCTTACAACCGCCTTCCCTTTCCTCTCCCCACCACAGGCACCCTGTGAGGGAGGGGAGGCTAAGAGAGCTCTGACAGGACTGCTCTGTGAGAACAGCTCTAACGTCATTGTGACTAGGCCAAGGACACCCAACTGGCTGCATGGAGAGGAGTAAGGAATCAAACCTGGTTCTCCAGATTAGAGGCTGCTTGGTGTCGTGGTTAGGAGTGTGGACTTCTAATCTGGTGAGACGGGTTCGATTCTGCACTCTCCCACATGCAGCCAGCTGGGTGACCTTGGGCTCCCCACAGCACTGAGAAAGTTGCTCTGACAGAGCTGTAATATCAGGGCTCTCTCAGCCTCACCCACCGCATAGGGTGTCTGTTGTGGGGAGAGGAAAGGGAAGGCGAATGGGGAAGGCAAATGTAAGCCACTTTGAGACTCCTTTGGGTAGAGAAAAGGGTAGAGAAAAGCACTGTTTAAGAACTCTTCCAGTAATATCAGAGCTCTCTCAGCCTCACCTCCTTCACAGGGTGTCTGTTTTGGGGAGAGGAAAGGGAAGGCGACTGTAAGCCACTTCAGGTAGAGAAAAGCCTCCTTCAGGTAGAGAAAAACGACATTAAGAACCAACTCTTCTTCTTCTTGTCTTTAGAAGAACAACAGCTGGTTTTTATACTCTGCTTTTCACTACCTGAAGGAGTCAAAGTGGCTTACATTCACCTTCCCTTCCTCTCCCCACAGCAGACACCCTTTTGAGGTTGGTGGGGCTAAGAGAGCCCTGAGAGTAACTGCTCAGTGAGAACAGTTTCTATCAGGACTGTGACTAGCCTGAGGTCTCCCAGCTTATCTGCATGCGAGGGAGCAGAGAATCAAACCCTGCTCTTAACCACTACACCACACTGGTTCTTCTGTTTCTTTCAGACGCTTGTAGTGGCTGATGCCTTCCCTCACTGTTTCTGTGTTGCATTGATTGTATTCTGTGACTCCTTCATAACAGCATGGATCCCATAGACGTGAGCCGTGCCTTGAAAGGCACAGCTGGGCACAGATTGCTCTGCCCAGCCTGGACTCAGGTGGGGAAAAGGCTCTGCACCAGGGGCAGGGGGAACAGCTGCCCTCAATTTTAATCCATTGTGAGAGAATCCAAGACATCTTTTTCACCCTCTCCCTCCAGGAGTGCAGGCCAGCTGTTTACAGGGGAAGGCCTGGGAGAATCTCATCTGCAGTCTTTTGTTCATTTGTCTCAAGTGCTGAAAAGATATTTTCTGAATGTGCATCTAAATAATGCTGCTTATCACAGTTAATTTGGACATATTGTTTGCATTCCCTCTGTAGCATTTTTCCGTTGTGAAGGATTGTGCCAGAACGTGGCCAAAACTCGCAGTAACGGGTCTAAACTCCGTGTAGAATGATCCTAGCTCGATATCAAATAAATTTTTTTTTTCACATACAGAGTAGTTCAGCAGTGGAATGGGCTGCCTGAGGAGGTGCTGAGTTCCTTTTCATTGGTGGTCTTCAAGCAGTGGTTGGCCAGGTCCTTCTACTGGATGCTTGAGGCTGACCCTGCATTGAGCAGGGGGTAGGACTAGATGGCCTGCATGGCTCCTTTCCACTCTGGGATTCTATGATTCCATAACTGGGATTTGTGTGTACAAGTAGGGCAGGGGTAGTCCACCTGTGGTCCTCCAGATGTTCATGGACTACAATTCCCACAAGCTCCTGCCAGCATTTTCTGGCAGGGGCTCATGGGAACTGTAGTCCATGAACATCTGGAGGACCACAGGTGGACTACCCCTGCTGTAGGGTACATTAACCTGGGCCACTGGGCCTCCTGCACACCTAGATCAAGAGCTCACAGCCTTGAGGAGATCAAGAGCTCACAGCCTTGACTCTCCATGATACAGGAGTGTTTGCCTAATTATACTCAAATATTAACAAGGACGGACTCACTGCCACTGACGAAAGATTGAAAACGGAAAACAAATCTAGAGACCGTTCTGGCAGAGTCGAAGACTGAATAAATAACATAAGAGACTCTATCTTTTCAAGCTTTATTAAGCCACTGGATAGATTCTGTTTCTCTCTTGTCACTAATTTGGAATTGTCCATTTTTTCCGTGCAGCACACCTGTGAATGGCATTCTTCTCCAGAAAGGTCCTTGTGATGTGTGTGTCCGTAGGAGAATGGGGCTGTAGTTCCACGGTGGGGGCTAAGCTTTGCTGGCAGACTTTGCAGTTTCCGATCCAGTTAAAGGATCTCAGCCGCAAGCGGGAAAGACATTTCTCAGCCCGAAACCCTGATGAGGCTCTGCCCTTCAGAGTGGGGCATACCAAATTAGACAGCTGCACAGTTTCTCTCTGCCAGGGGTGGCCAAACTATGGCTCTCCCGATGTCCATGGACTACAACTCCCATGAGCCCTTGCCAGAGTGGACATGGACATTTGCACAGCCCCAGTTTGGCCACCCCTGCTGCATTACCTGTTACGAATGTCTTCATCCTTTCCAGGCCCACGCGCAGCAAGCACATGAGGTCAGACTTCTGCAACTGGAAGAAGGAAGGCAGGGCTATGAGCTTGCTGCTGCCAGAAGCCAGGATGATGGGCAGCAAACTGGAAGCATTGGGGTAGAAGCAAATCACGGGTCAGCAGGTGTACCGGAACAAGGAGGAAGCCAAAGGCCCCTCTGAGTGACCTCATCTCCGTGCTCTTAGCATGGATGCAAAAAGAGGCAGGGGACCCGGCACCCATGGCCCTTTTGTGGCAGATCCTTCCAAAAAGCCACAGAGCTGCAGCTATGTGGGGCTTATGACACAGAAGGAAAACCATCGCAGAATTCAGATGTGGTTTTTTGGTGCCCCTTGGAATGGAGACCAATAGAGAGGTCCTGTCCTCTGTTGGTAGTCTTGAGAGTGTGAGATAAATAAAATTTGATTGGAAAAGGGGGCGTGATTGCTGAAAGGTGGTCCCTTGGAGGGGGGCAGGGAGTGGTTCCTGACGGCAGCAGCAGAAAGGACCTGCTTGTAATGGCTATAAACGACATGTCATGTAGAACAGGACTGGCTAGATATCAGGAAAAAAGCTTTTCACAGTCCGAGTAGTTCAGCCGTGGAATGGACAGCCTCAGGAGGTGGTGAGCTCCCCCCCACTGGCAGTCTTCAAGCAGCGGCTGGACAGATCCTTCTCCTGGATGCTTTAGGCCAGGGTAGTCATACTGCGGCCCTCCAGATGTCCATGGACCACAATTTCCAGGAGCCCCTGCCAGCGAATGCTGGCAGGGGCTCCTGGGAATTGTAGTCCATGGACATCTGGAGGGCCGCAGTTTGACTACCCCTGCTCTGCATTGAGCCGGGGGTTGGACTAGGTGGCCTGTCTGGCCCCTTCCCTCTCTATGATTCCATGAAATCAAGTGGCCCAGCTTAACAAAATCCACTAACCTGAGTGCTATCCACATGAGCTTTTTGGACAGGGGAGGAACACCATTATTCTTTTGCTCTTTCTCTTTTTCCTTTTTCTAGGAAGCCTCTCTGTTTTCATTGCCCCTTCCCTCCGATTGTAAACCTCCCTCTTATTTAAACATATGCAGCTGAGCTGCCATCTCGCCTTTGAGGAGGCCGCCCTTTGAGACGGCACACGAAGGGCCACGTCGATGTGTGTGCAGACAAATGGGGTCGCCCTAGTGGCCAGCAGCCGAGCCCAAACGGCACATTTCTTTCCCCCCCTCTCGGCTTATGCATTTAGCGCTGTGAAACGGAGCCTCGAAAACTGCGTATTTCAATGCTCTTTGGAGGTCATTTTGAGGTGGGAGAGATAAATAGCGGATATTTCAAGACAGCCGGTTCGTACATATCTACAGCAGTGAACCAGGAAACTGGGCTGCCTTCCTGCCCTAGGCGAATCACATAACTGTTGCCTGTCTCTTTTCCTCTAGCCTGGCTGGAGAGGGAGCATTCTTTCTGCCTAAAAGCTGGCACAGTTAGAAAGCCAGTTCTGCAGGAAGAATCCAGCTCTTGCTATAGGTAATTAGATGGGGTGTAGTCCATTGCATGGACTGTACCTTTTTGGACTCCAGGTAAGGGGCTCCATTTTTTAAGGCAGCCCTTCAGGTTCCATCCATTGGCAGTGACCCAACAGCAGGGAAGGCAGGGAAGGTCAGCGCCCTGTAGTGCAGGGGTGGCCAGACTGCAGCTCTCCAGATGTCCATGGATTACAATCCCCATGAGCCCCTGCCAGTACATGCTGTCACGGGCTCATGAGAATTATAGTCCATGGAGGGCTGCAGTCTGGCCACCTCTGTGTAGTGAATAAAGGACTAGGATGAGGGAGCTCCAGTTTCAGACCCCTCCCTCCCCTTGAAGCTCTTTGGCTGATCTTTGGCCAGGGGGTTTCTGTCAGCCGCGTGGGCAGATAGGAAGGGGGGCGCCAGGCATGCCAGTCTGCTCCCTGGAATGAAATGAAAGCCCCTGCTGAGGAATGCCCGCCGGAACCACCAGAAGCCTCAGCTATCACGATCCGATCCGTGTTCCCAGCGTCGGCTGCCCTGGGAGCAGGAGAGGGGCTTTTGGGCAGGAACAGGGCCAGGGGGAGGAGGGCAGGAAGGAAGAGAGGCCGAAAGGGGCTACAGAGAAAGAATCACAGGCAGGAGCAGGAATGGAATTCTGACTCAGAAGGGAAGCTGGACCCGTTTCCTGGACCTTCCTGCAGTCTTTATCATTTTTGTTATAGCAAAACTGAAATGAAATGAAACTTTCTAAGCAGCTCTGTCATTTTATTCCCAGCAGGAATAAAAGAGCACATCAGTCCGGTAGCTTTAGGTGAGCTGGGACCCCTGAGTCATCTTCAGCCCATGAAGTTCCCAACATGGTGCCCCCAAACCCTTGGCTGAGTGTTTTTTTGTTTGTTTGTTTTTTGGGGGGTTGCCCAGCAAGGCTTCTGATTGGTCACTGGAGAGTTGCTTGGCTGTGCAGCTTTTTTTAAATGTGGGTTTGGCAGCAGCTGCCCCCACAGCTCTGTGTTTCTAAAGTTAAGCTGCATCAGAACTCCAAATGTGGCCACAGGCTCAAGAAAGTTGGCCCTCTAGAACCACCATATTTCGGAAGAACCTCCTGCAACGGTGTGTGCGTGGAACACACGCCTTCTGGCTCCCATTGCACCTCTGCTGGAAGGGGAAGCAGGTGCCCCTGACTGTCCTGCACCTCCTGATGCTCAGCTTGCATTTCGTGCCTCTTGGCCTGCTGCCCATCAGCCTTGATGGTCGCAGCTCTGCCCTTCCTTTTTCCGTGACTCATGCCACGTGACTTCCGATCACATGCTTGCAGCACAGTAGGCGTTCTTAGATCTGGGAATGTGGAAGATCGCTGTTTTAAAATAACTGTGTAGGCTGGACCCACACTGAATTCCAGCCCTGCAGGAGAAGGGGGAAAGAGGCCGGAACCGTTGGGCTACGGGCTAAAGGAATGGGGCCGGAGTGGGCAGGGGACTAAAAAGCCAGGCCTTTCTCACCCTGGCTTGAATGAACAGGCCAGTTCTCTGGCTGCGGGCTTCCTTGGGTGTGTGAATGTGGAGTAGGAGGCTGTGCCTTTTTAGTGTTATCATGCAGGGCTTTTGTTCATTCATGATTGTTTGCTGCCGCAAGCAGCCGTACTGTGCTTTTGGTTGCTTGGCTGACTTCCCCAGCTGGTGCGACTGCTCTGAAAACCACATGGGTGACATGCCTCGTTCGGACGGCAGCATGCAAGGAACTGCTCTTTTCGGCATTCCTCTTGTCCTGCTAGGGCTGGGGAATTTACCCGACCTTTCCCAGTTTCTGACAAAAAGCATATGATCATTTGAGGCAGTACAAGAGAGTGGTTAGAGCCTTTCTCAACTTTTTTACACCTGAAAAACCACTGAAAGATTCTCCAGCCTCCAAGAAACTCCAGAAGGGTCATGATCATGCTGAATACAGTTGGGAAGCATAGCCCCCTCCCCTTCCCACCCCCTCTCAGCCCATCTTTGGTCATTGGGGGGCAGTCAATATGATAAATGCTTAAAAAATTGAATATATATATATATATATATATATATATATATATATATATATATATATATATATATATATATATATATATATATATATATATATATATAATTAATTAATTAACTCCCACACATTTGGGAAACCAAATTAGGATGCTTAGGGCTGATCCTGCGTTGAGCAGGGGGTTGGACTAGATGGCCTGTATGGCCCCTTCCAACTCTATGATTCTATGACTAGATGGCCTTTCTGGCCCCTTCCAACTCTGTGATTCTGTGATTCTATGATTCTATGATTAACCCTTCCAGGGCAGTGGGGAAACACCAGGATTTCAGGAAACCCTGGTTCAGAAAGCCTAGGTTAGAGTTAGACTTCTTGAACCGAGGCTGGGCTAGAATCCATCAAACCTGCTAAGTTGCTTTCATTCAGAGGGAGCAGAGAAATGGAAGCACACCATAGAATCACAGAATCCTCGAGTGGAAAGGGACCTCCAAGGTCATCTAGTCCAACCCCCGGCACAATGCTGGAAATTCTCAATTACCTGCCCACCCACAGGGACCCCAATCCCATGCCTATCAGGATGGGCTATCGGTGTGGGTTTAACGTAGGGGTGATTTGCATTTGAAATGCTATCTTTTCTTGAATTCCCATAGAGAAAAATCAGAAGAGCGGATCCCAGTATAAAGGAAACCATGCCCAGTCTGGTGACGCTTTTGGGAAATAGAAAGATCAGTCCAGCTATGGCTCAGGTCACAGGGAAGTCAGTTGGGATCGGAATGGGATGCCAGCTATGGGGCTTCTCACTGCTTTTCCTTTTCTGTACCTTGTTTTGCAGTGGGAGCCAAGATAGAAGACTCCCGACAGCCCTCCCGAACGCAGTCAGCCATTGCAGTATTGAAACTGACCCCTGGCCCCACCCCTCAGGTCTCAGAGGGGGAGGAAGAGCCCCCGAACCTGGACTGAAAATGTTCCGAGGCCGTCCCCAGGAGCACTGTGGTCGGGGATGTTGTCCCTTGTTAAGAGCCCCCACCAGAATTTCTTCCTGCCCCAGAATGGTGATACAGATGCCCAAGTGCCTGAACCGTCTGCTCTTTCGAAGCAGAGCCCCAGGAAACACAACCAAGAGCCCATGGCCTGACCCTGCTATTTAGCCAGGGGTAGTCAAACTGCGGCCCTCCAGATGTCCATGGACTACAATTCCCATGAGCCCCTGCCAGCGAATGCTGGCAGGGGCTCATGGGAATTGTAGTCTATGGACATCTGGAGGGCCGCAGTTTGACTACCCCTGGCTTAGCCTCTACATCTTCTGGTGTAACTGGAGGCTGTAAAGTGGGTTGAACCAGTCATTGGCATAAGTTTAGTCTGAGCCTATTGGCTCAGTGGTTTCCACCCTATCACCTTAACGTCATAAAAGGCCTGCTTGAGGTCGGGAGTGTCTCTCCAGCTCCGTTCCGCTACTCCCCTGCTTAAACCTTGCCTCCAATGTCAGGGCACTGTAAGCAAACCACTCACTTTATTGAAGTGGCACCCTCCCTTCTGCATTAAAAGTTTTGCAGGAATGACAGCCACACATGCACACCGCAAAGTGGCCGTCGTAAGTGTGGGGTCAGACTTAACTAACAAGAGAGACCCGCAGTATAGCTGTGTCCATTCTGGAAGCCGGGAACCAGGGCTGCAGACCACAGGCCTTCCAAGCACCCGGGCCCCGTGGACTGGACACGAGACCTGCCACCCCCCGTTCTCCCACGCTGACGGTTAAAACAAAGCCGGTATCAAACGACCACAGCAATGTAAGTAAATAGTAAAGCCTTTATTTTCGTCTTGTTAAGAACAGCATTTTGAAAATAAAATGGATTTTCCCATGCTTTACACCTTCTCTTTAAAATCTCGTCTACTTATGTACAGTCGTTATGGTACACGTTGATTGTCTCGAAAACCCTTCAGAGATGTACAAGATTAACGGGTACGCAACAGTCAGCGGGGATGGGAAGGGGTACATTATAAAATGCACATTAATACATTTAATAAATATACATTATCAAAAGAAAAAAATGAGACTTGGCTCTCATAAATTAATAAAAAGCACCTGCCATGTAATCTGGTAAGGTCGTACGATAGCCTGATCGGTCCTGTGTTTATAAAAGCTGCAGTGCATCCGCTTGTCCCGCCCGGGGTTAGAACTGAGGCCTAAAGCAGGGGAGTTAGTGAGATCGGAGGACCGTCCTTGCAAATGCAGACCCAGCTGGAATTCTAGCATCCCTTGCTTATCTAGAGCTTCATACTAGAAGGGCCTCTCCATGGGGGGGGGGGGGGCATGACCGTTTCCAACAGCATGACCTGAGGCTGCCTGGAAAACATTAGCCACCTTCTTGCCAAGAGAGTCTGGAAACCACCTTCTATTTCTAGATCGCCTCTACCAAGAGTGCAAAGCGTATGGGGGGAGGGAAAGACCTCCCTCCTTCCAACCTACGCACCTACTTTTGAACGGACAGCAGTGCCTGCCCCCATCGGTGGAATCAGCCCCACAGAGTCCCTCTGGGCTTTGATAGGACAGCCCGGCTTTCATGGACAGGTATCCTACCTCCAGTGAACCAAGTGGGACAGGTGCCATTTACAGCAGGGGTAGTCAACCTGCGGTCCTCCAGATGTCCATGGACTACAATTCCCACGAGCCCCTGCCAGCGTTCGCTGGCAGGGGCTCGTGGGAATTGTAATCCATGGACATCTGGAGGACCACAAGTTGACTACCCCTGATTCACAGAACATTAAGAATGCTCTACGGGTCAGAGAGGTTTGGAATTTTCCGGAATGCGCCCATTTGGACCAGCTCCATGAAGGTTTCCTGTGGGCATCAGTGAGCTACTGTTGGCAAGCCGTGGGCACCGTCCCGTCACCTCTCAGGGGCTGCCTCTAGCTCTTCTGCTGCCCGCTCTCAAGGGGAAAGCCAGTCTGCCAGAAAACTCTTAGGTAACAAGGCCCCAAGTTGCTTTTGCACTTCCTTGTTTTCTACCGTAATGGCATTATTAAGTTGGCAGCGATGGAAGACAGAGTAGCTTTTATGTTTACCAAAGTGAGTTACCAAAGTGAAACTGGATACCGACGTCATTTGTGCTTACTGCTGTGGAGTCGCTTTGCTCACCCAGATGCTCTGCATTCTAAATTGTTTTCAGAAAAGGCAAAAGTATACACACCTTTGTCACATTGACAAAAATACAACTTCAAGGACAAAAGTGCCTTTTGTATTTCCAATCATATATTGCTTCAGGTGGCATTTGACATCACAGACTGACCAGAAAAAAAATCAAGCAGTTCAAAGTAAGTCATTGGGAAATATATATATATATATATATATGTGTGTGTGTGTATATATATATATATAAATCCCTTTTTTATAGCTTAAAATCAACACACCTCCCCCCACCACTGCAGAGCCTGGGCCAGGTTCCCATGAATGGTTAAAGGAAGTCCCGTATTTGCAGGATCCAGCCCTGTCTTTGTTTAAGATCCCAAACTGCCGTTGGCTTAATGGGGAGCAGGACTGCTAAATCCCTTCTTCTCTAGAAAAGAAAAATGAAACATCTTAATACACTTCTGGGAAGAAAAACACCCCACCCCAAATTGAAAAAAAAATAGATCATTTCATTTTCTCCAGAGAGTTCCGCAGACAGAAAATTGTCCTACCGTTCTTATCATGATCACCTTAAGTATTTCCAAACCCCACTTTCAAACTGCATTCTGCTTCTAAAACAATGCACATATATATACGGAAAGCACCAACCAAGATTTTTCTGCCAAACGTGTCTTCTGCATTGTGGTTTACCAACTCCTTTAATCACAAGGCCGTATTCTTTGTTAATCGAGGCCTCAGGAAGGATCGGTGGGCAGCTGGAAAATCCCTATGTGCAACTCAAGAAGTCACTTGATTTCTTACTGGTTCATCAAAATGAACATTTCTGTGCAACCCTTTATGTGACTGGTTTTGTCCCAGAGTTAGCACTTGGTTCATGTACACAGAAAATTATTGCCATTATCTACTAATATACTTTAAAGCAGGGGTAGTCCACCTGTGGTCCTCCAGAGGTTCATGGACTACAATTCCCATGAGCCCCTGTCAGCGTTTGCTGGCAGGGGCTCATGGGACTTGTGGTCCATGGACCTCTGGAGGACCACAGGTTGACTACCCCTGTTCTTGATCACATTCATCTCTCGCACTCCTTGGGACGCACTGTTTCCTTCAATGCCTTTTCCTGTTTCTCTCTTTATGCCTTGAAAACTGCTGGCAGGGGCTCATGGGAATTGTAGTCCATGAACCTCTGGAGGACCACAGGTGGACTACCCCTGCTTTAAAGAATCAAAAATCCTTGCTAAGATTATCGTGGTTAGAGTGGCAACGCCACAGGGGATATCCCATTCAACCTGACCCCGCACCCATTTCTTTGCAGAAAGGCATACGTCTTTTGGCCTTAAAGGCTATCGAGCTTTTTGTCTTGCGTGGGTTTCCATGGTCTAGAGCTGCCGTGAAGGTTTAGGCTAGAAGACACTCAAAGATGACACAGGGCTTCTGTTTTCTGCGGAGACAAAGGAACATGGCTGCTCTCTGGACCTATTTCGGGCAGGGAGGCTGTTCTAGTGTGATGTGCTGACAAGGCAAATCTGTGCTTTGACCTATACTGCTTCAGACTGCAGGGAGATTCACATCTTTCCCAAGCAAACAATTCTTTCTGCCGTGAAAGTTAGCCGGCATTGGACTAGGAATCTACTCCACACCTCCAAGAGACTGTTTCCAGCCTGTCCTCCTCCCAGGCATGCTAGGTTGCCACAGGCAGGGAAAAGTTTTGCTTTGGTGCACCTCGCACACACACAACACACACACACACATCCCCAACTGCATCTGAAGCAGCACAAGGTCAAGTCTATCTGTTTATAGAAATCAGAGATGCCCCCAAAAGGAAAAAAAATAGTTTCTTTTGCTTCTACTTTGTTGAAGGTACTGAGTTCTTTATTGTTTGTGCCTTTCACTGATCATTCAAAAGGCTAAGTGTATTTGTCCCAGAGCAAAATGCACGTCAAAGGTCCACCCTACTGCCTCTTTTGTCATTGGACGTCCCTTGACAGGAAACCGGCCACCCGCAATGGCGCCCAGTCTGCAGGAAAGCGGCCAGCACCCGAGGGTGAAATGCTAAATCATAAAGGAATGCTTTTGCCAAGCACCATTAAAACCGCGGAAATATGGGGAAAGGCAGTGAGAACCCGGGACTCTCTGGAAAGACAAAAGAAAAGAAACCTTCTTCCCCCAAGAACCCAAAAGTAAAATAATCCTAGGCAAAATAAAAGGCTCCCGAAATTGAACACGCGGTAAAAACGCAATAAAATTAACAAACCCATTTGCAGTCCGTGAGGCTCCAGTGTTTTAGCTGGGGATGGAAAGGAAGACGTGGTGGGGAGGTGGAAAATCTGATCTTGGAGATTTTGAGCGCCCTCTCTCCTTTCCTGGTTTTCGTCTCCCACCTTTCTGTTGCAATTGGGCACATGCTGGCCAGAGAGAGATATTCTATGGGACGTCCTTGCACTCCCGGGGGCAGCCCTTGCCCTCCCATGGGCATGGACTGGGATGACGTGGTCTGCACAACACCCAACTCCACCCCCTGGCGTCAGCTTTGACAGCACCCGCATGCAAGGGGAGCAGCAGACCCTCCCTGTATGCCCCCGGGGTACTGGGTAACTTCCAGTAGCCACTTCTTTGAAAAAAGAAGCCCACTTGGCCACTGCTGGTGACCTGAGAGGGTTGCTTGGTCGCCGTCTTCTTTTTTGCAGTAACAATTTAGCGTCTCTGATGACAAGCAGGCGTTCCCCACCTGCCTTTGTATAGCTTGTCTAAGAAACACGCTCAGTCTGTGGCATATAAAAATAACCCCCTCTTTCCTCTGGGGGGAATCTGTGGCCAAAGGTCCAGAGAAGGAACGGTTTTGGGGCCTTCCAGAATCATCACGGAGAGACCGACGGGAGTAAAAAGATGCCCACCGAGGGCAATCTTTCGTGGCATTGCGGACTGAGCTTGGATAAGGACATTGGTTTGGCGCATTTAGTTTTATTTCCCGAAGCCTCTGGCTCCAGCCAAAAGCTCTCTCTCTCTCTGGTTCAGAACGCTGTGTCCCCCTTACACCTATTTTTAAATTTAGTATCAGCTTTTTATTTCACCGCAGAGGTTTCGCTTTTGTGGCTTGCTCATCGAGCGTTTGTTTTTGTTTGTTTTTCTTTAAAGTAAAACAAGCTTTGGATCTGGGGCATCCCACGCGCCTGTTGGCTGGGGTGGCGTTTTGCGCGGCATGGTCCTGGGCTAGCACGGACTCCTCCCTCATAAAGACACGCTGCCGGGATACAAAATCGGTTCCTCGTTCTCTCTCATCCTCTCAAGCCTAGAATGCCTTTTCACCAAAGGTGTCGTCCAGTGTAACTCGGCGGAGCAGTTGGGATCTGGAAACGAGAACAAGCCCACAACTAAGAATCCTAGACTGTTCAGAAAATCGCATTTTTTTAAAAAGCAGCTACGTTAATTAGACAAACACGCAACACTGTGGTCGTTTCTACAGGGGCGGCCAAACTGTGTCTCTCCAGATGTCCATGGACTACAATTCCCATGAGCCCCTGGGGCTCATGGGAATTGTAGCCCATGGACATCTGGAGAGACACAGTTTGGCTATTGCTGTTAGAAATATAGCACCGCTGACCATATATCTGCTCAGGGATACTTTCCGAGTGACTTCATCTGCTTCAGTTGAAAAGAACCGTGGTTCTGATTCACGGCGTGCCTCCAAGCACCTGGATCACAGCCAGTGGCAGCTGCCATCCTGCACAGGTAGCCTGTGCACCATTCTGCAAAAGCTGTGCCCCGGCCCCGCTGATAAAAACAGTGCATGAAGAACCAGGTGTCTGGGGGAAGGGAGCGGGGCGAAAAGACCAGCCACGCTATGGCTGAGCCCGCACGATAAAGGCACCGACTGCATTTTCACTCCCGGAGATGCAACTGTAGAATATAGTGGGAGGATACAGATGCTGCATCTGATTTAGGACATGGTGACCCTCACACAGGTTGCCCCCTCACTGGAGGACCACTCTAGGACCTGCTCATGCCTTCGGTGGAGGTAGGGCATAGCTAGAGATGGGCAAGTTCCACTTGATTCACCTCCATCTTGGTCCTTCAGCTTTATTCCTCCACTTCCCTCTAAGCCAGGGGGGGCCAAGCAGTGGCTCTCCAGATGTCCATGGACATCTGGAGAGCCACCGTTTGGCCACCCCTGTCCAGAGAGACCTTAGTGTTCTTCTTCTTCTTTCTTCCTGAAATTTCTCAGCTTCACCACGGGCAAGCCTCATTCCCGCTCAGTCCTCTAGGAGGGCTCCCAAGTTCCCTTCCAAAGAGCTACTGCATCTGT
This sequence comes from Paroedura picta, assembly GCF_049243985.1. Classification (NCBI taxonomy): domain Eukaryota; kingdom Metazoa; phylum Chordata; class Lepidosauria; order Squamata; family Gekkonidae; genus Paroedura; species Paroedura picta. Next base: position 3,851,684 of record NC_135385.1, on the reverse strand, counting down.
CCCCACCTTTCATTGCCTTCCTCAGGCTTAATCCAGCGAAGCGAGAACGTTGATCAGATCCAGCACACTTCATGCTGTTCCCAAATGATGGAATCCAAAAGGATGTTGATTTAAAGCAGGGGTAGTCAAACTGCGGCCCTCCAGATGTCCATGGACTACAATTCCCAGGAGCCCCCTGCCAGCATCCGCCAGCATCAGGGGGCTCCTGGGAATTGTAGTCCATGGACATCTGGAGGGCCGCAGTTTGACTACCCCTGATTTAGAGGAATGGAAGGCCAGCTTGCATGAGGATCGGAAGCCAGCTCAGGAACAGCCTTTCAAGCGGTCGAACATGTGCGCATGGCAACGGGGAAAAGTGCGGATGAGCAGTCTCTTTTTGCCAGCGCTCAGGAGCAAGCGCAAGCACCCTATGCTGTGCCCCATGCGCTTTTAAATACACGTGACGGAACTGAGACTCAAGGACTTTTTGGGTCTCTAAGCCACTGTCACCTGTCTGATGCTTCACCCCCAAGAGACCAAGTGTTTGCTACTAGTGCAAAATATTTTATGTGCGGGTCAACAACTCCCTCGTCTACGGGGAAATGTGGATTTTTGAATCAGGGGAACGTTGCCGTTAAAAATGCAGACCACCTTTGCGCCAGCTGGCTTGGAAGAGTGGCCATTATGATCAACTTTCTTTTTTAAAGTTCTCAGAAAAAAACCAAAAGCAACCTCCTCACTACCCACCCGCTTAATGACCAACGTCAAGTCCGTAAGTTTTGGAATCAAGATACCTAAAGACTGTAGTCGTGCATGCATTCCTGGCTGGCCAGACCTCCCCACCCCGTTCTGAACAGACATCCCCTCGAGATGAAAGCAGAGAGGCTGAGCATTCACCCCCCAAACGCATCTTCTTGCCCTGTCACATTCTGATACTTACGGTGCCCCCGTTTAAGACCACCGCCATCTCAGTGGGCTGGTAGACGTTGCTCCTGAAGGGAGCGCTCGGACGGCTCCCCAAACTCCCGTTGCGAAATCCTGCCGTTCGTAACGCTGGGGAGAAAGAATTTTGCTTACTGGCTAACAAGGAAATATTTCTGGCACGAACACAATGATAACCAGGAGACCTACGTCGTTGAGTATGTAGACCTGCCGAGGACTGAGCTTGAGGTACGAGGCAGGATGGTCGTAACCTTGCACTCTAATCGGCCAACGCACGGCTAGATCCCGGCTGCGGGATCCAGTCAGTCTAAAGTTAAACTAACCAATAGTACACACTGGCAGGAAGATCTGTTGTGTTATATTGTATAGACGTTGGGGGGGTGTTAGGGGGTTTCTTCCATTCTCTTGGGTCATCATGCCGGGGTCACAATAAAGAGCTGAAATGAACTCCCAGTGTCCTGGTCTCTGGACGTAGAATCATAGAATCACAGAGTTGGAAGGGGCCATAGAGGCCATCTAGTCCAACCCCCTGCTCAATGCAGGATCAGCCCTAAGCATCCTAAAGCATCCAAGAAAAGTGTGTATCCAGCCTTTGCTTGAAGACTGCCAGTGAGGGGGAGCTCACCATCTCCTTAGGCAGCCTATTCCACTGCTGAACTACTCTGACTGTGAAATTTTTTTTCCTGATATCTAGCCTATATCGTTGTACTTGAAGTTTAAACCCATTACTGCGTGTCCTCTCCTCTGCAACCAATGGGAACAGCATCCTGCCCTCCTCCAAATGACAACCTTTCAAATACTTAAAGAGGGCTATCATGTCCCCTCTCAACCTCCTTTTCTCCAGGCTGAACATTCCCAAGTCCCTCAACCTATCTTCATAGGGCTTGGTCCCTTGGCCCCAGATCATCTTCGTCGCTCTCCTCTGTATCCTTTCCACGGCATTTCGGTTTCATTGGGGGGCTTGGGGGCTTTCCCACTCACTTTGGTGGGTGGAAGGTGGCCTCTCAATAACCTCTCTATCCATGTTAACCTGCCACCCAGACACTATCCTTTGGCTACGGCAATCTCTAGATGTACCTAAACACTTTGACCTGTGGGAAAAAACAGATGTAAAGTAGGCACTAAGCCTTTCTGCTTTCTCTGCATCCTCCGTTAGAGTTTGTCCATCCGCACCCAACAGTGGGCCTATTGCCTCCTTTACTTTACGTTTGCTCCTCACATAACTGAAAAATCTTTTCTTGTTACAATGGGCTTCCCTGGCCAATCTTAGCTCACTCTCAGCTTGGTTACAGTATGGTAAAATGATAACATTTTCAGTGCATTATCGAAGTAGAAGTAGATTTTTTCTGTTTGGCACAGGAAAATCCAACTGCAAAAGCACACTGAAAGTGGATTAGAAGACTTGCTTTTTATATTCCACTTTTCCCTGCCTGAAGGAGTCTCGAAGCGCCTTCCCTTGGATCTTATATGCCGCTTTTCTCTACCCGAAGGAGGCTCAAAGCGGCTGGCAGTCACCTTCCCTTTCCTCTCCCCACAACAGACACCCTGTGAGGCAGGTGAGGTTGAGAGCGCTCTGAGAGAACTGCTTGATCAGAATAGCTCTATCAGGACTGTGACCAGCCCACGGTCAGCCAGCTGGCTGCATGTGGAAGACCGGGGACTCAAACCCGGCTCTCCAGATTAGAAGCTGCCACTCTTCACCAAGCAGTGTGCAGAATTGGCCAAGGGCTCAAATCAGTGCCCGTGGATGCTGGATGACTGTAGCCAGCCTATCCCATCTCGAGAAAGATCTCCGGAAAAGTTCAGGAGGGAAGGAAGAAACCACGTGTGCTGCTCCAGGCTCCTTGGAGTGCCTCTCAGTAAGCGTCTCCTCTTGAAAGCTGCGAATCCCACAGAGTCTGCATGAATTGAAATGAAACTGCTCCGAAATCCACTCGGAAGGCTGATGACAGCCAAGTAGTGCAGCTAAGCCGGCTTCCACCCACCGAAGTGAGTGGGAAAGCCCCCAAGCCCCCCAATAAAACCCAAATGCTGTGGAAAGATGCTGCCCTCAAAAGCAGGGGCGGGGAGTGGGCAGAGAGCTGCTGCTCGGGCAGTCTGAACGAATATCCTTCCTAATGAGTTCAAAGCAGGCGAACAGTGGATAATTTTTCTGAGCTCTTCCGCCACCACCACCACTCTCAGAGCTCGGACGGCCATCTGATTGGCTGCCTCGGGGGGAAATTATCCGTGATGCAACCAGTCCCCGGTAACGTGTCGGATTTTAGTCCCTCACGAGCTCAAATCTTGCATTATCTTTCATTCAAGACACAGTTGGGACGCAGTTGGGACAGCCCGGGGACATGCGCTGCCCTTAATGTGCCTGTGGAAAGCAAGAGGGCAGACAGAGACCATCTCAGGAGAAATTATGGGCATCCCTTATGCCAGGGGTGGCCCGACTGTGGCTCTCCAGATGTCTGTGGACTACAATTTCCAAGCCCCTGCCTTCTTGTAGGCCACGGACATCTGGAGAGCCACAGTCGGGCCCCTCCTGCAATGCTATAAAAGGCATGTTTTAGAATGGAGCGTCATATTCTCACCTGACTGTTCTTATTTCTGACTCTACAGCAGGGGTAGTCCAACTGCGGCCCTCCAGATGTCCATGGACTACAATTCCCAGGAGCCCCTGCCAGCGAAAGCTGGCAGGGGCTCCTGGGAATTGTAGTCCATGGACATCTGGAGGGCCACAGTTGGACTACCCCTGATCTACAGCTTCCAGAGCATTCAGAACGGTTGATCCGGGCAGTTACCCTGACTCAAAACCCCCAGGCCCAACAAGGACAAACAGGAAAGCCTCCCCCCCCCCCAACAAGCTTCTCCTTCCAGATCTGACCTCCAAACACATCTCCGCAGTCCTGAAACGAAGCCAAGGCAAGTAGAAGGACAATCAAAACAAAGTCTTCTATTATCTGTGCGTCCTCCTTTTTCCGGCCTGGTGGGTTTTTGATGGCCGATTGCCCGTCATTTTGTCCGTTAGGCTGTAGAATACCACGCATGCGTCTGGCGACAGACGCATGGTGCGCTGCAGCTCCGCATGTTCCATGGCAGGAAATCTTGTGACAGGGAAAAGGAACACGGAGGTGTGACCTCACTAGGGTCAAGCTTTGGTATTGCGGAGCAACGTAACACAGCGGAAATAATGCGGCACGGACACATGTGCTTAGCTTCTAAGAAAAGTTTACGGCGAAAATTAGGGGAAAGCTTTACATGGAAGGGGCAAAAATAGCAACACCTTAACTAGCTCATCTTTCCAGCTCTGCTCCAACTTGCGGCTTCTTTACACAGATAATGGAGAGAGAATGAAAGACAGGACGTTTTCCTCCGAAATTCCACCTCCCTGGATACATGCTGAAAAGCGCGTCTGAATCATAAACCTCCCTGGGAAAAGTCTACTCTACATCTAATTGGCTCTATGCTAGACCAACTAGAAGAAGAGAAGAAGAAGAGTTGGTTCTTATATGCCGCTTTTCTCTACCCAAAGGAGTCTCAAAGCGGCTTACAGTCACCTTCCCTTTCCTCTCCCCACAACAGACACCCTGTGAGGTGGGTGAGGCTGAGAGAGCCTTGATATTCCTGCTCGGTCAGAACAGTTTTATCAGTGCCGTGGCGAGCCCAAGGTCACCCAGCTGGTTGCATGTGGGGGAGTGCAGGATCGAACCCAGCTTGCCAGATTGGAAGTCCACACTCCTAACCACGACACCAAACTAGCTAAGTCACAGAAACATCAGGAGTCCTCCATGATTGAAGACTGCAAAACCCAACACTAGGTCTGCAAGCAGAAGACGAAGACAACTGGGGACAGGAAACAATCTAGAAACCAAGAAGGGTATAAGAGGAGCAAGCCGAAGGTTTGGAGAAATCCTCTCTACAGCTGAGTGGCCTCATCTGACCATTCTGCTGACTGGTGTGCAAAGAGAAACAGGAGATGCTCTTTTCTCCAGGGGTAGTCAAACTGCGGCCCTCCAGATGTCCATGGACTACAATTCCCAGAAGCCCCTGCCAGCATTCGCCCCCAAAAGCAGGGAATTGTAGTCCATGGACATCTGGAGGGCCGCAGTTTGTAGTCCATGGACATCTGGAAGCTCCTGGGAATTGTAGTCCATGGACATCTGGAGGGCCGCAGTTTGACTACCCCTGCTCTACTCCGACAAACTAGCAGCGTGGACCTTCCCAAAAGCAGCAAGGGAGTGGCATCTCTCTAGGGGCTTGGAACCCACTCAAGGTCCCAGGGACCCATTGGCTAACGACCACTGATGTAAAGTTTCATGTTCATTCAAAAAAAAAAGTAATGCGCTATAAGAACACTTCCTAACAGCTACAGGAGAAGGAAGCATCAATAATGGTTGCAGCATTTTACCACCAAGCTTCAGAAGGCCCACAAACTTTGACAGGTGCTTTGACAGAGCCCTTCCCCCTTTAGACCAGGGGGAGCCATACTGTGGCTCTCCAGATGCCCAAGGACTACAATTCCCATGAGTCCCACAGTTTGCTCACCTCTTGACTATCATCAATATTACATTCCCCATGCATTTTTGAAGGGCAATTTTTTTTTTTAAACTGTACCAGGGCAACCTCTGAATGAACCAGAACTGAGTTCAAGCTCCAGACCTGTCAGTGGTTTATTTGTTCCTCAGTCCAGGATAAACCAATTTCCTCATCCGTTTTCCCATACTTCCTGCTGCCTGGCCACCATTATTTTCACAGAAAACAATCTCAATCTGCTAAATTATGTCAAGGAACCAGTTGGTTAAGACGGTTCCTCTCTCACATTCAGCCATTGTGGCTAATTAGGACAGATCTTATTTTATTTTACTTCTCTGCTTTAGCATCCTACTATACGGTTGTGGTTCGATTTGGTTCAATTCATCTTTTTCTTTAAAAAGCAGAATCACTGCTGATTCAGGTGGGGTTTTTTTCCCTTTCAAATTCCCCTAAACTGAATCATATATCTCCATAAGAATGCAGTCCCCAAATAACCAGAACCGGAATCGATTCAGGTTTTGATTCGGGATTCCCTAATCAATTTGGCTCCATTAAAGTGAATGGGAACTTTAGCTTAAGTCGATTCAGTGATCTGGTGGGAACAATGTTTTAGATCAGGGGTGGTCAAACTGTGGCCCTCCAGATGTCCATGGACTGCAATTCCCATGAGCCCCTGCCAGCTTTCGCTGGCAGGGGCTCATGGGAATTGTAGTCCATGGACATCTGGAGGGCCGCAGTTTGACTACCCCTGTTTTAGATCATCCTTTCTCAACTTTTTTTTACTGCTGAGAAAACCCCGAAACATTCCTCACGCTTTGAGAAACCCCAGGTGTGGTGTGATCGTGCAGAATATGGCTGGGAAGCACTTCTGTGTCCACGCCCACCTGGGGCCCCGCCCCTTCCTGCCCCTCCAGACCCACCAATGGCCATTTGGGGGGGGGAGGAAGGCTGACATGACCATATATGGCCATCTCACACGATAAATGGTTAACAAAATTTTAAAATCTATAAAAAATCAATTAAACCCCACCCGTTCGGGAAACGCTTCCGGGGCCGTCAAGAAGCCCCAGGTCTTCATGAAACCCTGGCTGATGAAGCCTGTTTTAGGTAGAGGCACCAAATTTGCAGCACAGCTCCTGGTACCTCTCCTCAAATGAACTCCCAAGTTTTAAAAAAATGGCGTACAAGACTCCGGAACCCAAAAAAGGTTCCCCCATCGTCCATGGCTTCCCGTGGGGGGAAACAGCCAAGCAATACAAGCCCGGAAGAACGTCCCAGCAAATCCCTGCAGTGAAAATGAAGGGGAGGGGCCCTTTTTTGCAAGGCCGGCCCAGGGGCAGGACCAGTGCAACACTGCCCAGCAGAACCAGGACTAAGTTCATGACAGAGAATCTCTGAAGTGGAAACTGAGGGGGAGGGACATTTCTCCAGGGACTGCAGACTAGTCAATGGACTGGTGGCCAATACTAGTGCTGGACTCACTTTCGACTTTAGAGATTCTCTGATATGAACCGACGGCACTGGTTCTGCATTGCTCCTGCTGCTGGGCTGGGCTTGCAAGAATCCCTCCCCCGCCACTCCTCTGGGACATCATGGCCTTGCTGTTCTTTCCCACCACAGGAAACAATGGAGGTTGGGAGCACCTTCTTTGGGGGCCGTAGAATTGGACCCCCCCCTCGCCTGACCTTATTGAAACTTGGGGGTCTTGAGGGGAGAGGATCCAGCAGCTATGCTGCAAATCTGGTCCTCAACCTCACACACACCCCCGGCCAGGCCACTGAATAGACAGGAAAAATTTCCCACATAAATTTATTTATTTATTAGGTTTCCAGGCCGCCCCTCTTGAGAAAGGTCTTGGGGTAGCTTACAACAAAGGAGAATCATCCCGCCCAATAAAAACATTAAAAAAAACCTTAAAATTAAGCTGATAAAGCATTTCTTCAATCGCTCCATCAATTTAAAAAATCTCCTGGGCTAGGATGTTATGTCATTCTTATAGAATAAATTGGGCACAAATAAGATCGGGGGTAGTCAAACTGTGGCCCTCCAGATGTCCATGGACTACAATTCCCATGAGCCCCTGCCAGCGAATGCTGGCAGGGGCTCATGGGAATTGTAGTCCATGGACATCTGGAGGGCCGCAGTTTGACTACCCCTGGTTTAGATGAGAGGGGAGTGGTCCTGGTGAAAGCCTAGATGGAGATTAGGCAGGGGGGCTTTGCCCTCAACCAGATGCCTGGTGGAAAAGCTCCATCTTGTAGGCCCTTCAGAACTTTGAAAGTTCTGTGTGGGCCCAGATCTCTTTTGGCAGCTAACTTCACCGCTATTTAGGTCATACCCAAATCACCCATCCTTAAATCATTCCATTGAGCAACGATTAAGATATACTCAAATTGATTCGGGCCGAACCGACCCAAATTTTGCAAACTGATTTTTTGTGTGTGTGTGCACTGTAATTCCCCGCAAGGCATTCACATTCAATTATGTCGTTCTGGTGAGATCAAAGAATCCTCCAGCAACGGTCCACTGCTGAGGATTTTAAGAATTTGACTCTGCATCTTAACAAGTACACCCTGCCTTACTTTCCACTGACGGAACTTTTGTGTATGGGGATATCTTTTTCACACACATACCCAAAATATTTACTGCTAGAAACTCTTTGGGCAAGGATGCTTCAGAGATTTAAGTTCTACACACCCCCAGTAGCATATCTCTGGAATATACTAGAGAAAGCACATCAAAATTTTGCCCCAAAGACAAAACAGGAACAATTTAAGGACTGTGATATACCATGAAAAAAACAATTGTCTATCTATGCACATAAATGTATATTCCTTGGTAGCCACTCCCCCAGCTCTGGAATACCTGCCTCTAGAACAGGGGTAGTCAACCTGTGGTCCTCCAGATGTCCATGGACTACAATTCCCATGAGCCCCTTCCAGCAAACGCTGGCAGGGGCTCATGGGAATTGTAGTCCATGGACATCTGGAGGACCACAGGTTGACTACCCCTGCTCTACAAGGTCACCTCGTTTAGCTGCCAGGTGAAAACATTCCTTTTCAAGTCAGATATTAGGTAAGTTTTAAAACTGACTTCTAATATTTGATCCTGCTTCTCTACATCTGACTCTCCATTTCTAATTTTTTATACTGCACGTATTATTAGTTATCGTATCACTGATAATTTCATTGTTGGAAACTTCTACATTGTTTTCAATATCTTTAAACATATGTATTGCTGGTTTTATTTTTATTAGCTGTCTCGGACAAGGCTTTTCGGAGGGACAGGGTAAGGGATCTCTTTTTCTTTACAAAAAGTATTTCCTTTCACAACAGTTTTCAAATATGATGAGATGAAAGTCATGCAGGGTTTTTCCTGGGGAGGAAAGAGCTGCCTGTTTAGGGCTAATCCTGCGTAGAGCAGGGGGTTGGACTAGATGGCCTGTGTGGCCCCTTCCAACTCTATGATTCTATGATTCTATGATCCTGTGTTGAGCAGGGGGTTGGACTAGATGGCCTGTATGGCCCCTTCCAACTCTAGGATTCTATGATTCTATGATCCTGCGTTAAGCAGGGGGTTGGACTAGATGGTCTGTATGGCCCCTTCCAACTCTATGATTCTATGATTCTATCCATCTCAGGCTGTACATTTTAATCCATCGTTTTCTTTGATCATGGAGCAAATTCTCGTTTAACCCAAAACAAGGATTACCTTCACAATATTTGTAATCCATCCCCAGGAGTGACTGTCTTGAAAAAGGCAGAATAATTTTGCAGCCCCCTAAGGACTAATGAATTTGTTTTGGCAGAAGCTTTCGTAAGCCTGAGATGCAAGAATGAGATCATAGAGTTGGGAGGGTCTTCCAGGGTCAGGAAATTCACAACTATCTACCCACCCACAGTGACCCCCATTCCATGTCCCTTCCCTTCCAGCCTTCCTGGCCAAGACTCCATCAGGCCTTCATCGCCTGGCCTGGCCCAGCGCCCTCTGGTCCGTCCTGCCCTGATTCCTCCAGATGGAGCCACAAAGAGAACAAGGTCCCTTTCACCAGGCAGCAGCCAGGAGCAGCAGTTGTGTACTGATACTATTACCTTGTCAAATTTTACTGTGTGTTGTGTTCAGTTTTGGGCACCACCGTTGGAGAGGGATGTAGACAAACTGGAGCGTGTCCAGAGGAGGGCAACAAAGATGATGCGGGGTTTGGAGACCAAGACGTAGGAGGAAAGGTTGGGGGAGCTTGGTCTGTTTAGCCGGGAGAGGAGACGACTGAGAGGGGATCTGATAGCCATCTTCAAGGATTTAAAAGGCTGCCACGTAGAGGATGGAGCAGAGTTGTTCTCTCTTGCCCCGGAGGGACGGACCAGAAGCAAAGGGATGAAATTAATTCAAAAGAAATTCTGTCTAAACATCCGGAAGACGTTCCTGACAGTGGAACAGGCTTCCTCGGGAGGTGGTGAGTTCTCCATCTTTGGAAATTTTTAAAACACAGATGGAGAGGCTGTTTCTGTGAAGGCTCAAGGGGGTGGCAGGTGACAGTGGATGAGCGATTGGGGTGTGAGTGTCCTGCATAGTGCACGGGGTTGGACTAGATGACCCGGGAGGTACCTTCCAACTCTATTATTCTACGATTCTAAGATCATATTTTTAATTTCATATTATAAACCCCCAACGGAGGACTTTTTAAAATGCTGAATATGAGATACACAAAGTCTCTGCCCCATCTAAGCCCCTTTTAGCTATCACGGTTGCTTTGTCTCAAAAAGCAGAGCCCGAGAGCACCCCTGGAGTCTTACCTGCATTGTGTTCGTCCATCGAAAAGGCTTTGTTTTCCATGTAGCTCCGAGGAAGCTGAAGGTCGTCCTCAAAAGCTGTTTCGCGCATGCGGGGTTGCGAAGTATCAAAATAATTAGGTGTGCTTTCTTGCTGAGATGGAAGAATGGTGCAGTGGACCTCTGGCACAGCATGAAAGATCAGAAATACCCAGCCACTGGACACCAGGGCTATCGCCATTGTAGGGTCACTCCACTGGTCTCTTCGACCCAATTCCTTGTTCGCGTACAGATACATAGTCAGCCAAGCGACCCAAATGAGAACTGAGAACAAACTGGCTACGATGAGGCATACGCCATTCTTCTTCCACTTCTTAAACTTCCCGCATACCGTGAAGAAAGAAAAACCCAGCGTGACCACCATCAGAAACATGACGTAGGTGGAAGCCATTGCAAAATCCATCGGCTCATAACTGCATGCCAGCTTCCCATCCCTCACAATGGTCAGGATCAGCCACTCGGTAGCAATGATGACTTGGACCAGCGCGAGGCAGACGGCCACCCCGGCCAGCTGCCATCCGGAGGGGCTTTTGCCGTGCCGCACGAGTTTCCGTAGCCGCCAGGCCTGGGCGAGCAAGCAGGAGAAGCACAGGGCAAAGAGGACCCCCCACAGAAAGCGGCGGACTGCGCATATCGTCTCGTCTTCCTGTATGATGAAGGCAAACGCCAAGCCAAAAAGTCCCAAGGCCCCCAAAAGGAAGAGGAAGTGGACCCCCAGAGGACTTCTCTTCTCCTTCTCCTTGATGAAGGGCAACCTCACCAGCAAGATCAACATCAGCAGAAATGTGGTCAGCACGCCAGCTCCGGCCACAGCTTCCACGACGATCCCCCAGATGGCCTCCAGGTCACAGAGGTAGACGTACTGCGGGAGAAGATCCAGGCCACACCCTCTGGAGGTGCTGGTGTTCTCTGAGGACCCATAGCCAACCACAAAGAGGAGGAGAAGGCTGGCGACCGGAAAGGTGGTCATTGTTCCGTCTGAAACAACACAGCCGGGAGGTCAGAAGAGATGCAGGCAACACAACCTCACTCTTGTGAAGTGGAGCACACCGACAGCAGCAACGTCAACATGACCATTAAAACATTCATCGTAGAAGGAGGATATCGATTAATCACGATCGCCTTTAATATGCAGGTGGGTAGCCATTTGTTTTATTTTATAGCTTTCCTGATAGCCTGCCCCTCTTGGACTTGCCATCTCAGAGCAGGGAATAACAGTGTGAACTTACATTGACAATAAAATTACAGCCTTAGCCATTGTTGTTCCTCTATATATTTATGAAACAGCCTAGGGGGTGGGACGTGTCCGGCTGTCCAAGTTAGAATAGGGCCAATCAGGGTGCAGCCCGCTTTGCCCTGATTGGCCGTGCGCCTGCAGCTCCCGCCCTCTGTCACTGGACTCTAGCCTCTTTGCTCTCATACGCCTCAGTGCCTGGAGCCAGCAGCAGCTAAGGGGAGAGGGCCCTGGGCAAAGTGTCATGGTGGAGGGCTTGCTAGGCCTGCTGACTGCCTGCTAAGGAGCTCTGTCCCGGCCCTGCTAATGAGCTGCCCATGCCCCGCCCACTTGATCCAGCTGCCAGCTGCAGCCCAAAGCCAACTTAAGCTGCCTGGCCAAGGGCCAGGGGAGGGGGCTGTTTCAAGGCCCGGGCTTTGAAGCTAGTTAATAATAAAACAATGTCTGAAAAACTTAAAAAATAGTAAATTGAAACCTTATCAGCAATAAATTACTTGCATTAATGGTAAGTCTGCTAGTGAAGATGTCAAATAGGAGGCAAGATTGGGGGGGGGGGTTAGGGGAAGGCCCGGATAGTTGTTGTAAGATGGTTTTCTAACTAGCTTCAAGCATAAGCCCAGGGGAAGATCTCCATCTTGCAGGCTTTGCAGAACTTGGCATGTTGGTCTGAAGCAGCAGAATGAAGTTTGAGTCAAGTGGCACCTTTAAGACAAGCAAAGCTGGTCTTAAAAAGGCCACTGGGCTCAAATGTTAGTCTTCATGACTGATAACATTAGAAGACAGTAAGAACAGCAGTAATGATGGTATTACGAAGGTCGACCCGTTTTTATCTCATCCTTTCTCCAAGGAGCTCAGCGCGGAGGGCATGATTCCCACTGGCCACTGGCATGGTTGTGCTGGTAGTGGGGAGAATGGGAAGACAAAATTCCAGAGCGATGGGGATGTGTGTCCTGCATAGTGCAGGGGGTTGGACTAGATGACCCGTGCGGTCCCTTCTAACTCTAGGATTCTATGATTCTATGAGAGGGTCCCTGTACCAGACTCTCAGAATCCCCAGCTTTTTAAAAAAGTAAGTTTCTATCCTTTTCTATTGCAGACATATGCCTTTCCCCTTATATCTCCACAATGGAAGGAGCCCAAGATTTAGTTTAAAAAAAAGAAAGCTGGGAATTCAGAGGTAGCACAACTATTTCAAACACCATTTAAAACAAAAACATAAAGCCTGTTGTGATAGCCTTTGTAGATCCATAGGGCAGGGGTAGTCAACCTGTGGTCCTCCAGATGTTCATGGACTACAATTCCCATGAGCCCCTGCCATCATTTGCTGGCAGGGGCTCATAGGAACTGTAATCCATGAACATCTGGAGGACCACAGGTTGACTACCCCTGCCCTAGGCTAAACATCGCCTGTGAACATCTACCAGGGCAATGGCAGCTGTTACTGGGAGGGTTGAGGGATGGCATGGGGGATGTTAAATGGTTTGATTGGAAAACGGCTGCTATGTCACTGGGGAAAATCCAAAACTTCCCATCAATAAAGCAGCCAATTAGACTTTTGAAGCATAGAGCTTGAAGGGGTCACACAGGCCATCTAATCCAACCCCCTGCTTATTGCAGGATCAGCCCCTGAGTGCCTCCTCCTCCAACCGGCTTGCCTGTCTGTCCAGCCAATCGCCTTCCATCCCCCACCCCTGACCACCCCTCCCCCTTCCACTTCCCTCCGAGGCTCGGCGGCTGCAGATCCCTGCCGTGTGAGAGCTGCCTCTGCCTGTGAGTTCCCTGACAGCTGCCTGCAGCCTTAACAGGTCCTGGGGGGAGGAGAGGCCATCCACAGAGTTTTTCTACTCCACTCCCTAGTCCAGGGGTAGTCAACCTGTGGTCCTCCAGATGTCCATGGACTACAATTCCCATGAGCCTCTGCCAGCAAATGCTGGCAGGGGCTCATGGGAATTGCAGTCCATGGACATCTGGAGGACCACAGGTTGACTACCCCTGCGCTAATCCTTAATAAGTCTCTGTCCAGCCGCTGCTTGAAAGCCACCAGTGAGTTGAGCTGACCACCTCTTTAGGCAGCCAACTCCGTGCTGAACTATTCAGACTGTCGATTCCCCCCCCCCCCCTGATATCCAGCTGGTACCATCCTACATGCAACCCATGACTGCAGGTCCTAACTTCTGCTGCCAACAGGAACTGTTCTTTGCCCTCCTCCAGGGGTCAATTTTCAAAGAGAGCCATCATGTCCCATTTTACCACATTATTTCTCAAAACTCCAGAGCAAAGCAGGGGTAGTCAAACTGCGGCCCTCCAGATGTCCATGGACTACAATTCCCATGAGCCCCTGCCAGCATTAGCATTCCCATGAGCCCCTGCCAGCGTTAGTGTCACTATTATGGGATAGTCACTATTCTTAAGAGCCTCTTGTGGCACAGAGTGGTAAGGCAGCAGACACGCAGTCTGAAAGCTCTGCCCATGAGGCTGGGAGTTCAATCCCAGCAGCCGGCTCAAGGTTGACTCAGCCTTCCCTCCTTCCGAGGTCGGTAAAATGAGGACCCAGCTTGCTGGGGGGTAAACGGTAACGACTGGGGAAGGCACTGGCAAACCACCCCGTATTGAGTCTGCCATGAAAACGCTGGAGGGCGTCACCCCAAGGGCCAGACATGACCCGGTGCTTGCACAGGGGATACCTTTACCTTTATTATGGGATGAATACAATAAATAAATGATAAAATGAATAACACCGCCTCCGTATTCCTCCGCATGGAAGATACGACTGACTTTTTGGATCTCCCCAGTTTCCCTTCCCCACTAAGCCTCTTTTAGTGGTTGTGAGCTTGTGTCTTTGCTTTGGGTGAGCAAAATCCGTTAACGTCTTTTTTTCCTGTTGTGTGCTTTTTCAGAGACTGGTTCCTGACTCCATTCATTGGCGTTTATTCCCAGGTAATTTGTCTCTCATCTGTACTTAATTTATGGTGCACTTTGAAGACTTTTGCCCGGGGAGTCCTTCCAATTCTGCTTGCTCTCTTTTTTTTGTTTTTTGCGCAGTATAAATCATAAATGTAAAATCTATTATTTAATAACTCTTTCCCTTTTCCTTTCCTTTTTCTTACCCAATGAATAATTATTATTCTTGGAGGATGCTGCAGTAGGTAGATTTTATGGCCTTAGGCCATCACAATACATGTGCAGAGTGTATGAAATCAAGATAAAATAAAAGTGAAATTCTAAAATCATTAGACTAAAAATGGATAACATGGTTTTGGTTTGGGGCAGGGCCATACGGGCAGGGAAGAGGGTCTTTGGCTGGAGTCTCACCATGGCTCTGGACGGTCCTTCCCGTTTGCTTCTCAGAAGAAGCCTCCGAAGTTGAAGTTGAAGGACTGCAATCTGGATTTTCAGATACTTAAATGGATAGGGAATTGGTTCGAGAACCGCACTCAAAGAGTTGTTGTCAATGGTGTTTCATCAGACTGGAGGGAGGTGAGTAGCGGGGTACCTCTGGGCTCGGGGCTCGGTCCGGTACTTTTTAACATATTTATTAATGATCTAGATGAGGGGGTGGAGGGACTACTCATCAGGTTTGCAGATGACACCAAATTGGGAGGACTGGCAAATACTCCGGAAGATAAAGACAGAGTTCAACGAGATCTGAACACAATGGAAAAATGGGCAAATGAGAACAAGATGCAATTTAATAAAGATAAGTGTAAAGTTCTGCATCTGGGTCAGAAAAATGAAAAGCATGCCTACTGGATGGGGGATATGCTTCTAGGTAACAGTGTGTGTGAACGAGACCTTGGGGTACTTGTGGATTGGAAACTAAACATGAGCAGGCAGTGTGATGCAGCGGTAAAAAAGGCAAATGCCATTTTGGGCTGTATCAACAGGGGCCTCACATCAAAATCACAATATGTCATAGTCCCATTGTATACGGCACTGGTCAGACCACACCTGGAGTACTGTGTGCAGTTCTGGAGGCCTCACTTCAAGGAGGACGTAGATAAAATTGAAAGGGTACAGAGGAGAGCGACGAAGATGATCTGGGGCCAAGGGACCAAGCCCTATGAAGATAGGTTGAGGGACTTGGGAATGTTCAGCCTGGAGAAAAGGAGGTTGAGAGGGGACATGATGGCCCTCTTTAAGTATTTGAAAGGTTGTCACTTGGAGGAGGGCAGGATGCTGTTTCCGTTGGCTGCAGAGGAGAGGACACGCAGTAATGCGTTTAAACTACAAGTACAACGATATAGGCTAGAGATCAGGAAAAAAATTTTCACAGTCAGAGTAGTCCAGCAGTGGAATAGGCTGCCTCAGGAGGTGGTGAGCTCCCCCTCCCTGGCAGTCTTCAAGCAAAGGTTGGAGACACACTTTTCTTGGATGCTTTAGGATGCTTAGGGCTGATCCTGCGTTGAGCAGGGGGTTGGACTAGATGGCCTCTATGGCCTCTTCAAACTCTATGATTCTATGAGGCAGGGGCATTGAAGACAGCAATGAGCTTCAGGGCTTTGAAATGCATCTCCCATTTGAAGAAGCTGGGTTTTTTTTTTACACCCCACTTTTCACTACCCAAAGGAGTCTCCAGGCGACTTACAAACAACTTTCCCTTAACTCTCCCCACGGCAGATACTCTTCTGGGTAGCTCTTGGGGTGCTTGTGGACTGTAAGCTAAATATGAGCAGACAGAGTGATATGGCGGTAAAGGAGGCGAATGCAGTCTGGGCTGTATCCACATCTCAGCAAAATCACAAGATGTCATAGTGCATGCCACATTGGTCAGTGCAGTTCTGGAGGCCTCACTTCAAAAGGGATGTGGACAAAATTGAGAAGGTGCAGAAGACAGATATGAGGAAAGGCTGAGGGACTTGGGAATGTTCAGCCTGGAGAACAAGAGGCTGAGAGGGGACATGGTGGCTCGCTCTATTTGAAAGATTGTCAGAGGAGGACAGGGAGACGTTCCTGGTGGCAGCGGAGGATAGGGCCCACAGTAACAGGTTTAAACTACATGGTGAACAGTATCGGTTTGATATCAGGGGAAAAATTTCCGCAGTGAGAGTAGTTCGGCAGTGGGATGGGCTCCCTAAAGAGGTGGTGAGCTCCCCCTCACTGGTGGTCTTCAAGCAGTGCCTGGACAGAGACTTATCATGGATGCTTGAGGCTGATCCTGCCTTGAGCAGGGGGTGGGACTAGATGGCCTCTATGGCCCCTTCCAACTCTAGGATTCTAACAGACGCTCTGAGGGGCCGAGAGAGCTTCACAAGTACCCCTCTGCAAGAGTAGCTCTAAGGGAACTGTGACTGGCCCAAGGTCACCCAGCTGGCTGCCTGTGGAGGAGTGGGGAATCAAACCCACTCAACGGGCTGGATGGTAACTTAGGAACAGAGGAACATTCAAGGCTGGGGAAATGCTGCAGGGAGCGATCATGCATTCCAATCTGCACAACAGTCCCAGCCCAAGACAGGGACACGCCACGGCAGTTTAGAAAAAGGTCTAATTTAAATACTCAACGGCACAGAAACCATTATGTAATTTATTTACTCCGTTAAAAAAAACAAAAACTAGTATGCTCTACCTTTTGATCAGCTCGGGGGGGGGGGGAATGCGAAAACAGCTTACAGGAATAAAAGATTCAAAGTTCAGCCCCTTATAAAAGCAGAAAGGGGGAAAGCAATCAGAGACCGCGAGTAAAAGGAGCAGGATGGGAAATCAAAGGGGCCTCTGTTCCAACACCAACTCTTTATGTAATGTGTTCCCCAATTCATCTTGAGACAGCTTAGTGGGGTTATTTGGAGCTTGCCACTGGCCGCCCGTAAAAATTCAGGCTCCCTGAGCAGTTGGGCCTTCTTGACAAGCAATGATTAAGCAAACAGTTCCAGGCTGGGCTTCTTTGCCTCTTCCCCTTCACCTCCAGTCGAGGCCGGAAAGCCCATCTCCGGTTCCTGCACCCAAACACCCCAGATTTCTCCAGGCCCATGTCCTGAATTGTCCTCATTTGCATTTCTAATTATTTCCCAGGCTAGCGCCCCTCCTCAGGCCATTTGGAGGCTTTCTTGTCGAAAGTGACTCTTTAACCCGCATCTCCGAGGGGTGCCAGTGGAGCTGGGATTAAGTAAAGGAATAGATAGGACTGTTTGCAGATAGAAAAGCCCCTGACGATAGCCAGACAACAAAGGAACCACGACATCCTAATCAAAGTGCCGTCTCACCAAGGACAAAAGGATTCTGCGGACCTGAACCTCGGCTGACGCAATGACTAATTTTATCGTGTACGTCTTGAAGGGCTCTTGTTCAGCATCGCCGAAAAACCCTCCAGCTGGATGCCAAGAAAGCTACCTCCCCTTCTGCAGTTCACGTCGTAAGAACCCAAGAATAGCCAGAAAGATCAGACTGGTGGTTCAGGACTCAGTTCCCAACCACAGCCGGTCTGATGCCCCCGGAAGTCGACAAGCAGATGCCCACGGACAGCTCTCCTTACCTCTTGCACTTCTGGGGAAGTTTCCTCCAGGAATGTTGACATTTGGTCCACAGCAGCCCTTTCAATCAACTTCCCCAGAAATGCTAAGTACAAGATGAGGTAATAGTCAGGCTCCTGTGGGTCCAGAGAGGGTGTTTTCAGCAACAGGATTATTTCCTCGAGGGGGGCCCCTATTCTTATATCAGTTGTTTTTAGGAGCCACGATGGGCGTGGGTCTAGTGGTTGGCCTCCTTGCTCTTAGCAGCCTGTCCACTTCAGCTAATGAGAGTCGTCTGAAGCAGGAGTAGTCAACCTGTGGTCCTCCAGATGTCCATTGGACTACAAACGCTGGCAGGGGCTCATGGGAATTGTAGTCCATGGACATCCGGAGGACCACAGGTTGACTACCCCTGGTTTGAAGTATCTCGGTGTTCTCTCCAAGGATGGCCAAGGGGCCTCTGGTTCACTTTCTGTGTCCAAGGTTGGAGGAAGGTCATTCTTTAGGCTTCAAGAAATCCCAGAAATTGTGCAATCATGCAAAATGTGACTGGGAAGCATAGCAGTGCACATGCCCATCTGGGGCCCCTCCCATCCCCTTCCCACCCCCACCCATCCTGGCCCATCACTGGCCATTTTGGGAAAGGCAGGTCAACATACATGGGCATATATAAAAGATAAATGTTTAACAAATTTAAACAATATATAAATTAACTCCTGGCTATTTAGGAAACCCAGGGCCATCAAGAAAACCCAGGGTTTCATGAGCCTCTGGTTAAGAAAGCTAGGCCTAAATAAGAGGTAGTCAAACTGCGGCCCTCCAGATGTCCGTGGACGACAATTCCCATGAGCCCCTGCCAGCGAACGCTGGCAGGGGCTCCTGGGAATTGTCGTCCACGGACATCTGGAGGGCCGCAGTTTGACTACCCCTGGCTAAAGCATCCAGCTGTCCAGCTGCTGCTTGAAGACCGCCAGTGAGGGGGAGTTTGCTACCTCCTTAGGCAGCCAACTCCACAAACTGACTAAAAAATGTTTCCCTGACACCCAGTTTAAACTCAGTACTCCAGGTCCTCTCCTCTGCTCCCAACAAGAACTGCTCCCTGCCCTCCTCCAAGGGGTGACCTTCCAGATCCTTCAAGAGGGCCACCCTGTCCCCTCTCCGCCCTCTTCTTCTCCAGGCTGAACATTCCCCAGTCCCTCAGCCTGTCCTCACAGGACTTTAGATACTCTTCGACTAGATCACTACTTGTTTCAAACCAGCTGTTCCATTTAGCATCTCCCCACCGATGCATTTTCCGCCGTTTCCAGCCCCTATTATAAACCAGCTGGCTTTATGGCCGTACACTTCATGCCTCCAGTGAAAGCACATGAAAGGCAGCATTTCTGCCGTCCTGACTGACAGGCGCACGCTTTTGAACCTTGCCGGCGGTTCTTTCAGCAGAGGCTTCAAACAAAAGACCGGGACCGGCGCTGGCTTTGTCGCTCAGCTCAAGTTGTTGGGTCAGCTGGGACGTCTTTGGGGAAACCATCATCGCCGTTAACAAAAGCCTTGCGGAACGGCAGCTTTTCAGCAGACAATGTCTCCAGACTTCTTGAAATAATACGGGAGTCGAGGCCCGAGAGCCACTGATCCCGCCAACCTCTTGGGCTCTTTCGTCCAGCATTGCAAATGTGCCAACTGTCCCCATCTATCAGGACCCGTCTCCCTCTGCTCTGGCCAATCGCTGTTTTCAGTGACTTTGCTTTCGGGGGGTGCCTGTTATTTTTGTTTTTAATGAGCATGAGACGATACTGCTTTCATTCTTTGGATTTCAGCCAGGGTTTCATAGAATCCCAGAATCATAGAGTTGGAAGGGACCTCATGGGTCATCCAGTCCAACCCCCCGCTCAACACAGGATCAGCCCTCAGCATCCTAAAGCATCCAAGAAAAGTGTGTATCCAACCTTTGCTTGAAGACTTCCAGTGAGGGGGAGCTCACCACCTCCGTAGGCAGCCTACTTCTAGAAACTAGATAGAATCATAGAATCCTAGATTTGGAAGGGGCCATACAGGCCATCTAGTCCAACCCCCTGCTCAACGCAGGATCAGGCCAAAGCATCTGAAAGCAACCAAGATCTCCACAGAGATCTAGATCTCTGCCTTTCTCGACTTTTTTACCATTGAGGAACCCCTGAAAAAATTCTTCAGGCTTCCAGAAACCCCAAAATGAGGGTCGGAGAGATTATACGGTGTTGTCAAACTCCGCCCCCCCTCTCAAAATGGCCAATGATGGGCCAGGAGAGGGGAGGGGCCCTGGGAAGAAGCCCCAAGGTTTCACGAAACCATTTGAGAAAGTCTGATGCAGAGTATTATGGATGCCCCCTAGCTAAGTGCAAATGTCTATACAACTGAAGCACATAAACATTTAGGTTTTCCGCCCAGGAACCCTGTGAGGAGCTCCACAGCAGAGGATAAGTGCTCAGGGCCTCTGTAGGTCCATTGTGGTTTTTCCTGTGTACCTGAACCAAAAGAACAAAGCCCCGTTTGGCTTTTAAATACCGAAGGCTAAAATTGAACCTGGCAGGAGGACAGAACTTTTTGGCAGCGTGCAGAAATGGAGGGGTGGGACTGCGGCTGGGATGAAACCAGAAGCATGGTCTTCTTTTTTTCTTCTTCCCAATCTTGAAAAACTGCAGGGAGTCTGATGAAAAGAAAGGGAAGTGATCTTCCATGTGCTGATCAGGAGAGGGAAGACTGCCGAGGCTGGACCCAGGAGCGGTTTAAGGCAGGGGTGGTCAACCTGTGGTCCTCCAGATGTTCATGGACTACAATTCCCATGAGCCCCTGTGGTCAACCTGTGGTCCTCCAGATGTTCATGGACTACAATTCCCATGAGCCCCTGCCAGCTGACGCTGGCAGGGGCTCATGGGAATTGTAGTCCATGAACATCTGGAGGACCACAGGTTGACCACCCCTGTTTTAAGGATTCGTGGGGCTCTAGCAGAGCACAGTTGTGGTGGGAACAGCCAGACTGGGGGCAAAGGGGCTCCCATGGCCGAATGGGATGTCACTGACGGTCCTTAAAGAAGGAAAGGGGACGAGGAGCGAGCCTGTGGCCCTGATCCATGGGGAGGGGAGGGCATTGCATGGAGCCCGGAGCACGTGCTACCTGGATAAACCAGCCCTGGCTGGACCCCAAGGGGGGAACAGAACTCGGTCGATCAGTGGCCATTACAGGGAATCTCCAGGCTCCACCAGGATACTTGGCAGCAAAAAGGCGAAGTAGCTAACAGCAAGTCTTGGATTGTGCCGAAATGAAGCTGCTCATCCTTTGTGAAAGCTCACTGAACAGAGTCAACAGAAGAACATCAAGTCCAAAAAGTTTCCAGAAAACATGCCTGCAACATGCTGGTGGGGGCTCATGGGGATTGTAGTCCATGGACACCTGGAGAGCCACAGTTTGGTGCTGGCAGAGGCTCATGGGAACTGTAGAACCATGGACACCTGGAGAACCACAGTTTGCCCTGGCAGGGGCTCATGGCCATTGTAGTCCATGGATACCTGGAGAGCCACAGTTTGCCCTGGCAGGGGCTCATGGCCATTGTAGTCCATGGATACCTGGAGAGCCACAGTTTGCCCTGGCAGGGGCTCATGGCCATTGTAGTCCATGGATACCTGGAGAGCCACAGTTTGCCCTGGCAGGGGCTCATGGCCATTGTAGTCCATGGATACCTGGAGAGCCACAGTTTGCCCTGGCAGGGGCTCATGGCCATTGTAGTCCATGGATACCTGGAGAGCCACAGTTTGCCCTGGCAGGGGCTCATGGCCATTGTAGTCCATGGATACCTGGAGAACCACAGTTTGCCCTGGCAGGGGCTCATGGCCATTGTAGTCCATGGATACCTGGAGAGCCACAGTTTGCCCTGGCAGGGGCTCATGGCCATTGTAGTCCATGGATACCTGGAGAGCCACAGTTTGCCCTGGCAGGGGCTCATGGCCATTGTAGTCCATGGATACCTGGAGAGCCACAGTTTGTCCAAGCAGGGGCTCATGGCCATTGTAGTCCATGGATACCTGGAGAACCACAGTTTGCCCTGGCAGGGGCTCATGGCCATTGTAGTCCATGGATACCTGGAGAGCCACAGTTTGCCCTGGCAGGGGCTCATGGCCATTGTAGTCCATGGATACCTGGAGAGCCACAGTTTTGCCACCCCTGCCATAGAGTATATCATGGAGCGTTCCTACGACTTCATGTGTCATTCATCTCCTAGTCCCACCTGGATGCTGGCAACCCTACTTGGTATTCATGCAGGTTTTGGGGGTAGGGATCCAGTGGGTTTCCAGCAGGCTCAGTCAGGATGGATTGCCACAAATCCTGGCATGAATTCTCCCACCCTCTAAACTCATTGCAATATTGTACAGAGCAGGTAACTAACTCAAGTCCTACGGAAATGATTGTTTATCTGTGCAGTATTCAGAGCAATATCCAAAAGCAAACCAACTAATCTCTATTTCCATGCATGCCCTCGATTCTCCCAATCAAGACGAATCTAACCCTAGTGGTGAATCATTCACCTGCCTCCATAACCATGCCCTAATCATACAAGCTGGGAAGGCATTTTTGGCTAAGATACAAAACATCCTGAATTTCACCTTTCTCAATGTGTCACTGCCAACCATAGAAGATTTGACAAGCGAAGAATTGTCCTGAAAATCAGGGCATGGCTCAGTAAATAGGGCCATCACCAAAATACTAGAAATACTAGAAAAGTTCAACCTAATAATTCAGTGCTGCTGTCCATTTTCATCTTACCTGGAGCATCTAAAAATCCAGTGTGGTGCGTAAAAAGAAACTGTCCTCATGCAAGCACTGTCAAGGGCCTCTTATTGAAATCAGAGAGACGTTTGCTAGTGCAGTCAGAAGGATGTGGCTCCCCATTTGACATTTGTCTGCATACACAAAAGCATCATGCAGAGCTGCCTTCCACTGAGTGACACACAAAATCTCTCAAGGTTAGGCTGGGGCTGTCAGGGTAGGAATGAGAGAAATGGATTTTTATACTGTACCTTCTCCTTCCTCCCCCTACAACAAACACCCTGCGAGATATGGGGGAAGGCAAGAGAGCTCTGACGGATCTGCTGTGAGAACAGCTCAACGAGAACTGTCTCTAGTCCAAGGTCACCCACCTGGCTGCAGGGGGAGGAGTGGAGAATCAAATCCAGATCTCCAGTTTAGAGGCCTCCAGTCGTGAATGCCGCGCTGGCTCTTTCACATCACCTACCGTTTGATTCCTAATTGGAGAAGTCAGGGGTTGAATTTGGGATTTTCTGCACACTAAACAGCTGCTCAGCCACTAAGCATTTGCTCCACACAAATGATGTTACCGCCAAATAATTTTACTGTATATGAAGCTCTAGGTCAGGGGTAGTCAAACTGCAGCCCTCCAGATGTCCGTGGACTACAATTCCCAGGAGCCCCTGCCAGCATTCGCTGGCAGGGGCTCCTGGGAATTGCAGTCCACGGACATCTGGAGGGCCGCAGTTTGACTACCCCTGCAATAGACCCTCTTGCCCAACTGCAAAAGGATGGGGATCCCCCCCTCAACCTCTCTGAGCACGCCTTCTGAGAAAGCATAAGTGGGCACAGCCACAAAATGGCTGCCACAGGAGGCGGAGCCAGCCACAAAATGGCCGCTGCAGCTCACCTTCAGTCATCCAGTGAAGATCCTTGTGTTGCAGTGGCAAATCCTGGCCAAGCCGTGTTTTTTTAAATCTCCACTTTTAAAAATACTTGGCAGGTATCAGGAAAGGTGTGGGCGGGAGCCCCGATGCCCCCCCAGACACCCCGATGGGGACCCCTGGACTAGCACAACAACTTTTTAAGGTCCCACAATGCTCCTGTGTGTGTCTCCCCCCCCCCCCCCCGCGATTCTCAGGAGCCAGCATCCAGTTTTAAATTCTGGAGGGATGGTCAAAGCTGAAGACTTCCACAGCATCAATAGTTGAGCTACAGGATCCCAAGCAAGCGTGTGCCATCTCAACTGCAGCATTACTGCAACAACCTCTCCGCTTTTTTGGAAGCCGAATCGTCTCCCTGCTGCAATTCCAGGAGGCAAGGCGAGCCCCCCCCCCCAGCTCCACATGTGGCCGCGCGCCAGGATTGCTTGAGAGTCAGGTTTCTGCCGGAGCTATTTCAGCCAGATTGGCGGAGGACGTGTTCGGAACTGATAACCGAGCAAATGACGGCCAAGCCGCGATCAGACTGCTGAAGAGAAGTAATTTCGAAGTAAAATAATAAATAGGAATCAAAGGATGTGCCTTGCACACTGCTGCAATCCCCTCTTCGGCAGCGTAATAATACGGCCGGTAGAGCTCTCCACCGCTGCTGGGAGAGGAGAGGAGAGGAGAGGAGAGGAGAGGAGAGGAGAGGAGAGGAGAGGAGAGGAGAGGAGAGGAGAGGAGAGGAGAGGAGAGGAGAGGAGAGGAGAGGGGGAGTGAAAAATGCCACCATGTATTTTTAGAAGACAGAAGGTAGAATCCAAGTTGGAGGGATGGTTCCCCTGGCAGAGAAAGACCCGTCAGGCGTAGGGGTTACAGGCCACCTCTCTGCAACCACGAGGGTCTGGAAGCCCACATTCAGATCAGAGCCTGGCACCCACCTTCCCTCTCCGGTTCCTCTGCATCTGCCCTGCGCTCCTTGAGTCCCTGTTACGCTGCCAGCAAAAAGCGAGCACAGCAAAAAGTTGCAAATCCCGGCACTCCATAAACCATCGCAGCATGGCAGACGCAGGTCGGGATTCGGGGGCACGGCAGGGCCTGGCCTACGTCATCGAGACAGAAGCACGGTTCCTGCCAGGGGCTCTGTTGGGGACAAATTTGAGGCAAGCCTCCACTGGTTCTGAATGCGCCTGTCGGGAGTCCACACCAGCCCCGTGAGCCAGACCTCTCCAGGGTCTCAAGCAGAGAAAGGCCCTTCCCCAACACCTGGGTGGCACGGCCTGTACCATCGCTGCAACCACGGCCGTCCGCAGAGGTCCGCTCCCCTCAGGTGAACAGAGGCCAGGTGGGACGCAGACAGACCTGGGAGGGCATCCAAGTCCTCATGTGTGCCCAGCCACTAGGCCAGGGGTAGTCAAACTGCGGCCCTCCAGATGTCCATGGACTACAATTCCCAGGAGCCCTTGCCAGCATTCGCCAGCGCTCTTAGCATGGGCGGAGCAAGTGTCTTTCACCCCTGGGGACACTCCAGCTATGCCCCTGCCTTCCCTTTCCCCAGCAGGCCCACCTCCCCAATTCACTCTGGCTCAGGGCTGCAGAGTCTCTCAGCTGTCCAGCAGCACCTTGGGCCTTGCCTTGAGCC
Organism: Paroedura picta; assembly: GCF_049243985.1. Taxonomy (NCBI): domain Eukaryota; kingdom Metazoa; phylum Chordata; class Lepidosauria; order Squamata; family Gekkonidae; genus Paroedura; species Paroedura picta. Next base: position 3,826,397 of record NC_135385.1, on the reverse strand, counting down.
TTCGCAGAAAGGAACCCTGGCATTCCTCAGGATAACCGGGCACCAATGCTTGTCCAGAGGGGCACTGGTGGGTCTGTATGCGCCCGAGAATGCAAGAATAAGCCATTATGAGATCCAGCTGCAACTGGTGCCCACCTTGCATGCACAAAACCTCCCCTCTCCCCCTCCCGCCCATCCATGCGCACCACACAAACATTGCAAGACTGTCACCTTTGCAGTCTTGCCACCGCCCGGCTCCCCCGGGACTTGCTGTCAGGGCTGCTTCACGCCTCCGGCAACGCTGGGCCACGGCCTCCCCATCTCCCTGAGGCCGGGCCCTTCCCTGCCCCTTCCCAGCCTGCCCTACATCCAACCTAATCCCTTCCCTGGAGTCTTAGGTTCAGCCGGCCGGCCGTCTGCTAGCAACCGCCTGGCTAATTCCGCAGGGAGAAGCCGGAGGGGAACCTTGGCAGGCCGCCCTCCCACTGCCCCAAGAGCGGCTGAGTCGGAGCTGCCCTGGGGCTCCCAAAAAACTGTCAACTGGTCACGTCGGCGAGCGGGGCTGGTTACGGGGGGAGCCGTCCGGCTCGCCTTTGGAAGGCGAGGGGTCGAACCGAGGCCAGCTGATCCATGTTGGAGCACACGGGCCCATGCTGCCAGGACCCCCCAGTCTCTCTCTTCCCCCCTTTTCTCTCTTTACGGACACTCGGGGTGACACCACTGTGTGGGGGGGAGGGCGCTCTGCCCCCAGTCTGGCTGCTCCCATCGCAATGTTACTCTGCTAGGGCCCGACCAGGGGTAGTCAACCTGTGGTCCTCCAGAGGTCCATGGACTGCAATTCCCATGAGCCCCTGCCAGCTAACGCTGGCAGGGGCCCATGGGAATTGTAGTCCATGGACCTCTGGAGGACCACAGGTTGACTACCCCAAACCACTCCTGGGTCCATCGACGGTCCCCCCAAGCCTCACGGGCCACAAAGGGGGTCTGGGCTGCACGGTGACTCCTGGAAAGGGGACCCCGGCTGGACTCCTTTGCTCCGCGGCGTCCTTTCCCGTCCGGCGGGCTGCAGCCGGTCCTCTGCAGCCCCGAAGCGAGAGCCCTCTAGGCCCCCCCGAGGGATAGCACTTCTCACCCGGCCGCTCCTCCGCGGCGCTGCCTTCCCCGCGGGAGGCGCCACGGAGGAGCGCCCCCTCCCCACCATTTCCCACCCTTCTCCCTCGCCCAGTTTGGACCCACAACTTCCCCCCTACACACACACAGACACACACACACACACGCGGACGCGCTCCCCCCCCCCGGCGTCCCCCCAACTTCTCCCGCCCGCCCTGGAGGGCATCGCGGCGCCGGTCCGAGGACGTCCCCCCCCTCCAGGTGCGCTTCAGTGCTTTGCCGCACCTGTGCAGCCCCATCCCCGTAGGAGGGAGGGAGGGAGGGGGGAGCACCGAATAAAACTTCTTTGCCGGGCCGGCGGGTCCCTCCCGGGCAGACGGGGCCGGAGGAAAGGTCGCCCCCCCAACCCACCCACGCACCCACCCACCCAGTCCCGTCCCGTCCCGTCCCGTCGGTGGCTCACCGTGGCCGGCAGGCTGCGGGGCGGCTGTGCTGGGGCTGGGGCTGGGGCTGGGAGCCGGGCGCCCGACACACCCGCCCGCCGCGCTGCAGCCCGCCCGCCGCTCATGGAGGGCCGCCCGGCTGGCTCCGCTCCGCTCCGCTCCGATCGGCTGGCAGGCTGGCTGGCTGGCTGACAGCTCCCGCGCCGCGCCGCGCCGCGCCGCCCCGCCCCCTGGCCCAGGCCCCGCCCCCTGCGCTCGCCCCGCCCCTCCCTCCCGCGCCGCTGGCGGAGGAGCCCCGACTGGGCGCCCGAGGGGAGGGGAGGAGGGGAGGGGAGGGGGGCGCTCCCGCGGCCTCAGTCGACCCTCGCCGGGCGCGAAGGGGAGCCAAGGCGGGAGGAGAGCCGGGGCGGCGGGCATGGCCTGGGGGCCGGGCGTAAAACCGAGGGCGGGAGGACCACGTGCCCCCAAGTAGCAGGCCAGGGTACACTGCCCCTGGACATGGGAGTTCTATTTGGTACCTCAGCTAATGGCCAGCGATGGACCCTGCCGCTGCCGTTAATCTCTCCGCTTTTAATGTCACCCAAAGTAGCACCTGGGATTAATTCATCCATCTTGCAACAGGCGACAACAGCGGACACGAAGGCATCGGTCCCTCCAGAATCATAGAATACTAGAGTTGGAAGGGACCTCATGGGTCATCTAGTCCAACCACCTGCACTAGGCAGGACACTCGCATCCAGACTGATTTTTGTTGTTGCGAGGGGCGAAGTCGTGTCCGACCCATCGCGGCCCCCTGGACAATGATCCTCCAGGCCTTCCTGTCCTCTACCATTCCCCGGAGTCCATTTAAGTTTGCACCGACTGCTTCAGTGACTCCATCCAGCCACCTCGTTCTCTGTCGTCCCCTTCTTCTTTTGCCCTCCCAGCATCAGGCTCTTCTCCAGAGAGTCCTTCCTTCTCATGAGGGGGCCAAAGTATTGGAGTTTCATCTTCAGGATCTGGCCTTCTAAGGAGGAGTCCAGACTGATAGCCTATATTAATAATAATAATAATAATAATAATAATAATAATAATAATAATAATAATAATAATAATAATAATAATACACCTTAGCACAAATCGCAGTGCGTTTGCTGTTCCACGGTCCTGGATGTTTTAACTCCCCAGCCGGGAGAGTTGATTTTTGGGGGAGGGGAGGGTGCCCCTGTCCTTGCTTTGAATCCGCCTTCAAAGAGGTAGAGAGGAGCCGGAAGGGGGCTGGGAAAGGGGGGAGGTGGAGGAGAAAACACAAGGGAAGAAAGGGAACTGAAGACATGCCGGAATGGGTGACGAACAACTCATCATCATATGAAACTGTTTTGCCCATATAAAAAGTATAAAAAGTTTGCAGTCTTGACGGGCTACACTGGAAAACAAAGATCGCTGCTTAAAAGCTGCCACAAAGCGATCAGCATCATGAAGTCCCAGATTCTCTTGGCTCTTCTCTGAGCTGGCTGCGCCCCTAGTGGCTGCAGCGCAGAAATGCGCTAAAAGGGGGGGGAGCCTAAAAGGGGTCATTCTAAAGCAGGGGTAGTCAAACTGCGGCCCTCCAGATGTCCATGGACTACAATTCCCATGAGCCCCTGCCAGCATTCGCCCAATGGCTATCCATTGGGAATTACGCCATATGCTACAATCTACAAAATACACACTGGCCACAACTATAGAGCAACACGAGCAGATGGTTAGGGGGGTTTAAAATCTCTGAAGGAGTGATCAAGAAACTTTTGCATCAGCTGTTAGTTAGTGTGGCTAAATATAACCTCCATGTTCACAGGCAGTATACCTCTGAGTACCACTAGCCAAGGGTCAACAGTTAAGAAAAGGCCTTTGCCTTTATGCTGCAGATGGCCAGTCAGGGAAAAGAAGCTGGATTAATGGACTTAGAGGTCCATTGCACACCAAAATAAAAAAGTGAAATACTAACCTTATGCAGATGCGGGGGGGGGGGGTTGACTTTTTTTTGTCATCTGCATCCAGCAGCAAACCGGCAGTTAAATCCTCCATTTTAAAGCGATAGTTGGGGAATCCCAAAAAGTGGATTCCCCCAACTATCTAGTGCTAGCGGGAGGAGATCAAGCAGCAAGCCACACGCCAAGGACATGTGCATAACCAATGTGGGCAAAGTAGAATCATAGAATCATAGAATCATAGAGTTGGAAGGGGCCATACAGGCCATCTAGTCCAACCCCCTGCTCAACGCAGGATCAGCCCTAAGCATCCTAAAGCATCCAAGAAAAGTGTGTCTCCAACCTTTGCTTGAAGACTGCCAGTGAGGGGGAGCACACCACCTCCTTAGGCAGCCTATTCCACTGCTGAACTACTCTGACTGTGAAAAACTTTTTCCTGATATCTAGCCTATATCGTTGTACTTGAAGTTTAAACCCATTACTGCGTATCCTCTCCTCTGCAGCCAACGGAAACAGCATCCTGCCCTCCTCCAAGTGACAACCTTTCAAATACTTAAAGAGGGCTATCATGTCCCCTCTCAACCTCCTTTTCTCCAGGCTGAACATTCCCAAGTCCCTCAACCTGTCTTCATAGGGCTTGGTCCCTTGGCCCCAGATCATCTTCGTCGCTCTCCTCTGTACCCTTTCAATTTTATCTATGTCCTTCTTGAAGTGAGGCCTCCAGAACTGCACACAGTACTCCAGGTAGCGTGATCTCCGTCTCCAGTGCCACCCCTCGAGCCCGCCTCCTTCTCCCTTCTACCCAAACGGGGCTTTAAAAAAATATGCGAACAAAGAGCCTGGAGCCACCAATATGCATTACTATGGCCAAGCGTAGCCAAGAAATATTTCCCCCAGCGGTTAATGCACAATGCATACCTCCCAAACCCCCCCCTCCCACTGTAAAATCATGAAAACAATTATTGTTCTTGAGATTCAAAGCTGTGGGGTGGCATTAAAATAAGCACTATGCATCTGTGATTAGATGCATAGGTGTGGCAATGGAGAAGTTTCACTAAAAAAAAATTAATTGCCGTCCCTTTAAAACAGGGGGAAAGGTGATTGGCTGCCTTCCATGAGTGACAGGCGTGTATAGCACATTCTTCCCCTCCGCCATTTTAATCAGCGGAGCAGAGTGCCAGGAAGAGGGAGAAGAAAGTGACAGAGCAAGAAGATGAGAAATGGCGGGGGGGGGGGGGGCGTGATTTTTAATAGTGTCACGAACTTTCGCTGCCGTGATGCTGTTCTTTTCGATGTGAAGAATTCCCCTCTCTTCATGGGACGTCTCGTTTTAGTTTCCTGCTTCCACAGATCTAGGAACAAAAGTTTCAAGCTCAGATTTATTCATTTGGCAGCAAATAGTGAAATTGTATTGGTTTAGAACAGGGGTAGTCAAACTGCGGCCCTCCAGAGGTCCATGGACTACAATTCCCATGAGCCCCTGCCAGCAAAATGGCTGCCGCAGGGGATAACTTGAGCGCAGGAGACGATGAACCATGGAAGAAAGGGAAGGAAAACACACGCTGCAGGAAAGGCTAGCCCATCGCATGGCCCCTTCCTTGGATGACCACCTGGATCCATGCCATCATGGCAATGAATGGACTAATCTGGGGTTACACGGAGCCTGCCTGTTTCTCCCCAGTGCTCCATGGGCTGCCGACCTGGGACCAGGCTCAATGGGAGGTGCCAGGCATCAAGCACAAAGCCGTTCTTGGCCTTGGCGTCACTTAGAGCCAGCTGGGTGTAGTGGTTAGGAGTGCGGACCTCTAATCTGGTGAGCCGGGTTTGAATCTGCGCTCCCCTACAGGCAACCAGGTGGGTGGCCTTGGGCTCAACACGGCACTCAAAAAACTGTTCTGACGAAGCAGGAATATCAGCGCTCTCTCAGCCCCACTCACCTCACAGGGTGTCTGTTGTGGGGAGAGGAAAGGGAAGGCGAATGTAAGCCGCTTTGAGCCCCCTTTGGGTAGGGAAAAGCGGCATATAAGAACCAACTCTTCTTCTTCTTCAGTAATCTCAGGGCTCTCTCAGCCCCACTCACCTCACAGGGTGTCTGTTGTGGGGAGAGGAAAGGGAAGGCGAATGTAAGCCACTTTGAGCCCCCTTTGGGTAGGGAAAAGCGGCATATAAGAACCAACTCTTCTTCTTCTTCAGTAATCTCAGGGCTCTCTCAGCCTCACCCACCTCACAGGGTGTCTGTTGTGGGGAGAGGAAAGGGAAGGCGAATGTAAGCCACTTTAAGCCCCCTTTGGGTAGGGAAAAGCGGCATATAAGAACCAACTCTTCTTCTTCTTCAGTAATCTCAGGGCTCTCTCAGCCCCACTCACCTCACAGGGTGTCTGTTGTGGGGAGAGGACAGGGAAGGCGAATGTAAGCCACTTTGAGCCCCCTTTGGGTAGGGAAAAGCGGCATATAAGAACCAACTCTTCTTCTTCTTCAGTAATCTCAGGGCTCTCTCAGCCTCACCCACCTCACAGGGTGTCTGTTGTGGGGAGAGGAAAGGGGAAGCGATTGGAAGCCACTATGAAACTCCTTCGGGTGGGAAAAAGCGGCATATAAGAACCAACTCTTCTTCTTCTTCATTAATATCAGGGCTCTCTCAGCCTCTCCTCCCTCACAGGGTGTCTGTTGTGGGGAGAGGAAAGGGAAGGCGACTGTAAGCCGCTTTGAGACTCCTTCGGGTAGAGAAAAGCGGCATATAAGAACCCACTTCTTCTTCTTCTTCTTCTTCTTCTTCTTCCTCTGTGGTGAACCGCCTCTGTCCCTGGGCTCTGCCCCAACAACTTCACTTAGTGTCTCATGTGACCCAGCTTAGAGCTATTTTCCAATTGCTGATGCTTTGGTTTTTATGACCTCAAAGTGGTTGATTCAGGTGGGGAGGTGTGTTGGTTTGTGTCGCATGCAGGGCCCAGCCTGGTGCTTTTACTCTCCCCAGGGGTTCCAGGTTGCACAAATGTACGGTAGAGTGCCAAGAGCATGATGTACTACCAGTTCAGACCCCAGTGGCAGCTTTAAGACCAACATTTTTTAATTCAGCGTATGAGCTTTCGTGTGCATGCACTCTTCCTCAAATACAGTATGACAGAATGGAAGGAAACAGTTCAAACTTATAGGCAGCGTGTGAGAATAAATTAACATCTGTACACAGCCCGTGGCGCCGCGGGCGCCACGGACTGAATAAAAGAGTAAGGGGTAGTGTGGAGGAGTTAGGGCGGGACCGGTCCGGGATAAAAACTCGGAGGGGCCAATCAGGAGCCGCGAAGCGGCTCCTGATTGGCCCCTCCAAGTGTGCATCCCGCCTGAAGCAGGCAATGGGGAGCCGCGTGAAGCGCGGCTCCCCATTGCCTCCTTCACCCGCACAGCCACAGGTAAGTGGTCGGCCGCGCCGCGTTCTCCCGGCTGCCGGAGCGGCCTCGCAGCGTCATAGACGCCGCGAGGCCGCTCCGCCGGCTGGGAGAAGCCTTGGGAGAGCCTCGGGGGCGGGTGGGCCTGGCCGCCTTCTCTTGGCTTCTCTCCGCTGGCCGAGATAACACTTGGAAGAGCCTCGGGGCGGGGGTGGGCCTGGCTGCCTTCTCTCGCCCGGCGGGGCCGCCGAGCCCACCCTCCCGGGATCTCCGGGCGCTCCCCAGGCCGGCCAAGCCAACTCACAGCGGATGGTGTGGAAGGAGGCCTTGGGGTGCCGCTCGAAGCTCTCGCCCAGCTGCAGCGGGTGCTCCTCTTTGTCCACCAGCGGGTCGCCCAAGCTGTTCATCGCCCCGCCGTCGCCCGCCGCCCCCGCTCCCCTGCCCCGCTCCGCCCAGCCTGCTCTTCCGGCCGCGGCCCGGCGTGTCCCCGCCTAAGCGCTCCCCGCCCACGCCGAGGAGGCCTTTCCCGGCCGGCGAGCCAGCTGCCCCTTCCGCGCTGGGTGCTCCGGCCCTTGCAGCCCCTGCGACGGGGGTGGGAATGGGGACTGGTCATTGGAAGACGGGCAAGGACTTTATGGATGTGGATGATGCTGACGGGCTGGATGGACTCTAGAGGCTCGCGGGTGGTCAGCCGTGCTCGCCTGGAGCAGCAGGGCCAGTCTGGAGTCCAGGGGCACCTGCAAGACCCACCCAGTTTCAGCCAAGGTAGGAGCTTCCTCAGGTGCAACGTCATAGTTCAGGTGCCGTCATACTTCAGGTGCAATGTCATGCCAGCAGTTCATACTTCTAGGCAAGGTTTGACTCTCTAAGCCAGGGGTAGTCAAACTGCGGCCCTCCAGATGAAGACGAATGCTGGCAGGGGCTCCTGGGAATTGTAGTCCATGGACATCTACTCCCCCACCCCCCATACCCACTCTCACTGCTAGCGCCCATTGCATTTCAAAGGGCAATGGGCTTTTTTACTAGTACAGCATAATGAAAGTGATTAACAGTTTCCAGAGATAAACAGCACCTTTAAGACCAACAAAGATTTATTCAAGGCGTGAGCTTTTGAGGGCAAGCACTCTTCCTCAGACTATGAACTCCCATCATGACAGTGGGAATATAAAGCAAAAATTAATCCTGTTAAATTAGTAAACTGTGTCACACATCCAAATACAGCCATAGGATAATTCTTTGCCAAAACAGCCAATCAGTCTCCTCGAATTCAGTTGTAGTTCACAAAAACATAGGAGAAATAAAACTATGTCAGTGATCAATGGCTCCCACCCCACCATTTGCTGCTGGCCCCATCTGTCTCCAGACAAGTGTGAGATATTCCTGCAAGGGAACTGCTGGTAATTATCTCATCCCAAGACCAGGAAGCTAAACTCAAAATCCCATTCCATATCACTACCATCCCCTTACAGACACATTGTCCCCAATAAATTGTGAGGAATGTGGATAGGCGAGTTAAACAAGGTTAGCATGCATAGTGAGATAAAAAAACCTATGTCCTTGTTGAGTCCAGGGTATGTCATAGTTTTGAATGTTGTAATAACTTGCATTTCTGCAATCTCCCTTTCTAGCCTGTTCTTGAAGTTCCTTTGCAATGAAACAGCTACTTTCAGGTCCCTTATTGAATGTCCTGGAAGGTTGAAGTGTTCCCCTACAGCTTTTTCAGTTCTGTGGTTTTGGATGTCAGACCTGTGTCCATTAATCCTTTGGCGGAGGGTTTGACCCGTTGGCCCTATGTAGAGAACAGAGGGACATTGTTGGCACTTGATGGCATATACCAAGTTGGAAGATGAGCAGGTGTCTACGCCTTTGATGGTAGAGGTGACGTTGTTAGGTCCAGTAATTGTGGCAGTGGAGTGTATGTGGCAGCAAAGTTGGCATCTGGGTTGGTTGCAAGCTCTAGTACCCGTGTCCATGTTCCCATTCGATGCTGCATTGTTGTGGGTGAGGAGTTGTTGAGATTGGGGGGGCTGTCTGTGTGAAAGAAAAGGTTTACCTCTCAGTGCTTGGGAAAGAGAACTGTCATTATCCAGTAGAGCATGGGTAGTCAAACTGCGGCCCTCCAGATGTCCATGGACTACAATTCCCAGGAGCCCCTGCCAGCATTCGCTGGCAGGGGCTCCTGGGAATTGTAGTCCATGGACATCTGGAGGGCCGCAGTTTGACTACCCCTGCAGTAGAGGATGTAAGTCACTGATGATGCGTTGTACTGTCTTGAACTGAGAGCTCTATGTAACCACTAGTGGTGTTCTGTTGTCTTCTCTTTTGGGCCTGTCTTCTAACAGGCTTTCTCTCGGTATCCTTCTGGCTTTGTTAATCTGTTCCTTGACCTCACTGGCTGGGTACTTTAGTTCCAAAAAGGTTTGTTGTAGATCATTCGGGTGGGAACCTCTACCTGTGAGATTGGAGCAGGTGCGGTTGTAACTTAGGACTTGTCTGTATACAGTGGATCATTTGGTATGTTTAGGATGGTAGCTAGAAGCATGCAGGTACGTTTGTTGGTCAGTAGGCTTTTGGTATAAGAGCCTCTTGTGGCGCAGAGTGGTAAGGCAGCCGTCTGAAAGCTCTTCCCATGAGGATGGGGGTTCGATCCCATCAGCCGGCTCAAGGTTGACTCAGCCTTCCATCCTTCCGAGGTGGGTAAAATGAGTACCCAGCTTGCTGGGGGGTAAACGGTAATGACTGGGGAAGGCACTGGCAAACCACCCCGTATTGAGTCTGCCATGAAAACGCTGGAGGGCGTCACCCCAAGGGTCAGACATGACCCGGTGCTTGCGCACGGGATACCTTTACCTTTAGGCTTTTGGTATAAGGTGGTCTCTAGGTATCCATTGTTTATTTTTACAGTAGTGTCCAGAAAATGTATTTCTTGCGTAGATTGGTTCAGTGTCAGGTTGACAGTGGGGTGAAAGTCATTGTATGCCTGGTGGAAAGTATCCTGGGCTTCTTTACCATGTGTCCAGACGACAAAAATGTCATCAACGAATCGCAGGTATACGAGAGGTGTGAGTGGGTGAGCAATCAGGAAGCGTTGCTCCAGGCCTGCCATGACGATGTTCGCGTATTGAGGTGCCATGGGGGTGTCCATGGCTGTACCATTGATCTGAAGGAACAAGTCACCCCCAAATCTGAAGTGGTTATGGGTGAGAACAAATTGTGTCAGCTATGGTGTTAGAAATTGTATTCCGAGTGGCTTGCAATCCATCTTTGTGTGGGGTGTTGGTATACAGGGACTCCACATCCGTGGTGGCTAAAATGGTATTCTCTGGAAGGTTGTTCAAAGATTGTATACCTCAGAAAGTCTGTGGTGTCTTGAACATCACTAGAAGCCTTGATGACAGGGCCTTAGAGTCCTTATCGCCAGATACCCCCATGGTGATAGTGTTTATGCCTGAGACAATTGGGCGTCCTGGGTTGGCAAGTTTGTGGATTTTGGGTAGAAGAACACCATCCTTTGGTGTTTCTGAAAGGATTTCTTCCTGAATACATGGGGTAATTCCTTGATAATCTTATGTAGTTCCTTTTTGTATTCCTGTGGAGGATCTGCGTCCAGTTTTTTGTAAAAGGTGGTATTTGAGAGCTGTCTTTGAGCCTCCTGGACATAGTCTGATCTATTCATGATGACAACAGTTCCTCCCTTGTCAGCTTTCCTTAATTACTATATCCAGATGGTTCCTAAGGCTGTCTCTGGCCTTCTTTTCAGCGTAGCTGATATTCTGCTGTGTGCGATGTTGTTTGTTGATCACATCGGTCTGAACCCTGCGGCGGAAACATTCTATGTAGAGGCCCAGTGTGGCCTTAGGACCATCTGGGGGAATCCACGTGGAGTCTCTTTTCTTGTAGTGTAGTTTTGTTGGGTTGTAGAATCATAGAATCATAGAGTTGGAAGGGGCCATACAGGCCATCTAGTCCAACCCCCTGCTCAATGCAGGATCATAGAATCATAGAATCATAGAGTTGGAAGGGGCCATACAGGCCATCTAGTCCAACCCCCTGCTCAATGCAGGATCATAGAATCATAGAATCATAGAGTTGGAAGGGGCCATACAGGCCATCTAGTCCAACCCCCTGCTCAATGCAGGATCATAGAATCATAGAATCATAGAGTTGGAAGGGGCCATACAGGCCATCTAGTCCAACCCCCTGCTCAATGCAGGATCATAGAATCATAGAATCATAGAGTTGGAAGGGGCCATACAGGCCATCTAGTCCAACCCCCTGCTCAACGCAGGATCATAGAATCCCAGAATCATAGAGTTGGAAGGGGCCACACAGGCCATCTAGTCCAACCCCCTGCTCAATGCAGGATCATAGAATCATAGAATCATAGAGTTGGAAGGGGCCATACAGGCCATCTAGTCCAACCCCCTGCTCAACGCAGGATCATAGAATCATAGAATCATAGAGTTGGAAGGGGCCACACAGGCCATCTAGTCCAACCCCCTGCTCAACGCAGGATCAGCCCTAAGCATCCTAAAGCACCCAAGAAAAGTGTGTCTCCAACCTTTGCTTGAAGACTGCCAGTGAGGGGGAGCTCACCACCTCCTTAGGCAGCCTATTCCACTGCTGAACTACTCTGACTGTGAAAATTTTTTTCCTGATATCTAGCCTATATCGTTGTACTTGAAGTTTAAACCCATTACTGCGCGTCCTCTCCTCTGCAGCCAACAGAAACAGCATCCTGCCCTCCTCCAAGTGACAACCTTTCAAATACTTAAAGAGGGCTATCATGTCTCCTCTCAACCTCCTTTTCTCCAGGCTGAACATTCCCAAGTCCCTCAACCTATCTTCATAGGGCTTGGTCCCAGATCATCCTCGTCGCTCTCCTCTGTACCTCTGTTGTGGTGGTTAGCCTCCTGTTCTTTGGTGGGCTGGAGGGATGGTACTTGTTCTCCAGGGGTTTCTGTGAGGGAACGGTGTGTAGATGCCGGCTGTTCCTGCTTCTTCTGTTCACGGGTGTGTTGAAAGAATTCCTTTAGGCGTAGACGTCGGAAGAATGCCTCAAGGTCTCCACGGAACTGAACCATCTCTGTGGATTGGCTGGGGCAGAATGAGAGTCCACGTGAGGGAACTGAATGCTCTGTGGCCAGGCATGCTGCTGCCACAGCTTGAATCAGAAGGGAAGCAAGGAGCAGGAACAGCTGCTGGGCATAGTCTTCACCGCAGCCATGGAAGCAGCCCTGAAAGGATCGCCCAGGGCCAGAGTCATAAACAAGCCAGAGGTCAGAAGCCAGAGGGTTACCAGATCAGGGGAAGTCCAGAACACACAAGAGAGTCAAAGCCAAGATGCCAACAGGGGAATATCCAGAGTCGAGGTCGTTGCTAATGGTCTGGAGCTATCAGGAAGTGCAGGAACCACAGCAGAGTCAGGCTGTGTTAGACACTAAGCAGGTCAGTTTGGTGTAGTGGTTAGGAGTGCGGACTTCTAATCTGGCGAGCCGGGTTCGATTCTGCGCTCCCCCACATGCATCCAGCTGGGTGACCTTGGGCTCGCCACGGCACTGATAAAATTGTTCTGACTGAGCAGTGATATCAGGGCTCTCTCAGCCTCACCCACCCCACAGGGTGTCTGTTGTGGGGAGAGGAAAGGGAAGGCGACTGGAAGCCACTTTGAGACTCCTTTGGGGTAGAGAAAAGCGGCATATAAGAACCAACTTTTCTTCTTCAGTAATATCAGGGCTCTCTCAGCCTCACCCACCCCACAGGGTGTCTGTTGTGGGGAGAGGAATGTGAAGGCGACTGTAAGCCGCTTTGAGCCTCCTTCGGGTAGGGAAAAGCGGCATATAAGAACCAACTCTTCTTCTTCTTCTTCTATCCACACGGCATTCTTCATGGCTGACCCTTAAATCAGGCTGGGGGGGCAAATCAGGGAAAGGCAGGTGTGGTGACTCTAGAGACACAGCTTGAAGCCTCCTGGGCTTTGTTGACACTCGGTCCAGTTGCACTTTTTAGTCTGCTGAGTTCCCTGCTCTTTCAACTCCGCGGTCATTTCCGCACAGCATTCAAAACAGCCACCCGTATTCTGATCCCAACTGCGCCTCCTGTCCCCTCCTCACCTTCATGCGCCTTTTTCAATCACCGTCTCACACACCTTCCCCTCCTCAGCTGTGGCTTGAAAAGGCAGATGAGGGAGCAATGCGCCTCTCATCGGCCTGTCAATCAACCCAGCCAACCAATCCCGTCCAGGCATATTCGGCTGATAGTTCCTGCGATGTCTGAATTTTTTTAAAAAACGGCTCATTTGTTGCTATGCATAAACACTGCTTCGTATATGCATGGCACTATTAAAAACTGAAAGCAATTTCAGTTTTGCTTTCAAAACTGGCACACCCCCCCCATGTGGGCAGCATGGAGGCTATGCGTGCATGGGAATTGTAGTCCATGAACATCTGGAGGACCACAGGTTGACTACCCCTGCTCTAGGTGCTGCCTCCTTCAGGAGGGAAAAAGAGAGGTGGGTCAATCCTGTCCAGCGTGCATAAATCAAAGTGGAGTACCTGCAGCTCATAGGATGGCATTGTAATGAGCTGGTTGCAAGAACACTGGATACCAAAGTCTTTGGCAGCTGGCATTGTGACCTGGCACAGACAAATACATTTCAGGCTTTAACTTTTACGGGACGTCTTTGTTTTTCCAAGGTAGGAATTCAGGTCCTGAACGACTAAAGCTTCAAACAAATTTAGAGTCCAGTGGCACCTTGAAGACCAACAAAGTAGATTTAACACACAGCATAATGCAATGGGTAAAGTTTTGAAGGCTGTTTTGTGATTAAAATGCCTGTCAACTTATAATTTTTAATTTGGAGGTGGTGGTGGTGGGGGGGAGAGGCTGAAGCTTTTCTTACTTAGGCATTTGATCCTTGCTACGTCCAAATGAAGAGCCTCTTGTGGCGCAGAGTGGTAAGGCAGCCGTCTGAAAGCTCTGCCCATGAGGCTGGGAGTTTAATCCCAGCAGCCGGCTCAAGGTTGACTCAGCCTTCCATCCTTCCGAGGTCGGTAAAATGAGGACCCAGCTTGCTGGGGGGTAAAGAGTCATGACTGGGGAAGGCACTGGCAAACCACCCCGTATTGAGTCTGCCATGAAAACGCTGGAGGGCGTCACCCCAAGAGTCAGACATGACTTGGTGCTTGCACAGGGGATACCTTTACCTTTTACCTTTACCTTTACGTCCAAATGAAGAGGGAAACAGTTTGGTGGAAATTGTCCTTAGTTCACTCTGTGTCACACAGGGGTATTTGAGGCCCGAAAACACTTTTAGAATTCCCTTCAAGCTTGCTGCTGTATATTGTGCTTTGAAGAGTAACCATTTCTGTTCCCCTGGGAATCTTTACCTGTGCCTTTGGAGTCTTAGTTCTTTTAAAAGGGGTCAGCTGTACCTGGGGCTTGAGCAAAGAAAGGAGCCACAAAAGAAGTTGCCTTCAGTTTCCCATTGCTACAATCTGATTTCAAACTTCTTTTGAAAATGGCTTGCCTTGCCATTTTTATCCTTCCCCTTTTCAAAGGAACCCAGGGCAGTATGCCAGCTCTCCCCCTCCCCCCCCCCCCAATTTTATCCTCTAAACAGAGTAACTGATCCTAGTTGATCAACAAAACAAAATCAGAGCCCAGTGGCACCTTTAAGACCAACAAAGATTTATTCGAGGCGTGAGCTTCCGAGCGCAAGCACTCTAGTTGATGGCAATGGGAGGATTTGAACCCGGGTCTCCCCAATCACATCACAGTAAAACTATAAAAGGACACTGTGTTTTCCTGCTGGGCTTTTATTGGACTGCTCTGTTATGCTTAGCTGTTTGTACCTTGTATATATATAAAACATAATCAAGAAATTACACATCTGCTCCAGGCTGGTGTTTCTACCTCCTCTTGGGAGAAATACAGTCCAGAAGGTTATGGCACAGACAGGGTGCCATTTTAATTACCAGAATTCGGGAAGGAAATGAGGGGGAAATGCTGACAAGGGTTTCAAAAATAGCCCACCCTTCATAAAATGACTAGACCACAAAATTTGATAAAATGTTGTAATGTAATGGTATTGATTGGAGAAGAAACCAAAGGAAAGAAGACTCAGAAACGGAGCTTTTTTTAGAGAATGCAGCCGAGGCACAGAGAAATTGGGATTGGAAGCAGACTTTTAAAACACGACTTTTAGCTGCAAGGTTGACTCAGCCTTCCCTCCTTCCGAGGTCGGTAAAATGAGGACCCAGCTTGCTGGGGAGTAAACGGTAATGACTGGGGAAGGCACTGGCAAACCACCCCGTATTGAGTCTGCCAAGAAAATGCTGGAGGGCGTCACCCCAAGGGTCAGACATGACCCGGTGCTTGCACTGGGGATACCTTTACCTTTTACCTTTAAAGGTAGACTGCCAGTTCAGAGCAACGGGGTTCTCAGGTGCAAGGATTTGTGGCAGCCTAATTGGATGGAGACTCCAGATTTGTCTGATGCTGGCTTGGAGCCAGTTTTGGAGTTTGGAGCCAGTTAATCTTGTTTTTGTTAAACAAAAGCATGAGGACTAGTTCCTCTTTTGCTGAAAGTCAAATCTGGAATGCTACCCTATCTCTGCATTGTTAGGAGCCATGTCTTTTTTTCCTTTCTTTCTTTTCGAAATACATTTCTGTTTAGAAATAAAGAGAGATAAAGCAATGGATGTAATAAAGTAATGTAATGTTTCATGTATTGTTTCGACGTTTTATGTAAGCCGCCCTGAGCCTTCGGGGAGGGCGGCATATAGATATAATTAATAATTAATAATAATTAATAATAATGGATAAAGCTTCTTTATGTCTTTTACAAAAAAAAATGGAACAATTGCAAAATAATACCTAAATAACTCTACATTTTTTTGTTTAAGAAGAGAGAGAGAGACAGAGAGACAGAGAGAGAGAAAACATCATTGTCTTTGTTATATATTTCAAAATTAACATCTATCATCTACTTTCTAACAGGCTTCCTTGGGAGGTGGTGCATTCTCCATCTTTGGAAATTTTTAAACAGAGGCTGGAGAGCCATCTGACGGAGAGGCTGATTCTGTGAAGGATCAAGGGGGTGGCAGGTGACAGTGGATGAGCAATAGGGTTGTGAGTGTCCTGCATAGTGCTGGGGGTTGGACTAGATGACCCACGAGGTCCCTTCCAACTCTATGATTCTAGGATTCTAGGATTCTATGATGAAATGGATAAAGAGATAAAGTAACGGATGAAACTTTCATTATGACATTATTACATTTTCTTTTAGATCCATTAACACATTAAGTAAAAATGATTTTTAACAACTCTTTATATTCTGAATTATATTTTCATCATACCTCTTATTGTTTAATGATTTTTTTTTGCTCATTATCTCAACTTCCTTCTCTTTTAAGATGTGGGTCCAAAATTATATCTAAACATTTTCCCATTTAATAAACATATTTAATTACTTCCGAAGATTCACCATTTTAACAATTTTAAACTATTGTCAGCATGTATTAATTTCCCAATTGATTTAAGCTTCTTGAAAATATTGCTTTAATATATTTGCCAGTTTCATTCACTTAAGCTTCTTTATCTGTCTTTTACAAAAAAATTGGAACGATTGCAAAATAATACCTAAATAGCTCTACATTTTTTGTTTAAGAAGAGAGAGAGAGACAGAGAGAACTATCACCATTGTCTTTGTTATATATTTCAAAATATTAACATCTATCATCTACTTTCTATTATCATTTTACAAAAAAAATAGTCTACTAAATATCGTTCCCCACCATTTCCTCACTTCCTTTTACCCAACAATAACCCATACATTATACATACATTATATAGCTTAATATAGCTTACTAAATAATTTATTTATTTTTATTTATTGATTGGATTTTTAGACCGCCTGCCCCGGGCAGTGAAAAATAATATAAAATACAAAGTTAAAACAAATAAAATTACATTTTAAAATTAATTTGAATAACTAATGGCAGGTCAAAAACAACAGTGGTATTTCCACAGGGGGAGTGGGTAGGCGTTAACTTTGCCCCCAACCAGTTATTTAGAATAGGGTAATGGTAATATAGAAAGGTGAAAGATTCTCTTGTGGCGCAGGGTGGTAAGGCAGCCGGCATGCAGTCTGAAGCTCTGCCCATGAGGCTGGGAGTTTGATCCCAGCAGCCGGCTCAAGGTGGACTCAGCCTTCATCCTTCCGAGGTTGGTAAAATGAGGACCCAGCTTGCTGGGGGGTAAACGGTAATGACTGGGGAAGGCCCTGGCAAACCACCCCGTATTGAGTCTGCCATGAGAACGCTGCAGGGCCTCACCCCAAGGGTCAGACATGACCTGGTGCTTGCACAGGGGATACCTTAACCTTTAAAGAGCCTCTTGTGGCGCAGAGACAAAGCAGCAGATATGCCGTTTGAAGCATTGCCCATGAGGCTGGGAGTTCAATCCCAGCAGCCGGCTCAGGGTTGACTCAGCCTTCCATCCTTCCGAGGTGGGTAAAATGAGTACCTAGCTTGCTGGGGGGTAAACGGTCATGACTGGGGAAGGCCCTGGCAAACCACCCCGTATTGAGTCTGCCATGAGAACGCTGGAGGGCCTCACCCCAAGGGTCAGACATGACCCGGTGCTTGCACAGGGGGTACCTTTACATTTAATGTAGCAAGGCATTTCCATTGTCCTTTTGATTTAACCAGGTTGCATATAAAAATAGTTGGCTCTCTGATTAGGAGCCATTTCTGGACTAGTTGCCTGAATTCGCAGCATACAGGTGAGGGAGATTTGTGGGCACCCTTCCAGGGTCAAGAAACCCCCGGATTTCATGTAACCCTGGTGGAGAAAGCCTGAACTAACGACACGGATCTAAATTCTGCTGTTCAGTTGCATTTCCCACTTAAGGGTTTGCACGGAAAGGATCCATGTGTGAATCATGCTCCAGTTCTGCAGCGATCCTGCTATGGCCCAGAAGGGAGTCTGCAGGCTGGAAGCGGTGGAAGTTATTGTCAGAGGAGAAAGTTATTTAACATTGAGGGATTCAGACTCCCTCCCTCCGGTTTCCTTAGCAACGAGATCCAATGGTTCTGAAGAATGCATCCTGACGGGCCGGAGGGTGGGCCTGCCCTGGCAGCGGATTGCCACTCTGTGGAGGGGTGTGTGTGTTGAATTGCAATGTGGGTTCGTAGGAAGATCACCAGGCTACTGGGCAAACCTGTACTCAGCAGTGAGTCCATGTTATATAGCAGGTGAGACACCCTTCAGAGAACCCCAGTTTATATTCACAAAGCAGAGAATAGGTCTCCCCCACCTTGGCATGCTACTGGCCAGAGTAGCATTGATTGGTTTAAACTTATTGGCTAGATTAACACTGATTGGTCAGTTATGTCTGCTTGGATCTTGCCTTGGACCACAAGGTCAGTCCTCAGCAGATCCACACACACAACAGAAATCTTAGAACAGGGGTAGTCAAACTGCGGCCCTCCAGATGTCCGTGGACTACAATTCAAACTGTGAAGACTACAATTCAAACTGTGGGTTAAAGCCAGTGCTTAATGATGGTGAGAACTTGGAATCATACGACTGAAAAGGAATTGTTAGATAAATTGGAAGCAGAAGCCATTATGGACAGATTTGCACAATCATCTAGTGCAGGGGTAGTCAAACTGCGGCCCTCCAGATGTCCATGGACCACAATTCCCAGGAGCCCCTGCCAGCATTCGCTGGCAGGGGCTCCTGGGAATTGTAGTCCATGGACATCTGGAGGGCTGCAGTTTGACTACCCCTGATCTAGTGAATTCAAACAACTGATCTTAATATATTGGACCGCATTGCTATGCAAGACCACAAGGGGGTCCAGGCCACAGGGCCCTCACCCCACTTACCAAAAGTGGCACTGGCCATCCCCACACTGCCTCCGAATTTTTCTGCGTCTGTGCATGCGCCTGAGTGCATCGCCCCTGTGCGTACGCACCCTGCCCCTACCACTGGCACTGCATTTGGGATCGTGGCCTGGTGGCGGTTGAGAACCACTGCTTTAAAAAAAACCCAGAATTTTCAAGGTAATAGTTTAACAAAGGCAAGAAGAGACATTTTCACACCTGTTTGTAGTGAGCGTTTTGCTTCCTGTCTGCTCTTAGCTTGACATCTAAACTATTTCAGAGCAATTATTGGGTTGAACTGTTTACCCGTCTCCTGAAAATGAACTTCTGCTTTTAAGAAACATCTCCGTGTTTCAGTTTTTGAGTTTTAACTTCTTATATTTAATAATCATCAAACAATGTTTCATGACCATCTATTTTATAGTCTGGTTCCCAATTTAGCAAGCAAGCCTTGCTTAATTACAGGTGTCACAGAGATCTCACTCTCCCCTGTGTGGCGTGAGACCAGTCTCTATGGGTGCTGCTAAAAGCTTTCCATTCTCTACTTGGAAAAAAGAGTCCCTGAGAAGTCACCTCCTTATTTTTACCAACAAGCAAAGTGATTTTTTATAATTATTGATTCTGCACTTGGAGCTGAGAGAAGGAGGAAGTGGCACCTCAGGAGCTGACTCAGGAGCTGACCGCTAGCTCCGCCCTCTGCTGAGTGGGCCTTTATACTATTAAAGGCTCTTGCTTGCTAAAGCGTGCGCTAAACTACAAAAACCAAAGGACTCTTGGGTTCTGGATCAAGCCAGAAGATTCTGTAAGGCAGGGGTAGTTAACCTGTGGTCCTCCAGATGTTCATGGACTACAATTCCCAGGAGCCCCTGCCAGCGAACGCAGCTTTTAGACTTGTAGCAAGTGTAAATTAGTGGCTCGGCTGGAGGAGAAGGTACGGGGATTAGAGGAACGCTTGAATACTTGAATATCCTGCAAACATATAAAGGACGCCGAAGAGTTCTTGGACAGAACTCATGAAGCATTCTTGAGAGAGGAAGAGCAGGAGGAGGGGAAACCATCAAACAAACACAGGAGCACTGAACACAGGTGGGTAATGAAGGGGAGGCTGTCACGCATAGGAGTAGAAGAATAAGGAGAAGGTCGGCCCCACTGATGCTCAGCAATCGGTTCCAGGATCTGCCTGAGGGTGTTGATCCAGGAACACAGGAGCATGAGCAGTTCCCCAAGCCCCCACAAAGTCCAGGAAACAAGCCACAGGCCCCCACAGGTTGAGAGTTCTGGATGATAGATGTGACAAGATAGAGGTGAACCAAAAGGTCAGGGGGATGCATTTGTTTTTATTTTCCATCCCATCGCTTTAGCCGGGTCCTGCATTGAGCAGGGAGTTGGACTAAATGGCCTGTATAGCCCTTCCCAACCCTTATGACTCTGTCCAGGGAGCTGAGGGCCAATTCACTGCTGATGTAGTTCACCTGTTCACCTGTTAAAAGTAGTTCACCTGTTAAAAGGGTGCCGTATGGAGGATGGAGCAGAATTGTTCTCTCTTGCCCCGGAGGGACGGACCAGAATGAACGGGATGGAATTAATTCAAGAGAAATTCCATCTAAACATCCGGAAGAAGTTCCTGACAGTCAGAGCGGTTCCTCAGTGGAACAGTGGAACAGGCTTCCTCGGGAGGTGGTGGGTTCTCCATCTTTGGAGATTTTCAAGCAGAGGCTGGATAGCCATCTGACGGAGAGGCTGATTCTGTGAAGGCTCAAGGGGGTGGCAGGTGACAGTGGATGAGCGATTGGGATGTGAGTGTCCTGCATAGTGCAGGGGGTTGGACTAGATGACCCGGGATGTCCCTTCCAATTCTATGATTCTATGTTTCTTTAAGAAGATCACTCTCTTAACACACCTGTGATGCATTTAAGCAACCTTGTTTTCAGTGTGGCTCAGCAGTTAAGAGCAGCAGAGGCCTCTAATCTGGAGAGCCGGGTTTTATTCCCTGCTCCTTCTCCACGTGCAACACGCTGGGTGGCCTTGGCCCAGTCACAGTTCTCTTAGGGCCGTTCTCACACAGCAGTCCTCCCAGAGCTCTCTCAGCCCCACCTACCTTCCAGGGTGTCTGCTGAGGGGAGAGGAAGGGAAAGCGATGGTAAGCCACTTTGAAGAAGAAGAGTTGTTTTTTATATGCCACTTTTCTCTACCTGAAGGAGTCTCAAAGCGGCTTCCTTTCCTCTCCCCATAAAAGACAACCTGGGGGGGGGGGGGAGGCTGAAAGAGCCCTGAAATTACTGAAGAAGAAGAGTTGGTTCTTAGATGCCACTTTTCTCTACCCGAAGGAGTCTCAAAGCGGCTTCCATTCGCCTTCCCTTTCCTCTCCCCAAAACAGACACCCTGTGAGGTAAGTCGAGCTGAGAGAGCCCTGATATCACTGCTCTGTGAGAACAGCACTATCAGGACTGTGACAAGCCCAAGGTCACCCAGCTGAGATTCCCTTGGGTAGTGAAAAGCTGGGTATACAAATCAACTCTTCTTCTTCATCATCACGAAAGGGCACTGCTGAGTGGAGCTGGAAGGGCTAACCCCTCCCATGCGCAGATCAGACCCTCAAAGCCCTTCCCTGGCACCCATGAGCCCTGAAAGAAAGATCTCCCAGCTGGGCTTCTGTTTGGGCCCTCAGTCCCTTGGCGGCAACCACTCCTGTGTGGCCTTTGGGTTCCTTTCCATCCCAGAGCTCTGCTTGCATTTTCTTCTCTCCTTGATGTCTCTTCTCTCACTGGGAGTCATGCCAGTTCTCTTCCCCCTCGATATCTGATTGACAGAACCGGATCTTTTGATTGACAGGAGACGACACCGTGTGTAGATTTAAGGAGGGAGGGGGCTCTAAGCCAGGTGAATACTTAAGCGGCCTATGTGGGTGCTGCGTGTTTCTTGTGCAGTGACCTGTTTATAAAAATAAAAATGCTGATTGGAAGAAAACCGGGAAGCTGTTTGTGAGCTGCAGCATGGAATTACATGCTTGTCAGCTTCAGATGGGCCTTTGGGGTAAAATGTGCTAAATTTAAAACTCCGGCAGTTCTTATTTCAATGACATATGAAACTTTTTAGGGGTATCAAGAGACATTTTTGCCACTACTGAGACTGAATGTTGTGGCTGTAGAACCAAGTCCGCCTTTGCACCCAACCGGCTGTGCTGCTGCAGACTGCAGAGAGAGCCTTGCTCCCCGCTCCCCGCACATAGAAACCTAGCATCACAGGGGAAGGCTTTTCTCCTTGTTTTTCCAACATAGGCGCATTCTTTCATGCAGAGCCCTCGCATGGGTCATTATCCATTTTACATTCCTTTCTTCCGTGGCCATTCTAAGAGTGGTCTAGTTGTTTCAAAACCTGATTTGAGAGAAGGCTTTTGGGGTCCAGATGTTCACTGCTGACCCAAAACTCCCTCCTCGCCCTGAGTGTTGATTGTGACTGATCAACACACACAGAGACAAGGCAAACAGTTGGCTCAGGGCGGTTCACATAGAACAGATCTTCGTGCATATGCACGTATGCGCATGCCTGTGACGAAGCAGCCGATTTGCCCTGGAAGAGTTTCCTAAAGGGGTAGGAGTTACTTAATTTTTAATATATATTTTCTAATTTGTCAAATGTTTCTCAGGTGATATGGCCATATGTGGTCCTGCCTTCCGGCCCTCCCCTCCCAAAATGGCCAAGGATGGGCCCGGAGGGGGTGGGAGGGAGAGGGCCCCCAGGTGGGCGTGTCCGCTCCTCTGCTTCCCCACCGTATTCTGCATGATCTGAGGTTTTTCGAAGCCTGAAGAATATTTCAGGGGTTTCTCAACGCTAAAAAAGTGGAGAAAGGCTGCTGGAACCTTTTAACGAGAAGTCTTTCAACTTGCCAGCCTTCTGAGCTTGGGGGCCTTCCCTTGCAGCCTGCAGACCAAACACAGTGTGGTCATCTTCCTCGCAGCGATGTCAGGAGACCCAAAACGTGGACCTGCCAGCAAGGAAGCGGTGGGATCCTGACTGACCCCATCCTTCTGGCTTTTTTGGAGCACCGGTGGAGGGAGCGGAGATCACCGGGGCTTTCCTCGGGTTTTGGGGACTAGGCCCTGCCCCGTGCCAAAGAGGAGACACAGCTGACCGGCACCCCTTCCCCACCCAGCGGTCCAGACGCTCCATCGCTTTCTGTCTGCGGTGTTTTCCAAACGGCCAATTCTGGAGGGGGGCTGGAGGCAGCCATGCGCAGAAGATCTTTCCTGACAGGCCGCTGTGTGTTCAGAGACAAGTGCCCGAGGTGCTGGGGGTTATGTAAGGGCTCCCTTGGCACGACTTGTTGCATGGAATAATCATAAGGGAAAGAGGAAGGAAATCAAAGCGAAGAAACATCCCACTCCCCTTCACCTCTCAGGCGGTGGCTGGCTTCCCACATGACCTGGGGAGAGAGGGTCGGGGTCCTGCTTGGAAGGAGCGCTGGCCTCAGAGGTGGTGGGTTCGAATCTTCACCCTGCTGTGAAACTGACTGGGTGATTCTGGGCCTGGCCGGACAGTGCCGGTCTGGAGGCCTCGCTTCAAAAAGGACGCGGACAAAATGGAGAGAGTGCAGAGGAGAGCGATGAGGATGATCTGGGGCCCAGGGTCTAAATATTATGAGGATAGGCTGAGGGACTTGGGGATGTCCAGCCTGGAGAAGAGGAAGCTGAGAGGGGACAGGATGGCTCTCTTGAAGTATTTGAAAGGTTGTTGCTTGGAGGAGAGCCGGGAAAGGTTCCTGTTGGCAGCAGAGGATGGGTCTAAACCAGGCGTTGTCAACCTGTGGTCCTCCAGATGTCCATGGACTACAATTCCCATGAGCCCCTGCCAGCTTTTGCTGGCAGGGGCTCATGGGAATTGCAGTCCATGGACATCTGGAGGACCACAGGTTGACTACCCCTAGTCTAAACTACGTGTAGAATGTCCCACAATCATAGTTCAGCAGTGGAATGGGCTGCCTGACAGAAGTGCCTTTTCCTGACATGTTTTACGTAGACAGCAGGGAACGTAGTTGTAGGAATGAATTGCATTTCTTTCTTTATTTCTATTTGTATTCCACCCACCCAGCAAGCCGGCTCGGGGCAGTGTGCAATATCAACACCGAGCAATAGTACAAAGTTAAAAAATAACATTTTACACCATTAAAACCGTATCTATAGCTAGTGGTAACATCAGCTATTATCAGTCATTTATTGCTTGAGTATTTGGGTCTTCTTTCCTGCTCCGGTTTCACACCATCCCCCATTCTCCTTCTAAATGTTCCCGGGAGGACAGGCCAATGTCCTCTTCCCCACTTTGTTTAACATCTTCATGCACCCTCTGGCCCAGCTGATCCGGGGTTATGGGCTGGGCTGTCATCGATCTGCAGATGACACCCAGCTCTATCTCCTAATGGACGGCCACCTGGACTCCCCCACACAAAGATACATTCGCCAGAGTCACCTGAAACTCACTGGCTGGGCAGGAAGCAAGACAAGCCACCTTGCCCGGGGTGCAACTTTACATCATGCCCTCTGCCAAGAATTTGGGGGGTGATCTTGGATGCCTCCCTTCCTATGGAGGCCCAAGTCATGGGAGCAGCGTGCTCAGCCTTTTTCTACCTGTGCCAGGAGAAGCTACTAAGTGCCCTATCTGTAAGTTGCTGTACGTGGACCTACCATTGTCCTTGACCCGGAAACTGCAGCTGGGGCAAAATGCAGCTGCTAGGTTCCTCACCCCCTTCAAGGATCACTGCCTTGTCGTGGCGAACGGGCTTGAGTAGCTCAGTGAAGGGCCCCCCAAGACGGACAGGTCATAGCAGAGAGCTCTGACAAACGGTGACCCATTGGAGAAGGAATTGGCAAGCCACTCCAGTATCTTTGCCATGAAAACTCCATAGCAGGGGTTCATGGACTACAACTCCCATGAGCAAACACTGGCAGGGGCTCCTGGGAATTGCAGTCCATGGACATCTGGAGGACCACAGGTTGACTACCCCTGCTTTATAGCAGTGGTCCCCAACCTGCGGGACTCGGCCCGGTGCCGGGCTGTGAAGACCATGGCGCCGGGCCGCGACTCCCTCTCCCCGCCCCCCCGCAGTAAAAAACCTCCGAGGCCGCAAGCTTGCGGCCCGGGAAGCTTCTTACTGCGGGAGGGCAGGGAGAGGAAATCAGGGCCGCGCCCGCGCATCATGCATGCGCGAACGTGCCGTGTGCGGCCAAAATCGCACATGTGTGGCACTTTTGCGCATGTGCGCACGTGTGAAAGTGCAGCGCATGCGCGATTTCGGCCGCGCATGACGCATTTGTGCATGCACGATGCTCGGGCGCGGCCCGTGCATGCACGGGCCGCAGGTGCGGCCTGCTGCCCTGCCGGTCCCCAGCCTCAGAAAGGTTGGGGACCACTGCTCTATAGGACGGTTTGTAGTGAGTACAATACAAGAGAAAAAACCTATCCCAAGGCTACTACAGATGTAGTAAAATTATACAGAATACATGAGGCTAGATAGCCATCTGATGGAGAGGCTGATTCTGTGAAGGCAAAGGTGTGGCAGGTGACAGTAGATGAGCGATGGGGATGTGAGTGTCCTGCATAGTGTAGGGGGTTGGACTAGATGACCCATGAGATCCCTTCCAGCTCTACAATTCTTTGATGGTATCGCTGAATATTTCCAGCTTGCCTTCCCACCCCCCGTCCCCAGGGCTTTTGGGTGGCTGGGTGCAAGCCCCACCCGTTCCTCAGCTCAAACCTGACCTAGATTCTGAGAGAGGCTTAAGGGGATTTGCCGAATTTTTAGCAAACTTTAAGGACCTTTCAAGGGGGGCCCTCTGGTTTGTGATGGCACAGCCCCCCCTGGTGGCGAGATGGTCTCTCAAGGCCAGTCCCCACATTCCTCTCTCCTTCTCCGAGAGCTGTGCTAATATTTCTCTGGAAATTGTTAAGGTCCATTTTATGCAGTTGAAAATAGGCATGAGATAAAGATGGTCAAATAAGCAGGTTTTGCCCCCACCCCCACCCCAAGATCCTTGCGGAAGAGGCCCTGTTGGTACATTGGCTGGTTCTGATGCCCTTTGGGGTCCTCTAAAACTGGCAGGGGGAAATGGGGATGGGTGAATGTTAGCAGTTTTCCCTTTAAAGATGCTGTTTTATTTTGAATGCCTTTATTGATTTTTATTTATTTAACTTCTGTACCGTCCTTCCTAGCAAGCTCACTTAAGGAGATGTACACCAATTTTCCATAGCATATAATAAGTTAAAACGATTAATCAAAATTAAAAGTTAAAAATGAAAAGCAATTCAGACAAATTGAGCAAGAATACCTGCAACCAGCAGTCACGGTCATAGAGGGCATTTAGTTTTTGTGTAGCTAGAATACCGTCTGGGGCGTCTTACAAATAGGGAAGGACCCCATAGGTACTCCCACCATCCTGAACAGCTCAGACCGTGGCCATGCCAGGCCTTGACAGGGCTGTCCAGAGCGGCACAGGGAGGTACAGGATCCCTGCCAGCGCTCTCCCCCCCCACCCAAAAAAAGTGTTAGGCCAGCTGAATGGCAAAGTGCTAAATTTTATCACACTTCCCAGCCCCTCCTCACCCTTCTGCTGTCTCGCATTCTTCTGCTTTCTTTTCACATGTCTTACCCTCCACATCTGGAAATGGCGGAAGAGCGCAATGTGCCTTATATGTGTCATGCTTTCGCCTGTCAATTAATCCAGGCAACGAAATCCTCTCTCCATGTTTTAAAGGCCCTGCGATGCCTGCTAATTTTTTTTTATCATATTTCTCCGTTGCAATGCCTGTGCAAAATCATAGATGCACAACGCTTTCTGAACACCAACCCTTATGGGATCATGAGTCCTTTGATCCTTTTAAAAATTAATCTTGTTCCTGATTTTGGTGGTGGTGGTGGGGGGAATTTTTGGTGTTACAACTTCGGGGAAATATTCTTTTATTTCTGGCATCACCTACACACTTGTCCTCCTGTTAGTTGCTCCAGGTAGTTAGCCATTAAAAAAAAGAAATTTCCGTCCCCAGGAACCAGGGAGAGGAAGGTGGGGTGAGGCTGGGGTGAAGCAGGCGGCTTTAGCATGATTGAGCCTCCATGGCTTCCCTCTGCTGGTTGCCTGCTGGTGGCTCTCCAGTGATGATGATGATGATGTTATCCATTCCGTTGTGTCCAACCTATAGGAAAGTTTTTGCCATACGTTTCCGTCTCTGGCTGCTTCTTTTAGTTGGTTCATGGTCTTCCCTGTATCGGCTTTGATCGTGTCGAGCCAGCCGATCCTTTGGCGACCACGTTTCCTTTTGCCGCTGACCATGCCGAGGATTAAGGATTTTTCTAAGGAGTCTGATCGCATGATGTGTCCAAAGTAAGTGAGCTTTAGCCGTGATATCTTGCCTTCTGATGACAAAGTTGTTTTGCTCCTCTCTAAAACTATCTTGTTGGTAACTTTGGCTGTCCATCAGTTGTTGTGATTCCCAAACTCGCACTTTAAAACAGAGGATGGAGTGAGCCGGTCTCTGCCCAGATGCTGGATGTGGGTGACGTCACATGGAGGGGCCGGAATATCGTGACTTCTGTTGGCAAACATTCAATGGGTGTGGAAATGTCCTAAGTCTATTTAATACTCTGGCGTTAGGATTTTCTCTGTTTCCCCCTATGCCTTTAGGTGGCACTATTGGCCTACGCATTTCAGGTGAGTCGCTGTATTAGTCTGTAGTAGATGCACAATATTTGGGTGCTGTGCCTTTGGACATGAAAGCTTATGGGTGGCTCTGTAAGGTGCTGCTGCACTTGAATGTCGTTCTTATGAACATAATTGTTACCCAGGTTGCCTGAATAAGACTGGCTGTAGGATATGGGGGCAGCAGGGCTCAGCCCCATTTCCCTCCCTCCCGGTATGCCTGGTGGGGTGAGTGCTCCTCCTTGGGCTGTGCAGGAGCATCTAGGAACTGCTCAGGCTGTCAGATTCACAACAGTGGTTTGTCTTTGTAGCCATTTAACACGTTCCTAAGAGGAGCTGGGCTGGTGTTTGTTGGTTTGGGGTCAAGATGAGAGGCAGAGGAGATCTTCGGTGGAGATTACCATCTGTAAGGAGACAACAAAGAGAGCAGGGGAGAGAGAAGGGAAAGCTCAACCCAATTAGCAGTCAGAAGGCCTCAGTGGTGAGACTGGGGAGTACATGTCCTGAGGCTTGCAGCACAAATTTTGAAGCATGCGCAGCTATCTTAGGGACAAACTTGATTAAGGTTTCGGGAGTTATAGCCCTCTTAATTGGTATCTGACTCTCAGAATCGGACACCCACCAAATAGTGTTAGTCTTGGAGGTTCTCCAGGACTTGCATCCAGCTTTTTTCCTGCAGGCCGGTAGGACTGCCCTCTAAAACCCTCTGATGTAAGTAATGGGCCAAGAGAATTATGGGTTGTTTTCACTGATGGGATCCTAATATTGGTATTTTCACCTTGTCCTGGGCCGGTAACCCTGCCTTAGAGAAAGAAAAGGTCCTGCAGGTGACTTCTAATCTGGCAGGTCGGGTTTGATTCACTGCTCCTCCACGTGCAGCCAGCTGAGTGACCTTGGGCTAGTCACAGTTCTCTTCGAGTTGATCTTGAAGAGCAGTTCTCTCAGCCTCACCTCACAGGGTGTCTGTTGTGGCGAGAGGAAGGGAAGGCAATTGTAAGCTTCTTTGAGACTTCAGTGAAAAGTGGAGTATAAAAAACGACTCTTAGCTTTGTGGGTGAGGGAGTATTATGAAGGACCCCCCTCCTGCTCAGGTGTGCCCTGCCTGCTCCTGGCTGAATTTGTCTTGGCTGCTGTGTCAGGAGCCTTGCTTTGGAGAGAAGGTGGTCACTCTCCCTCCAGGCTATGCCCCTAAGTGGCCAAAACCTTGGTTAGGGGACAGATTTGCTGATGGGACATAGGCCTGCCTACACCTGCCCAGCCACCCACCTGACTTGATTCTGCTGTCCTTCAGCCAAAACAATGCCCCCCACCCCCAGTTCAGGCCAGGGTATCTGAGAGGCCAGTCTTTATGGGGCATTCTGACCCACAGCTGGAGGTCCGTTCTGTCCCCTAGCTAAGTTCTGACCCCACACAGAGAGACACACATTTTTATCTACTGCCTTGCAGGGGAGACCTTCCCGAAATATATTATGCTATTTAGAGTCACGTGCCTGGCCTGACTCTTAGCTTTAGCTGAGCATCATGTCTATTCGCTGTAGCTGTCCCCTTTTCCCTTCACTGCTTCATTGGATTTCTTGAAGCGGACATTGAGCTGGGGGCCTTCAGCATGCAAGCCGTACCCGACCGGCCACCAAATACCCACTGCAGAACCAGATTAGCCTCTGGGATTGCCTTCTGTACAGTCAGGCCAGTTTAGAATCATAGAATCATAGAATCATAGAGTTGGAAGGGGCCACACAGGCCATCTAGTCCAACCCCCTGCTCTACGCAGGATTAGCCAAAAGCATCCTAAAGCATCCAAGAAAAGTGTGCATCCAACCTTTGCTTGAAGACTGCCAGTGAGGGGGAGCTCACCACCTCCTTAGGCAGCCTATTCCACTGCTGAACTACTGAACTGCTGAACTGTGAAAATTTTTTTCCTGATATCTAGCCTATATTGTTGTACTTGTAGTTTAAACCCATTACTGCGTGTCCTCTCCTCTGCAGCCAGCAGAAACAGCGTCCTGCCCTCCTCCAAGTGACAACCTTTCAAATACTTAAAGGGGGCTATCATGTCCCCTCTCAACCTCCTTTTCTCCAGGCTGGACATTCCCAAGTCCCTCAACCTATCTTCATAGGGCTTGGTCCCTTGGCCCCAGATCATCTTCCTCGCTCTCCTCTGTACCCTTTCAATTTTATCTACGTCCTTCTTGAAGTGAGGCCTCCAGAACTGCACACAGTACTCCAGGTGTGGTCTGACCAGTGCCGTATACAATGGGACTATGACATCTTGTGATTTTGATGTGATGCCTCTGTTGATACAGCCCAAAATGGCATTTGCCTTTTTTACCGCTTTTTTACCGCTGCACCTATCACCTACACACTTGTCCTCCTGTTAGTTGCTCCAGGTAGTTATCCATTTTAAAAAAGAAATTTCTGTCCCCAGGAACCAGGGAGAGGAAGGTGGGGATGAGGCTGGGGTGAAGCAGGCGGCTTTAGCATGATTGAGCCCCCATGCCTTCCCTCTGCTGGTTGCCTGCTGGTGGCTCTCCAGTGATGATGATGATGATGTTATCCGTTCCGTCGTGTCCGACCTATAGGAAAGCTTTTGCCATACGTTTCCGTCTCTGGCTGCTTCTTTTAGTTGGTTCACTTTATGTGATTCCGAAACTCGCACTTTAAAACAGAGGATGGAGTGAGCCGGTCTCTGCCCAGATGCTGGATGTGGGTGACGTCACATGGAGGGGCCGGAATATCGCGACTTCTGTGGGCAAACATTCAATGGGTGTGGAAATGTCCTAGTTAGTCTATTTAATACTCTGGCGTTAGGATTTTCTCATTGTTTCCCCCTATGCCTTTAGGTGTCACTATTGGCCAAAGTATTTCAGGTGAGTTGCTGTTTTAGTTTGTAGTAGATGCACAATATTTGGGTGCTGTGGCTTTGAACATGATAGCTTATGGGTGGCTCTTTAAGGTGCTGCTGCACTTGAATGTCGTTCTTACTGGCATAATTGTTACCCAGGTTGCCTGAATAAGACTGGCTGTAGAATATGGGGGCAGCAGGGCTCAGCCCCATTTCCCTCCCTCCCGGTATGCCTGGTGGGGTGAGTGCTCCTCCTTGGGCTGTGCAGGAGCCTCTGGGAAGTGCTCAGGCTGTCAGATTCCCAACTGTGGTTTGTCTTTGTAGCCATTTAACACGTTCCGAAGAGGAGCTGGGCTGGTGTTTGTTGGTTGGGAGTCAAGATGAGAGGCAGAGGAGATCTTCGGTGGAGATTACCATCTGTAAGGAGACAACAAAGAGAGCAGGGGAGAGAGAAGGGAAAGCTCAACCCAATTAGCAGTCAGAAGGCCTCAGTGGTGAGACTGGGGAGTACATGTCCTGAGGCTTGCAGCACAAACTTTGAAGCATGCGCAGCTATCTTAGGGACAAACCTGATTAAGGTTTCGGGAGTTATAGCCCTCTTAATTGGTATCTGACTCTCAGAATTGGACACCCGCCAAATAGTGTTAGTCTTGGAGGTTCTCCAGGACTTGCATCCAGCTTTTTTCCTGCAGGCCGGTAGGACTGCCCTCTAAAACCCTCTGATGTAAGTAATGGACCAAGAGAATTATGGGTTGTTTTCACTGATGGGATCCTAATATTGGTATTTTCACCTTGTCCTGGGCTGGTAACCCTGCCTTAGAGAAAGAAAAGGTCCTGCCAGTGTGACTTCTAATCTGGTAGGTCGGGTTTGATTCACTGCTCCTCCACGTGCAGCCAGCTGAGTGACCTTGGGCTAGTCACAGTTCTCTTCGAGTTGATCTTGAAGAGCAGTTCTCTCAGCCTCACTTCACAGGGTGTCTGTTGTGGCGAGAGGAAGGGAAGGCAATTGTAAGCTTCTTTGAGACTTCAGTGAAAAGTGGAGTATAAAAAACGACTCTTAGCTTTGTGGGTGAGGGAGTATTATGAAGGACCCCCCTCCTGCTCAGGTGTGCCCGGCCTGCTCCTGGCTGAATTTGTCTTGGCTGCTGTGTCAGGAGCCTTGCTTTGGAGAGAAGGTGGTCACTCTCCCTCCAGGCTATGCCCCTAAGTGGCCAAAACCTTGGTTAGGGGACAGATTTGCTGATGGGATATCGGCCTGCCTGCACCTGCCCAGCCACCCACCTGACTTGATTCTGCTGTCCTTCAGCCAAAACAATGCCCCCCACCCCCAGTTCAGGCCAGGGTATCTGAGAGGCCAGTCTTTATGGGGCATTCTGACCCACAGCTGGAGGTCTGTTCTATCCCCTAGCTAAGTCCTGACCCCACACAGAGAGACACACATTTTTATCTGCTGCCTTGCAGGGGAGACCTTCCCGAAATATATTATGCTATTTAGAGTCACGTGCCTGGCCTGACTCTTAGCTTTAGCTGAGCATCATGTCTATTCGCTGTAGCTGTCCCCTTTTCCCTTCACTGCTTCATTGGATTTCTTGAAGCGGAGATTGAGCTGGGGGCCTTCGGCATGCAAGCCGTACCCGACCGGCCACCAAATACCCACTGCAGAACCAGATTAGCCTCTGGGATTGCCTTCTGTACAGTCAGGCCAGTTTAGAATCATAGAATCATAGAGTTGGAAGGGGTCATAGAGGCCATCTAGTCCAACCCCCTGCTCAATGCAGGATTAGCCCAAAGCATCCTAAAGCATCCAAGAAAAGTGTGTATTCAACGTTTGCTTGAAGACTGCCAGGGAGGGGGAGCTCACCACCTCCTTAGGCAGCCTATTCCACTGCTGAACTACTCTGTGACAACTTTTTTCCTGATCTCTAGCCTATATCATTGTACTTGAAGTTTAAACCCATTACTCCGTGTCCTCTCCTCTGCAACCAACAGAAACAGCATCCTGCCCTCCTCCAAGTGACAACCTTTTTCTGCCATTGGTTCTCCTGGGTCACTGGAAGAGAAACGTTTCTCCCAAGAACAGAGATCCTTGAAAGTAGAGAGGCCGGGGATGGAATTGGGGACCTTCTGCATAGCCTCCTGGTGCTGAACCCAGCCCAGCCCTCAGACGCCCCTCCTGTCAGGCGGCCAGGAGGCCGAGAGGGTCAGGAATCCACACCCCAGCTTCTTTTCCTCCCTTTAGCCCTCCAGAAGCTCGGCCCTCCACCAAGTCCTCCAATCCCCAGGCCACGTGATGACCAAGAGTGGCAGACCCACCTCCCCCAGTCCCAGAAGGGCGGCCCGTTTGGTCTCCAACCTATATCTGGGCTTTGAGATAATATCTCAGAGGGTGCTTGTCCTACGTGGGATGGGCAAAATCTTCCGGTCTTCGGCTTTCCTGTCCTCAGGGCCGAAGTCACCTTGGAGGCCTCTTCTCTCTCCACAAAAAGCCCCAAACGCATTCGCCTTCTCTCCTCCGGAGGAGTCCAGCATCTGCAATTTTGGGCTGGTCCTTCCTGATCGTTCCCCTGCTCTGAGGGCTCCTTTGGGCAGTGGGGAGCCCGGAGTTATAGGCAGGGCCCCGAAGGGAACACAGCAGCTCTGCCCATCTCCAGGCCAATCCCCTCCCAGGTGGACATGGTTCATCTAGCCAGGGCCAAAGGAACGGGCCCCGCTGTTTGCGGACGGACAGTCCAGGCAAGGTCAGGCAAGCGCACCCCTTTGCGGCCCGGCACCGTGCCGTGGCCCGGTGTTTGGGGACCACCGTATTAGACAATGCTTACACCTCTTTCCTCCTTATGATTCCCTGTGTTTTATCTTCAAATATTGATTGGGTGCATTTTACATTGGATTGAAATGGGCTATGGCCACTCAATAAATTGAATGCTGAATGCCGTATTGACGACAACCACTTCAAAATCAAATGGCAGCTGGTACAGAAATGTGTT
Source organism: Paroedura picta (assembly GCF_049243985.1). NCBI lineage: Eukaryota > Metazoa > Chordata > Lepidosauria > Squamata > Gekkonidae > Paroedura > Paroedura picta. The sequence continues at coordinate 3,793,132 of NC_135385.1, read as the reverse complement.
ACTTGATTTTGAATTTAAAAGGATAAAATAACAGAATAATAATACAATGGGACAACAGGAATGATAAAACAGGGTAAAATAGATGAACCAAAATCAAACAACACTGAATGCTTTGTTCCTGGTCACTAATATTAACAAACTAGGGGCAAAGCCTGTTGCAGCCAGGAATGCTAGGCCCCCTTCCCCGCCCTGGGCAGGACAGCTGAGCCCTCCCCCCCTGCGGCTCCCCAAAGGGCCTTTTCGAGGGGGGGGGAAGCTGGCAGGGATCCTGCGTCGCCCTGGACAGCCCTGCCAAGGCCTGACATGGCCACGGTCTGAGCTGTCCAGGATGGTGGGAATGCTCCCTCCCTTCCCACCCCACCCCCACTGCCCCCAGCCACAGCCCCTGGCCCTCTGCCCTCCCTCCCGGCTCCAGCTGCCTGCCTACCTTACCAGATGCAAGAAGCTGGAGGAGGGACACAGTGAGGGGCGGGACATCCCTCCTGATTGGCCGTTCATTGGACGGATGGCCAATCAGGGATGGGACAGCCTCCTGGATTGTTGGGTAGGCGATGAGTTTTAACTTATTATATGCTATGGAAAATTGGCATCCATCTCCCTGAGTGAGCTTGCTGGGAGGGCGGAACGGAAGTTAAATGAATAAATAAAAATCAATAAAGGCATTCAAAGTAAAACAGCATCTTTAAAGGGAAAACTGTTAACTACAGAGAGACACTAGTGACTACTGAGATAAGATCACAAAAAGCTTACCTGTTTTGCCTTAACAGGAAAAAAACGTCTTACTGGCTTTGGGGGCGATCTTTAAACAGTCTTTAATTCATAAAAGTGCCAGACACACTGGATACCTACTGGCATGACATCACAAAGAGCTCACCTGTGTATAATTGAGAAGAAAAAAACCTCTTACTGGGTTTTGGGGGGATCTTTAAACAGACTAAAATTCATAAAAGGGCCAGAGATACTGGATACCTCATGATATATCACAAAGCCCTCAGCTGTATATAATTGAGAAGAAAAAAACCTTACTGGCTTTTGGGGTGATCTTTAAACAGACTAAAAGACAGAAAAGGGCCAGAGACACTGGATACCTACTGACATGACATCACAAAGACCTCACTTGTGTTTAATTGAGAAGAAAAACACCTCTTACTGGCTTTGGGGGGGATCTGTAACAGACTAAAAGTCAGAAAAGGGGCCAAACTACAGAGAGACACTGGAGACTTCCTGAAATCACATAGGAGCTCACCTGTGTTGCCTTGAAAGGAAAAAAAACATCTTACTCGCTTTTAGGGTGATCTTTAACAGACTAAAAGTCAGAAAAGGGACAGAGACACAGGTTACCTACTGATATGAAATCCCAACATGCTCACCTGTGTTTAATTGAAAAGAAAAAAAAACTTTTACTGGCTTTTGGGCCATCCTTAAACAGTCTAGGAGTCAGAAAGCGAACCAAACTCCAGACATCACAAAGAGCTCACCTGTGTTGCCTTGAAAGGGAAAAAACCCTCTTACTGGCTTTTGGGGTGATCTTTAATAGACTAAAAGTGAGAAAACGAGCCAAACTACAAAGAGGCACTGGAGACCTAGTGACATGACATCACAAAGTGCTAACCTCTGTATAATTGAGAAAAAACATCAGAAAGACCTCACCTGTGTTTAATTGAGAAGAAAAAAACCTCTTACTGGCTTATGGGGTGATCTTTAACAGACTAAAAGTAAGAAAAGGGGTCAAAATCCAGAGAGACACAGAAGACCTACAGAGATGACATCACAAAGAGCTCACCTGAGTTGCCTTGACAGGAAAAAAAACCTCTTAGTGGCTTTTAGGGCGATTATTAAACAGATTAAAGTCAGACAAGGGGCCAAACTCGAGAGAGACACTAGAGACCTCCTGACATGACATCACAAAGAGCTCACCTGTGTATAATTGAGAAGAAAAACACCTCTTACGGGCTTTGGGGGCGATATTTAACAGACTAAAAGTCAGACAAGGGGCCAAACTCCAGAGAGACACTAAAGACCTACAGAGATGACATCACAAAGAGCTCACCTGTATTGCCTTGACAGGAAAAAAACCTCTTACTGGCTTTTGAGGCGATCTTTCAGTCTTTAGGGGGCGATCATTAAACAGTCTAAGTGTCAGAAACGGGACCAAACTCCAGAAAGACACAGAAGACCTACTGAGATAACATCACAAACAGATCACCTGAGTTGCCTTGACAGGAAAAAAACCTCTTACTGGCTTTTGGGGCGATCTTTAAACAGTCTAAATGTCATAAAAGGGCCAGAGACACTGGATGCCTACTGACATGACATCACAAAGACCTCATCTGTGTTTAAATGAGAAAAAAAAAACCTCTTACTGTCTTTTGAAGGGATCCTTAAACAGTCTAGGAGTCAGAAAAGGGCCAGAGACAATGGATACCTACTGACATGACATCACAAAGACCTCACCTGTATTTAATTGAGAAGAAAAAAACCTCTTACTGGGTTTTGAGGCGATCTTTAAACAGTCTACTTGAACAGTCCAGGAGTCAGAAAAGGGGCCAAACTACAGAGAGACACTGGAGACATACTTAGATGACATCACAAAGAGCTCACCTGTGTTGCCTTGACAGGAGAAAAACTTCTTATTGGCTTTTGGGGCGATCTTTAAACAGTCTAAAAGTTATAAAAGGGCCAGAGACACTGGATGCCTACTGACATGACATCACAAAGACGTCACCTGTGTTTAATTGAATCATAGAATCATAGAGTTGGAAGGGGCCATACAGGCCATCTAGTCCAACCCCCTGCTCAACGCAGGATTAGCCCTAAGCATCCTAAAGCACCCAAGAAAAGTGTGTATCCAACCTTTGCTTGAAGACTGCCAGTGAGGGGGAGCTCACCACCTCCTTAGGCAGCCTATTCCACTGCTGAACTACTCTGACTGTGAAAAACCTTTTTCCTGATATCTAGCCTATATCGTTGTACTTGAAGTTTAAACCAATTACTGCGTGTCTTCTCCTCTGCAGCCAGCAGAAACAGCATCCTGCCCTCCTCCAAGTGACAACCTTTCAAATACTTAAAGAGGGCTATCATGTCCCCTCTCAACCTCCTTTTCTCCAGGCTGAACATTCCCAAGTCCCTCAACCTATCTTCATAGGGCTTGGTCCCTTGGCCCCAGATCATCTTCGTCGCTCTCCTCTGTACCCTTTCAATTTTATCGATGTCCTTCTTGAAGTGAGGCCTCCAGAACTGCACACAGTACTCCAGGTGTGGTCAGACCAGTGCCGTATACAATGGGACTATGACATCTTGTGATTTTGATGTGATGCCTCTGTTGATACAGCCCAAAATGGCATTTGCCTTTTTTACCGCTGCATCACACTGCCTGCTCATGTTTAGTTTACAATCCACAAGTACCCCAAGGTCTCGTTCACACACACTGCTACCTAGAAGCGTATCCCCCATCCAGTAGGCATGCTTTTCATTTTTCTGACCCAGATGCAGAACTTTACACTTATCTTTATTAAATTGCATCTTGTTCTCATTTGCCCATTTTTCCATTGTGTTCAGATCTCGTTGAACTCTGTCTCTATCTTCCGGAGTATTTGCCAGTCCTCCCAATTTGGTGTCATCTGCAAACTTGATGAGTAGTCCCTCCACCCCCTCATCTAGATATGTTAAAATAAATAAATATGTTAAAAAGTACCGGGCCGAGCACCGAACCCTGAGGTACCCCGCTACTCACCTCTCTCCAGTCTGATGAAACACCATTGACAACAACTCTTTTAGTGCGGTTCTCTAACGAATTCCCTATCCATCTAACGATCTGAAAATCCAGATTGCAGTCCTTCAACTTATCCATCAGAACATCATGGGGAACCTTGTCAAAAGCTTTACTAAAATCCAAGTAAATGACATCAACCAAATTTCCCCGATCCAGCAAACCTGTTACTTGGTCAAAAAAGGAAACTAGGTTGGTCTGGCAGGACCTGTTGGAGACAAATCCATGCTGACTTCCTTGGATCACCAAATTGTCCTCCAGATGTTTGCAGATCACTCCCTTTAATATCTGCTCCATTATCTTCCCCACAACAGAGGTCAGACTCACTGGTCTGTAGTTTCCCGGGTCATCCTTCCTCCCTTTTTTGAAGATCGGAATAACGTTTGCTCTTTTCCAGTCCTCCGGGACATCTCCAGTCCTTAAAGAGGTTCCGAAGATGATAGACAAGGGCTGTGCAAGTTCTCTGGAAAGTTCTTTGAGTACTCTCGGGTGCATTTCATCTGGACCAGGGGATTTGAACTCATCCAGTGCAGCTAACTGCCTCTCGACAACCTCTCTATCCATGTTAACTTGCCACCCAGACACTATCCTTTGGCTACAGCCATCTCTAGATGTGCCTAAACACTTTGACCTGTGGGAAAAAACAGATGTAAAATAGGCACTAAGCCTTTCTGCTTTCTCTGCATCTTTCGTTAGAGTTTGTCCATCCGCACCCAACAGCGGGCCTATTGCCTTCTTTACTTTACGTTTGCTCCTCACGTAACTGAAAAATCTTTTCTTGTTACAATGGGCTTCCCTGGCCAATCTTAGCTCACTCTCAGCTTTGGCCTTTCTGATGATTGATCTACAGTGCCTAGTAACCTGTAGGTACTCTTCTTTAGAGCTCTGTCCTTCCCTCCATTTCCTGAACATTTTCCTTTTCTTTCTTAGTTCCTCTTGAAGTTCTCTGTTCATTCAAATAGGCTTCTTAGAGCTCCTGCAGTGTTTTCGTGTTTCTGGGATAGTCATTGATTGACCATGCAATAGCTCTTGTTTGAGTAGCGCCCACCCTTCACATGCTCCCTTCCCTTCCAGCATTCTCGTCCATGTGTCAAACGTACAGGAAACTCACAACAAACTTCTTAAAAAAGAGTTTTATTGGATAGTACTATACGCAAGAGACTGAGAAGTCAAATCTGACCAGAGGCCCGATTTGCCCCAGCTTATCAATACATTTCTCCCGCCCAAAACTTGACAGTTCCCAAGGGAGGGGGGCAGGAGAGAGAAGGAGAGAAAAGACATATGTGTAACATAAACAGGATTTCACTCTCACAACCTTGAGGAGGTGACAACAACCCCGTGAGCCCACAACAAGATAAGGTTAACATAACATCACTACTCACTTTTATGGCTAAGAGAACTACAAGGCCTGGAGCAAGCAGGCGCCAGGTCCAATAAAGTAATATAACTGGCATGGAGGAACTCAGGCTAATTTATGACAGAGATTCTACAATCCTGACATCCCTCCGCACTAAAATTAACTTCCCTCCCCCACCTAGCCGGCATCAACGGGACGGGGGCAGTCCGGGAAAGCACGATGGAAAGCCCGGAGAAGGCGGGGCGCCTTCACGTTTACAGCCTCAACCCATTCTTTGTCTCCTGAAGGAAAATCTTTCCAGTCGACCAAATATTGGAGACGACCTTTGTGCACACGAGAGTCCAGAATCTGATTGACCTCATAGTGGGTGTCTTTGTCGATGTAAATCGGCACTGGCTTAGCTGGAGGAGGGTGCCACTCATCCGGGGCAGGGGCTCTCCGCAGCAGGCTGGAATGAAAAACCGGATGCACATTCCTGTAAGTTTTTGGCAAAGCTAGTTCCACAGTTACAGCATTAATCAGCTTCACAACCTTGAAGGGCCCCACATATTTGGGACCAAGTTTTTTTGACTTTTGTTGGCAACGCAAGTTCTTGGTGGACAAATAGGCCAAGTCTCCCACCTTCCATATGGGCGCAGGTGCCCGTTTTTTGTCTGCCTGGGTTTTATAAGCTTGTTTTGCGTCCTTGAGACAGGCGACTATCGTTGGCCACCCCGCACTAATTGTCTCGGCCCACTTATTGACATCGGGAGCATCGGGGGAACTCAGCTCCCAGGTGGGGGCCGCCACCAAGTCAGTCCCGTACACCACCTTAAAGGGGGAAACACCCGTGGAAGAATGGACTCCATTATTATAGGCAAACTCAGCTAGTGGAAGCAGGGCAACCCAGTCATCCTGCTGGTGATTGATAAAACAGCGCAAGTATTGTTCAAGGATCTGATTCACCCTCTCAGTCTGGCCATTGGACTCCGGATGATAGCCCGATGTGAGGGCTTGCTCCACCCCCAACAGTCTCAAGAGCTCCCGCCAGAACTTGGCAACGAACTGGGGGCCCCGATCCGTCAGCAGGCGCCCTGGGATCCCGTGCAGCCGTAGTATGTGGGTCACGAACAATGAAGCCAATTTGGCCGCCGAAGGCAAGCCAGCACAAGGGATAAAATGGGCTTGTTTGGAAAAAGCGTCCACCACCACCCAAATGACCGTTTTCCCTTGGCTGGGAGGCAGGTCGGTGATAAAGTCCATTGTGACATCAGTCCACGGACGGGAGGGGGTTGGCTGGGGCTGCAACAATCCCTTTTTCTTTCCCCCTTCTGGCTTGGAGACGGTGCAAGTGGGGCACCCCTGCACATATTTTTCCACATCTTTGCGCAGAGTTGGCCACCAGTAATGTCTCCGGATCAGGTGCAGAGTTTTCACAAACCCAAAATGTCCAGCTGTTTTTGCATCGTGACAAAGTTTCAAAACGTCCCCGCGCGCCGCTGCGGGGACAAAAAGCCGCTCGCCCTTAAAAAACAACCCCCCTTTCTCCGTCAGGTCTGGGCGGAGGGAGTGGAATTCAGAGTCCTGTAACACCTCCTTTTGGACCCAGCCCCCCGGAATAGACGGGCCAGGCTTTGACTGGCTGCGCGTCACCGCTGCCATCCCCAGCTGGGCGGGGGTAAAAACTGTATCCACCAATGGGTCGCGCTTGCTGTTGTACTGGGGCAGGCGCGACAGGGCGTCCGCCAAGAAGTTCATTTTGCCTGGCAGATGCTTGAGAGAGAAGCTGAACCGAGAGAAAAACTCCGCCCACCGCATCTGTTTCGCTGAGAGCGAGCGAGGCTGCTTGAGCGCCTGGTTTTTGTGGTCCGTCCATACGACAAAGGGACTGCGGACCCTTCCAACCAATGCCTCCAGGTGGATAAGGCCAATTTCACGGCAGCCGCCTCTTTCTCCCAAATCGCCCAGTTTCTTTCAGCCCCGGAGAACTTTTTTGACAAATAGGCCAGTGGGTGTAACTTCCCATCTCCCCCCTCCTGTAGGATTACGGCCCCCATTGCCACATCCGAAGAATCTACTTGCACGGTGAATTGCTTGGTGGGGTCGGCATGGGCCAGCACCGGCTCAGAGGTAAACAGTAGTTTCAACCTCTCAAAAGCGTCCTGACACTGGGGGGTCCACTGGAGCGGCGCGCCAGGGCGGCACGCTGCCTTCCCCCCCTGTTTCGTCTTTAACAAGTCAGTGAGAGGCAATGCCACCTTGGCGAAATTGGGAATGAACGTTCTGTAAAAATTTGCAAATCCTAAGAAACTTTGCAACTGCCTCCTCGTGCGAGGGGGTTCCCAAGCCAATAAATCGCGCACCTTGCCCGGATCCATTTCAACCCCTGCTTGGGACACCTGGAAGCCCAAGAATTCCACCGCATCTCGGTGGAACTCACATTTTGAAAGTTTGGCAAACAATTGGTGCTTCCGCAGACGGCGGAGTACTTCACGGACCAAATCTGCATGACTCTCCACATTTTCAGAATACACCAAAATATCGTCAATGTACACCAACACCCCCTGATACAATAAATCATGCATAATTTCATTGATCATATTCATGAACACGCCCGGAGCGCCGGCCAGGCCGAACGGCATTACGGTGTACTCAAATTGCCCCAGGGGGGTGTTAAAAGCAGTTAAATATTCGTGACCCTTTTTTATCCGGACCCGGTAGTAAGCCTCCCTCAAGTCCAATTTCGTGAAAACCCGTGCCCTTCCCAAATGGCCAAGCAAGTCTTTTATCAAAGGCAGCGGGTAGGCATTACAAGTAGAGACAGCATTCAGACCCCGTTAGTCCGTGCAAAGGCGCAAGGACCCGTCTTTCTTTTTCACGAAAAGAACCGGGGCCGCCAGGGGTGACGTAGCGGGCCTGATGAATCCCCTGGCAAGATTTTTGTCCAAGAACTCCCTGAGTTCAGCCATCTCCCTCGGGCTCATTGAATAGAGTTTGGCTTTCGGGAGCGACTCTCCCTTTTTTAGTTCAATGGCACAATCAGTCTTTCGGTGAGGGGGAAGTTGGTTGCACTCAGATTCCGCGAACACGTCAGCAAAGTCCCGGTACTCCGGAGGGAGAGTCCCTTCCCCCACGGATCCCAACGCGGCCACTACCCCTTTGTCAAGTGGGGATCGAGGCCGCGCGTGCTGTTTGCAACCCGGGGATGTGAACTCCACGGTCCCTTTCTTCCACTTCACCGTGGGGTCATGTTCCCTCAACCAATCTAGTCCCAACACACATGGGAATGCAGAGTGGGGCGCTACCAGGGGTTGAATCTGCTCCCAGTGTTTTTTAATGTCCAAGTCCATGGGACGCGTCTTCACCGTAGCTTCCCCCCCGGGAGCGCACTTCCCGTCCAGTTGGGTGATTGGCAGGGGTTCCCCCAAAGGTACCTTGCCCACCCCCAGAGTCTCGGCCAGTGCTGGGCTTACTAAGGATTGGGTGCACCCCGAGTCCACAATGCACCGGACTCCCACCTTCTTCCCGGATTTGGGGTTGGAGAGAGTGGCAGGTAGCAGTATCAAGGGGGAATCACTCACCACGCGTTTGCCCCTATTGGCGGCCTGCTGGCGGGGCGCCTTTACAGCAGACCGTCTTCGTTTCCCGACTGCTCCTCAGCTTGATCCTCGCCATCCGGACCGCTGCCCTCCTCCGAGTCTTCCACCGTTGATGCTGCGACCACCGGCACTAGTAGGGACTTGGCACTTTTCTTCGGGGCCGTTTTCTTGGCGGGTTGGGCTTTCGCCGGGGAGCTGCCAGTAGCTTTTGCCCCGGTCACCGTCTTTGAGGGGCATTGAGCGAGGAAGTGGCCGGCTTGTCCACAGCCCAGGCACAGCCCTTTCTCCATGCGCCGAGTGCGCTCAGTCGGCTCCAACTTTGCTTTCGGCTTGACTTTCGCGGGGGTAGAGGTTTTTGCTCCGGCCTTCCCTGCCATTCCCTGGAACACTGCCGCCCTCTCCAGACGATTCTCCATCTCCCCGGCCAGTTGGATCCATCCGTCAACCGTGAGCGGGTCGTCTAACAGCAGGCATTTGCTGGACAAGTCGGGCGAGAGACCACCCACGAACGCCAGCACGCGTTGGGGCTCGGTCCAGTCCGGCACTGAGGAGGCAAGCTCTTTGAATTCTCTGGCGTACTCGACCACCGACAATTTCCCTTGCTTCAGGGCTTTGAGCTTTTTCTCCGCGGTCTCCCTCTCAAATGGCTCCACATACATCTGGCGCATGGAACGCAGGAAATGATTATAATTGCGGATGGCTCTTGGGTTGTAACGGTACAAGTCCAGGAACCACTTTGCTGCCTTGCCCTCCAGGGCTTCCCCCACAAACCGGACGCGCTCGGCGTCGTCGGTGAAAGTGAACCCCATGTCCATCATGTAGGCTTGGAGATGCACCAGGAACGTTGGAAAGGCTGTGGGGTCCCCCGAAAACTTAGCCTTGAACTTGTAGGTGTTCCGCATTTCCACTCCCCAGAGGTGAGGAGGTAGGCGTCCCGGACCCCAACCCGCCTGGGCCGGGAGTCTCCCCCCACGGCTGATGCCTCGTCCTAATCCTGCCGCCGCTCTCGCCTCCGCCGCAGCCCTTGCTGCCTCCGCCGCTCGCGCGGCCGCCGCCGCCGCCTCTCGTGCCGCCGCCGCCGCTTCGGCTCCCGCAACGTTCGCTGCCGCCGCTGCTGCTCCGTCCGCTGCCCCTGCACCGTCCGCTGCTCCGGCACCTTCTGCCGCTCCGCCGCCCCCGGCGCCCTCGCGATCCTCGTCTTCGTCTTCCCTCTGCACTCTGGCCAGGGCCGCCGCCTCGGCCTCCGCAGCTGCTTGCATCGCGGCCGTCTCGCGTTCCCGCAGGGTGAGCAGACCTCCCGATCTCCGACCACCAGGTTCGCGGGCGGCACCTCCGCTGTGCACCTCTCGCAGCAGGCGTTGCGTGCGGCGTTGCTCCTCCGGATCCAGCCGACCCGAGAGGTCCTGCAGCCAGTTGGTCACCCTGTCCAGCTTGCACTGCAGGTCCTGTGTCTCACCGGCGGGCTCCAGCCCGTAGCTAGGCATTCCAAGATTATCCGGCCACTGCTCGTCCCCAGTTGGTCGGTCATACTTCGATAAACGCCTGCGTTCGGTGACGTGCCTTTCCAAAAAATCCTCGGGCCCAGGAGTTGCTCCTGTCACGGCCCTGAGCATGCCCGAGCTGCACGGTCCTACCCCGGCACCGTCGCCCTGGGAGAGGTCCCAATCTAGGCCCTCTCCTTGCTCATTGAAAGTATTTCCTTCGCCCTGCATGATGGCAGGTGAAAGGAGTTGTGAGATTTGACTTAATGTCAAACGTACAGGAAACTCACAACAAACTTCTTAAAAAAGAGTTTTATTGGATAGTACTATACGCAAGAGACTGAGAAGTCAAATCTGACCAGAGGCCCGATTTGCCCCAGCTTATCAATACATTTCTCCCGCCCAAAACTTGACAGTTCCCAAGGGAGGGGGGCAGGAGAGAGAAGGAGAGAAAAGACATATGTGTAACATAAACAGGATTTCACTCTCACAACCTTGAGGAGGTGACAACAACCCCGTGAGCCCACAACAAGATAAGGTTAACATAACATCACTACTCACTTTTATGGCTAAGAGAACTACAAGGCCTGGAGCAAGCAGGCGCCAGGTCCAATAAAGTAATATAACTGGCATGGAGGAACTCAGGCTAATTTATGACAGAGATTCTACAATCCTGACACCATGGTATGACAATCATCATGTCTCTGAGTTTATTAAAGTTTGCCCTACGAAAATCCAACATCCGCGTCTGGCTACAAGCTTCCTTGGCTCCCCATCTCAAAAGGAATTCTATGAGGACATGGTCACTTCCCCCTAGGGTCCCGACCACCTCCACCTCATCCACTAACTCTTGCCTGTTGGTCAGTATTAAGTTCAGTATGGGTGAACCTCTTGTGGGTTCATCTACCATTTGATAAATGAAATTGTCAGCCAGGCAGGTCAGAAACTTGCATGACTGAGGACGCTTCGCAGAGTTTTTCTCCCAGCACACATCTGGGAAATTGAGAAAAAAAAACCTCTTACTTGGTTCTGAGGCAATCTTTAAATAGCCTAAAACTCATAATAGGGCCAGAGACACTGGATACCTACTGACATGACATCACAAAGACCTCACCTGGGTTTAATTGAGAAGAAAAAAACTCTGTCTTTAGGGGGCGATCATTAAACAGTCTAAGAGTCAGAAACGGGACCAAACTCCAGAAAGACACAGAAGACCTACTGAGATAACATCACAAACAGCTCACCTGAGTTGCCTTGACAGGAGAAAAACCTCTTAATGGCTTTTGGGCGATCTTTAAACAGTTTAAAATCATAAAAGGGCCAGAGACACTGGATGCCTACTGACGTGACATCACAAAGACCTCACCTGTGTTTAATTGAGAAGGAAAAAAGCTCTTACTGGCTTTTGAGGTGATCTTTAAACAGTCTAAAACTCATAATAGGGCCAGAGACACTGGATGCCTACTGACATGACATCACAAAGACCTCACCTGTGTTTAATTGAGAAGAAAAAAAACTCTTACTGGGTTTTGAGGCGATCTTTAAACAGTCTAAAACTCATAATAGGGCCAGAGACACTGGATGCCTACTGACATGACATCACAAAGACCTCACCTGTGTTTAATTGAGAAGAAAAAAACCTCTTACTGGGTTTTGAGGCGATCTTTAAACAGTCTAAAAGTTATAAAAGGACCAGAGACACTGGATGTCTACTGACATGACATCACAAAGACCTCACCTGTGTTTAATTGAGAAGAAAAAAACCTCCTACTGGGTTTTTAGGCGATCTTTAAACAGTCTAAAACTCATAATAGGGCCAGGGACACTGGATGCCTACTGACATGACATCACAAAGACCTCAGCAGTGTTTAATTGAGAAGAAAAAAACCTCTTACTGGCTTTTGAGGTAATCTTTAAGCAGTCTAAAAGTCAAAAAAGGGCCAGAGACACTGGATGCCTACTGACATGACATCACAAAGACCTCACCTGTGTTTAATGGAGAAGAAAAAAACCTCTTACTGGCTTTTGAGGCGATCTTTAAACAATCTAAAAGTCATAAAAGGGCCAGAGACACTGGATGCCCACTGACATGACATCACAAAGACCTCAACCCGTGTTTAATTGAGAAGAAAAAAACCTCTTACTGGCTTTTGAGGCGATCTTTAAACAGTCTAAATGTCATAAAAGGGCCAGAGACACTGGATGTCTACTGACATGACATCACAAAGACCTCAACTGTGTTTAATTGAGAAGAAAAAAACCTCTTACTGGGTTTTTAGGCGATTTTAAACAGTCTAAAACTCATAACAGGGCCAGGGACACTGGATGCCTACTGACATGATATCACAAAGACCTCAGCAGTGTTTAATTGAGAAGAAAAAAACCTCTTACTGGCTTTTGAGGTAATCTTTAAACAGTCTAAAAGTCAAAAAAGGGCCAGAGACACTGGAAGTCTACTGACATGGCATCACAAAGACCTCACCCGTGTTTAATTGAGAAGAAAAAAAATTCTTACTGTCTTTTGGGGCGATCCTTAAACAGTCTAGGAGTCAGAAAAGGGGCCAAACTACAGAGAGACACTGGAGACATACTGAGATGACATCACAAAGAGCTCAACTGTGTTGCCTTGAGAGGAAAAAAAGTCTTTTTGGCTTTTCGGGCGATCTTTAAGCAGTCTAAAATTCATAACAGTGCCAGAGACACTGGATGCCTACTGACATGACATCACAAAAACCCCACCTGTGTTTAATTGAGAAGAAAAAAAACTCTTACTGTCTATTGAGGCGATACGTAAACAGTCTAGAAGTCAGAAAAGGGGCGAAGCTACAGAGACAGAGATCTTTAGGGGGCGATCATTAAACTGTCTAAGAGTCAGAAACGGGACCAAACTCCAGAAAGACACAGAAGACCTACTGAGATAACATCACAAACAGCTCACCTGAGTTGCCTTGACAGGAAAAAAAACTCTTACTGGCTTTTGAGGCGATCTTTAAACAATCTAAAAGTCATAAAAGGGCCAGAGACACTGGATGCCTACTGACATGACATCACAAAGACCTCACCTGTGTTTTATTGAGAAGAAAAAAACCTCTTACTGGCTTTTGAGGCGATCTTTAAACAGTCTAAAGCTCATAAAAGGGCCAGAGACACTGGATGCCTACTGACATGACATCACAAAGACCTCACCTGTGTTTAATGGAGAAGAAAAAAACCTCTTACTGTCTTTTGAAGCGATCTTTAAACAGTCTAAAAGTCAAAAAAGGGCCAGAGACACTGGATGCCTACTGACATGACATCACAAACAGCTCACCAGAGTTGCCTTGACAGGAAAAAAACCTCTTACTGGCTTTTGAGGCGATCTTTAAACAGTCTAAAAGTCAAAAAAGGGCCAGAGACACTGGATGCCTACTGACATGACATCACAAAGACCTCACCTGTGTTTAATTGAGAAGAAAAAAACCTCTTACTGGCTTTTGAGGCGATCTTTAAACAATCTAAAAGTCATAAAAGGGCCAGAGACACTGGATGCCCACTGAAATGACATCACAAAGACCTTACCTGTGTTTAATTGAGAAGAAAAAAACCTCTTACTGTCTTTAGGGGGCGATCATTAAACAGTCTAAGAGTCAGAAACGGGACCAAACTCCAGAAAGACACAGAAGACCTACTGAGATAACATCACAAACAGCTCACCTGAGTTGCCTTGACAGGAAAAAAACCTCTTACTGGCTTTTGGGGTGATCTCTAAACAGTCTAAAAGTTATAAAAGGGCCAGAGACACTGGATGCCTACTGACATGACATCACAAAGACCTCACCTGTGTTTAATTTAGAAGAAAAAAACCTCTTACTGGCTTTTGAGGAGATCTTTAAACAGTCTAAAAGTCAAAAAAGGGCCAGAGACACTGGATGCCTACTGACATGACATCACAAAGACCTCACCTGTGTTTAATTTAGAAGAAAAAAACCTCTTACTGGCTTTTGAGGAGATCTTTAAACAGTCTAAAAGTCAAAAAAGGGCCAGAGACACTGGATGCCTACTGACATGACATCACAAAGACCTCACCTGTGTTTAATTTAGAAGAAAAAAACCTCTTACTGGCTTTTGGGGTGATCTTTAAAGAGTCTAAAAGTCAAAAAAGGGCCAGAGACACTGGATGCCTACTGACATGACATCACAAAGACCTCACCTGTGTTTAATTTAGAAGAAAAAAACCTCTTACTGGCTTTTGAGGAGATCTTTAAACAGTCTAAAAGTCAAAAAAGGGCCAGAGACACTGGATGCCTACTGACATGACATCACAAAGACCTCACCTGTGTTTAATTTAGAAGAAAAAAACCTCTTACTGGCTTTTGAGGAGATCTTTAAACAGTCTAAAAGTCAAAAAAGGGCCAGAGACACTGGATGCCTACTGACATGACATCACAAAGACCTCACCTGTGTTTAATTGAGAAGAAAAAAACCTCTTACTGGCTTTTGAGGCGAACTTTAAACAATCTAAAAGTCATAAAAGGGCCAGAGACACTGGATGCCCACTGACATGACATCACAAAGACCTTACCTGTGTTTAATTGAGAAGAAAAAAACCTCTTACTGTCTTTAGGGGGCGATCATTAAACAGTCTAAGAGTCAGAAACGGGACCAAACTCCAGAAAGACACAGAAGACCTACTGAGATAACATCACAAACAGCTCACCTGAGTTGCCTTGACAGGAAAAAAACCTCTTACTGGCTTTTGAGGCGATCTTTAAACAATCTAAAAGTCATAAAAGGGCCAGAGACACTGGATGCCTACTGACATGACATCACAAAGACCTCACCTGTGTTTAATTGATAAGGAAAAAACCTCTTACTGGCTTCTGAGGCGATCTTTAAACAATCTAAAAATAATAAAAGGGCCAGAGACACTGGATGCCTACTGACATGACATCACAAAGACCACACCTGTGTTTAATTGAGAAGAAAAAAAACCACTTACTGGCTTTAGAGGCGATCTTTAAACAGTCTAAAAGTCATAAAAGGGCCAGAGACACTGGATGCCTACTGACATGACATCACAAAGACCTCACCTGTGTTTTATTGAGAAGAAAAAAACCTCTTACTGGCTTTTGAGGCGATCTTTAAACAATCTACAAGTCATAAAAGGGCCAGAGACACTGGATGCCCACTGAAATGACATCACAAAGACATTACCTGTGTTTAATTGAGAAGAAAAAAACCTCTTACTGTCTTTACTGGGCGATCATTAAATAGTCTAAGAGTCAGAAACGGGACCAAACTCCAGAAATACACAGAAGAGCTACTGAGATAACATCACAAACAGCTCACCTGAGTTGCCTTGACAGGAAAAAAACCTCTTACTGGCTTTTGGGGTGATCTTTAAACAGTCTAAAAGTTATAAAAGGGCCAGAGACACTGGATGCCTACTGACATGACATCACAAAGACCTCACCTGTGTTTAATTGAGAAGAAAAAAACCTCTTACTGGCTTCTGAGGCGATCTTTAAACAATCTAAAAATCATAAAAGGGCCACAGACACTGGATGCCTACTGACATGACATCACAAAGACCTCACCTGTGTTTAATTGAGAAGAAAAAAACCTCTTATTGGCATTTGGGGTGATCTTTAAACAGTCTAAAAGTTATAAAAGGGCCAGAGACACTGGATGCCTACTGACATGACATCACAAAGACCTCACCTGTGTTTAATTGAGAAGAAAAAAACTTCTTACTGGCTTCTGAGGCGATCTTTAAACAATCTAAAAATCAAAAAAGGGCCAGAGACACTGGATGCCTACTGACATGACATCACAAAGACCTCACCTGTGTTTAATTGAGAAGAAAAAAAACCTCTTACTGGCTTCTGAGGCGATCTTTAAACAATCTAAAAATCATAAAAGGGCCAGAGACACTGGATGCCTACTGACATGACAACACAAAGACCTCACCTGTGTTTAATTGAGAAGAAAAAAACCTCTTATTGGCTTTTGAAGCGATCTTGAACCAGTCTAAAAGTTATAAAAGGGCCAGAGACACTGGATGCCTACTGACATGACATCACAAAGACCTCACCTGTGTTTAATTGAGAAGAAAAAAAACTCTTACTGGCTTTTGAGGCGATCTTTAAACAGTCTAAAGCTCATAATAGGGCCAGAGACACTGGATGCCTACTGACATGACATCACAAAGACCTCACCTGTGTTTAATTGAGAAGAAAAAACCTCTTACTGGCTTTTGAGGCGATCTTTAAACAATCTAAAAGTCATAAAAGGGCCAGAGACACTGGATGCCTACTGACATGACATCACAAAGACCTTACCTGTGTTTAATTGAGAAGAAAAAAACCTCTTACTGGCTTTTGAGGCGATCTTTAAACAGAAACGGGACCAAACTCCAGAAAGACACCTACTGAGATAACATCACAAACAGCTCACCTAAGTTGCCTTGACAGGAAAAAAACATCTTACTGGCTTTTGAGGCGATCTTTAAACAGTCTAAAAGTCATAAAAGGGCCAGAGACACTGGATGCCTACTGACATGACATCACAAAGACCTCACCTGTGTTTTATTGAGAAGAAAAAAACCTCTTACTGGCTTTTGAGGCGATCTTTAAACAATCTACAAGTCATAAAAGGGCCAGAGACACTGGATGCCCACTGAAATGACATCACAAAGACATTACCTGTGTTTAATTGAGAAGAAAAAAACCTCTTACTGTCTTTACGGGGCGATCATTAAATAGTATAAGAGTCAGAAACGGGACCAAACTCCAGAAATACACAGAAGAGCTACTGAGATAACATCACAAACAGCTCACCTGAGTTGCCTTGACAGGAAAAAAAACTCTTACTGGCTTTTGGGGTGATCTTTAAACAGTCTAAAAGTTATAAAAGGGCCAGAGACACTGGATGCCTACTGACATGACATCACAAAGACCTCACCTGTGTTTAATTTAGAAGAAAAAAACCTCTTACTGGCTTTTGAGGAGATCTTTAAACAGTCTAAAAGTCAAAAAAGGGCCAGAGACACTGGATGCCTACTGACATGACATCACAAAGACCTCACCTGTGTTTAATTTAGAAGAAAAAAACCTCTTACTGGCTTTTGGGGTGATCTTTAAAGAGTCTAAAAGTCAAAAAAGGGCCAGAGACACTGGATGCCTACTGACATGACATCACAAAGACCTCACCTGTGTTTAATTGAGAAGAAAAAAAACCTCTTACTGGCTTCTGAGGCGATCTTTAAACAATCTAAAAATCATAAAAGGGCCAGAGATACTGGATGCCTACTAACATGACATCACAAAGACCTCACCTGTGTTTAATTGAGAAGAAAAAAACCTCTTACTGGCTTTTGAGGCGATCTTTAAACAATATAAAAGTCATAAAAGGGCCAGAGACACTGGATGCCCACTGACATGACATCACAAAGACCTTACCTGTGTTTAATTGAGAAGAAAAAAACCTCTTACTGTCTTTAGGGGGCGATCATTAAACAGTCTAAAAGTCAGAAACGGGACCAAACTCCAGAAAGACACAGAAGACCTACTGAGATAACATCACAAACAGCTCACCTGAGTTGCCTTGACAGGAAAAAAACCTCTTACTGGCTTTTGAGGCGATCTTTAAACAATCTAAAAGTCATAAAAGGGCCAGAGACACTGGATGCCTACTGACATGACATCACAAAGACCTCACCTGTGTTTAATTGATAAGGAAAAAACCTCTTACAAGCTTCTGAGGCGATCTATAAACAATCTAAAAATCATAAAAGGGCCAGAGACACTGGATGCCTACTGACATGACATCACAAAGACCACACCTGTGTTTAATTGAGAAGAAAAAAAACCACTTACTGGCTTTAGAGGCGATCTTTAAACAGTCTAAAAGTCATAAAAGGGCCAGAGACACTGGATGCCTACTGACATGACATCACAAAGACCTCACCTGTGTTTTATTGAGAAGAAAAAAACCTCTTACTGGCTTTTGAGGCGATCTTTAAACAATCTACAAGTCATAAAAGGGCCAGAGACACTGGATGCCCACTGAAATGACATCACAAAGACATTACCTGTGTTTAATTGAGAAGAAAAAAACCTCTTACTGTCTTTACGGGGCGATCATTAAATAGTATAAGAGTCAGAAACGGGACCAAACTCCAGAAATACACAGAAGAGCTACTGAGATAACATCACAAACAGCTCACCTGAGTTGCCTTGACAGGAAAAAAAACTCTTACTGGCTTTTGGGGTGATCTTTAAACAGTCTAAAAGTTATAAAAGGGCCAGAGACACTGGATGCCTACTGACATGACATCACAAAGACCTCACCTGTGTTTAATTTAGAAGAAAAAAACCTCTTACTGGCTTTTGAGGAGATCTTTAAACAGTCTAAAAGTCAAAAAAGGGCCAGAGACACTGGATGCCTACTGACATGACATCACAAAGACCTCACCTGTGTTTAATTTAGAAGAAAAAAACCTCTTACTGGCTTTTGGGGTGATCTTTAAAGAGTCTAAAAGTCAAAAAAGGGCCAGAGACACTGGATGCCTACTGACATGACATCACAAAGACCTCACCTGTGTTTAATTGAGAAGAAAAAAAACCTCTTACTGGCTTCTGAGGCGATCTTTAAACAATCTAAAAATCATAAAAGGGCCAGAGACACTGGATGCCTACTAACATGACATCACAAAGACCTCACCTGTGTTTAATTGAGAAGAAAAAAACCTCTTACTGGCTTTTGAGGCGATCTTTAAACAATATAAAAGTCATAAAAGGGCCAGAGACACTGGATGCCCACTGACATGACATCACAAAGACCTTACCTGTGTTTAATTGAGAAGAAAAAAACCTCTTACTGTCTTTAGGGGGCGATCATTAAACAGTCTAAAAGTCAGAAACGGGACCAAACTCCAGAAAGACACAGAAGACCTACTGAGATAACATCACAAACAGCTCACCTGAGTTGCCTTGACAGGAAAAAAACCTCTTACTGGCTTTTGAGGCGATCTTTAAACAATCTAAAAGTCATAAAAGGGCCAGAGACACTGGATGCCTACTGACATGACATCACAAAGACCTCACCTGTGTTTAATTGATAAGGAAAAAACCTCTTACAAGCTTCTGAGGCGATCTATAAACAATCTAAAAATCATAAAAGGGCCAGAGACACTGGATGCCTACTGACATGACATCACAAAGACCACACCTGTGTTTAATTGAGAAGAAAAAAAACCACTTACTGGCTTTAGAGGCGATCTTTAAACAGTCTAAAAGTCATAAAAGGGCCAGAGACACTGGATGCCTACTGACATGACATCACAAAGACCTCACCTGTGTTTTATTGAGAAGAAAAAAACCTCTTACTGGCTTTTGAGGCGATCTTTAAACAATCTACAAGTCATAAAAGGGCCAGAGACACTGGATGCCCACTGAAATGACATCACAAAGACATTACCTGTGTTTAATTGAGAAGAAAAAAACCTCTTACTGTCTTTACTGGGCGATCATTAAATAGTCTAAGAGTCAGAAACGGGACCAAACTCCAGAAATACACAGAAGAGCTACTGAGATAACATCACAAACTGCTCACCTGAGTTGCCTTGACAGGAAAAAAACCTCTTACTGGCTTTTGGGGTGATCTTTAAACAGTCTAAAAGTTATAAAAGGGCCAGAGACACTGGATGCCTACTGACATGACATCACAAAGACCTCACCTGTGTTTAATTGAGAAGAAAAAAACCTCTTACTGGCTTCTGAGGCGATCTTTAAACAATCTAAAAATCATAAAAGGGCCAGAGACACTGGATGCCTACTGACATGACATCACAAAGACCTCACCTGTGTTTAATTGAGAAGGAAAAAACCTCTTACTGGCTTCTGAGGCCATCTTTAAACAATCTAAAAATCATAAAAGGGCCAGAGACACTGGATGCCTACTGACATGACATCACAAAGACCTCACCTGTGTTTAATTGAGAAGAAAAAAACCTCTTATTGGCTTTTGGGGTGATCTTTAAACAGTCTAAAAGTTATAAAAGGGCCAGAGACACTGGATGCCTACTGACATGACATCACAAAGACCTCACCTGTGTTTAATTGAGAAGAAAAAAACCTCTTACTGGCTTCTGAGGCGATCTTTAAACAATCTAAAAATCATAAAAGGGCCAGAGACACTGGATGCCTACTGACATGACATCACAAAGACCTCACCTGTGTTTAATTGAGAAGAAAAAAACCTCTTACTGGCTTCTGAGGCGATCTTTAAACAATCTAAAAATCATAAAAGGGCCAGAGACACTGGATGCCTACTGACAGGACATCACAAAGACCTCACCTGTGTTTAATAGAGAAGAAAAAACCTCTTACTGGCTTTTGAGGCGATCTTTAAACAGAAACGGGACCAAACTCCAGAAAGACACCTACTGAGATAACATCACAAACAGCTCACCTGAGTTGCCTTGACAGGAAAAAAACCTCTTACTGGCTTTTGAGGCGATCTTTAAACAGTCTAAAAGTCATAAAAGTCCCAGAGACACTGGATGCCTACTGACATGACATCACAAAGACCTCACCTGTGTTTAATTTAGAAGAAAAAAACCTCTTACTGGCTTTTGAGGCGATCTTTAAACAATCTAAAAGTTATAAAAGGGCCAGAGACACTGGATGCCTACTGACATGACATCACATAGACATGACCTGTGTTTAATTGAGAAGAAAAAAACCTCTTACTGTCCTTACGGGGCGATCATTAAATAGTCTAAGAGTCAGAAACGGGACCAAACTCCAGAAAGACACAGAAGACCTACTGAGATAACATCACAAACAGCTCACCTGAGTTGCCTTGACAGGAAAAAAACCTCTTACTGGCTTTTGGGGCGATCTTTAAACAGTCTAAAAGTTATAAAAGGCCCAGAGACACTGGATGCCTACTGACATGACATCACAAAGACCTCACCTGTGTTTAATTTAGAAGAAAAAAACCTCTTACTGGCTTTTGAGGCGATCTTTAAACAGTCTAAAGCTCATAATAGGGCCAGAGACACTGGATGCCTACTGACATGACATCACAAAGACCTCACCTGTGTTTAATTGAGAAGAAAAAAACCTCTTACTGGCTTCTGAGGCGATCTTTAAACAATCTAAAAATCATAAAAGGGCCAGAGACACTGGATGCCTACTGACATGACATCACAAAGACCTCACCTGTGTTTAATTGAGAAGAAAAAAAACCTCTTACTGGCTTCTGAGGCGATCTTTAAACAATCTAAAAATCATAAAAGGGCCAGAGACACTGGATGCCTACTGACATGACATCACAAAGACCTCACCTGTGTTTAATTGAGAAGAAAAAAAACCTCTTACTGGCTTCTGAGGCGATCTTTAAACAATCTAAAAATCATAAAAGGGCCAGAGACACTGGATGCCTACTAACATGACATCACAAAGACCTCACCTGTGTTTAATTGAGAAGAAAAAAACCTCTTATTGGCTTTTGAGGCGATCTTTAAACAATCTAAAAATCATAAAAGGGCCAGAGACACTGGATGCGTACTGACATGACATCACAAAGACCTCACCTGTGTTTAATTGAGAAGAAAAAAACCTCTTACTGGCTTCTGAGGCGATCTTTAAACAATCTAAAAATCATAAAAGGGCCAGAGACACTGGATGCCTACTGACATGACATCACAAAGACCTCACCTGTGTTTAATTGAGAAGAAAAAAACCTCTTATTGGCTTTTGAGGCGAACTTGAACCAGTCTAAAAGTTATAAAAGGGCCAGAGACACTGGATGCCTACTGACATGACATCACAAAGACCTCACCTGTGTTTAATTGAGAAGAAAAAAACCTCTTACTGGCTTTTGAGGCGATCTTCAAACAATCTAAAAGTCATAAAAGGGCCAGAGACACTGGATGCCCACTGACATGACATCACAAAGACCTTACCTGTGTTTAATTGAGAAGAAAAAAACCTCTTACTGTCTTTAGGGTGCGATCATTAAACAGTCTATGAGTCAGAAACGGGACCAAACTCCAGAAAGACACAGAAGACCTACTGAGATAAAATCACAAACAGCTCACCTGAGTTGCCTTGACAGGAAAAAAAAACTCTTACTGGCTTTTGAGGCGATCTTTAAACAATCTAAAAGTCATAAAAGGGCCAGAGACACTGGATGCCTACTGACATGACATCACAAAGACCTCACCTGTGTTTAATTGAGAAGAAAAAAAACTCTTACTGGCTTTTGAGGCGATCTTTAAACAATCTAAAAGTCATAAAAGGTCCAGAGACACTGGATGCCTACTGACATGACATCACAAAGACCTCACCTGTGTTTAATTGAGAAGAAAAAAACCTCTTACTGGCTTTTGAGGCGATCTTTAAACAACCTAAAAGTCATAAATGGTCCAGAGACACTGGATGCCCACTGACATGACATCACAAAGACATTACCTGTGTTTAATTGAGAAGAAAAAAACCTCTTACTGTCTTTAGGGTGCGATCATTAAACAGTCTAAGAGTCAGAAACGGGACCAAACTCCAGAAAGACACAGAAGACCTACTGAGATAAAATCACAAACAGCTCACCTGAGTTGCCTTGACAGGAAAAAAAAACTCTTACTGGCTTTTGAGGCGATCTTTAAACAATCTAAAAGTCATAAAAGGGCCAGAGTCACTGGATGCCTACTGACATGACATCACAAAGACCTCACCTGTGTTTAATTGATAAGAAAAAAAACTCTTACTGGCTTTTGAGGCGATCTTTAAACAATCTAAAAGTCATAAAAGGTCCAGAGACACTGGATGCCTACTGACATGACATCACAAAGACCTCACCTGTGTTTAATTGAGAAGAAAAAAACCTCTTACTGGCTTTTGAGGCGATCTTCAAACAATATAAAAGTCATAAAAGGGCCAGAGACACTGGATGCCCACTGACATGACATCACAAAGACCTTACCTGTGTTTAATTGAGAAGAAAAAAACCTCTTACTGTCTTTAGGGTGCAATCATTAAACAGTCTATGAGTCAGAAACGGGACCAAACTCCAGAAAGACACAGAAGACCTACTGAGATAAAATCACAAACAGCTCACCTGAGTTGCCTTGACAGGAAAAAAAAAACTCTTACTGGCTTTTGAGGCGATCTTTAAACAATCTAAAAGTCATAAAAGGGCCAGAGACACTGGATGCCTACTGACATGACATCACAAAGACCTCACCTGTGTTTAATTGAGAAGAAAAAAACCTCTTACTGGCTTTTGAGGCGATCTTTAAACAACCTAAAAGTCATAAATGGTCCAGAGACACTGGATGCCCACTGACATGACATCACAAAGACATTACCTGTGTTTAATTGAGAAGAAAAAAACCTCTTACTGTCTTTAGGGTGCGATCATTAAACAGTCTAAGAGTCAGAAACGGGACCAAACTCCAGAAAGACACAGAAGACCTACTGAGATAAAATCACAAACAGCTCACCTGAGTTGCCTTGACAGGAAAAAAAAACTCTTACTGGCTTTTGAGGCGATCTTTAAACAATCTAAAAGTCATAAAAGGGCCAGAGTCACTGGATGCCTACTGACATGACATCACAAAGACCTCACCTGTGTTTAATTGATAAGAAAAAAAACTCTTACTGGCTTTTGAGGCGATCTTTAAACAATCTAAAAGTCATAAAAGGTCCAGAGACACTGGATGCCTACTGACATGACATCACAAAGACCTCACCTGTGTTTAATTGAGAAGAAAAAAACCTCTTACTGGCTTTTGAGGCGATCTTCAAACAATATAAAAGTCATAAAAGGGCCAGAGACACTGGATGCCCACTGACATGACATCACAAAGACCTTACCTGTGTTTAATTGAGAAGAAAAAAACCTCTTACTGTCTTTAGGGTGCAATCATTAAACAGTCTATGAGTCAGAAACGGGACCAAACTCCAGAAAGACACAGAAGACCTACTGAGATAAAATCACAAACAGCTCACCTGAGTTGCCTTGACAGGAAAAAAAAAACTCTTACTGGCTTTTGAGGCGATCTTTAAACAATCTAAAAGTCATAAAAGGGCCAGAGACACTGGATGCCTACTGACATGACATCACAAAGACCTCACCTGTGTTTAATTGATAAGAAAAAAAACTCTTACTGACTTTTGAGGCGATCTTTAAACAATCTAAAAGTCATAAAAGGTCCAGAGACACTGGATGCCTACTGACATGACATCACAAAGACCTCACCTGTGTTTAATTGAGAAGAAAAAAACCTCTTACTGGCTTTTGAGGCGATCTTCAAACAATCTAAAAGTCATAAAAGGGCCAGAGACACTGGATGCCCACTGACATGACATCACAAAGACCTTACCTGTGTTTAATTGAGAAGAAAAAAACCTCTTACTGTCTTTAGGGTGCGATCATTAAACAGTCTATGAGTCAGAAACGGGACCAAACTCCAGAAAGACACAGAAGACCTACTGAGATAAAATCACAAACAGCTCACCTGAGTTGCCTTGACAGGAAAAAAAAACTCTTACTGGCTTTTGAGGCGATCTTTAAACAATCTAAAAGTCATAAAAGGTCCAGAGACACTGGATGCCTACTGACATGACATCACAAAGACCTCACCTGTGTTTAATTGAGAAGAAAAAAACCTCTTACTGGCTTTTGAGGCGATCTTTAAACAGAAACGGGACCAAACTCCAGAAAGACACGTAAGACCTACTGAGATAACATCACAAACAGCTCACCTGAGTTGCCTTGAGAGGAAAAAAACTCTTACTGGCTTTTGAGGCGATCTTTAAACAATCTAAAAGACATAAAAGGGCCAGAGACACTGGATGCCTACTGACATGACATCACAAAGACCTCACCTGTGTTTAATTGAGAAGAAAAAAACCTCTTACTGGCTTTTGAGGCGATCTTTAAACAGAAACGGGACCAAACTCCAGAAAGACACAGAAGACCTACTGAGATAAAATCACAAACAGCTCACCTGAGTTGCCTTGACAGGAAAAAAAAACTCATACTGGCTTTTGAGGCGATCTTTAAACAATCTAAAAGTCATAAAAGGGCCAGAGACACTGGATGCCTACTGACATGACATCACAAAGACGTCACCTGTGTTTAATTGATAAGAAAAAAAACTCTTACTGGCTTTTGAGGCGATCTTTAAACAATCTAAAAGTCATAAAAGGGCCAGAGACACTGGATGCCTACTGACATGACATCACAAAGACCTCACCTGTGTTTAATTGAGAAGAAAAAAACCTCTTACTGGCTTTTGAGGCGATCTTCAAACAATATAAAAGTCATAATTTGACATGACATCACAAAGACCTTACCTGTGTTTAATTGAGAAGAAAAAAACCTCTTACTGTCTTTAGGGTGCGATCATTAAACAGTCTATGAGTCAGAAACGGGACCAAACTCCAGAAAGACACAGAAGACCTACTGAGATAAAATCACAAACAGCTCACCTGAGTTGCCTTGACAGGAAAAAAAAACTCTTACTGGCTTTTGAGGCGATCTTTAAACAATCTAAAAGTCATAAAAGGGCCAGAGACACTGGATGCCTACTGACATGACATCACAAAGACCTCACCTGTGTTTAATTGAGAAGAAAAAAACCTCTTACTGGCTTTTGAGGCGATCTTCAAACAATATAAAAGTCATAATTTGACATGACATCACAAAGACCGTACCTGTGTTTAATTGAGAAGAAAAAAACCTCTTACTGTCTTTAGGGTGCGATCATTAAACAGTCTATGAGTCAGAAACGGGACCAAACTCCAGAAAGACACAGAAGACCTACTGAGATAAAATCACAAACAGCTCACCTGAGTTGCCTTGACAGGAAAAAAAAACTCTTACTGGCTTTTGAGGCGATCTTTAAACAATCTAAAAGTCATAAAAGGGCCAGAGACACTGGATGCCTACTGACATGACATCACAAAGACCTCACCTGTGTTTAATTGATAAGAAAAAAAACTCTTACTGGCTTTTGAGGCGATCTTTAAACAATCTAAAAGTCATAAAAGGTCCAGAGACACTGGATGCCTACTGACATGACATCACAAAGACCTCACCTGTGTTTAATTGAGAAGAAAAAAACCTCTTACTGGCTTTTGAGGCGATCTTCAAACAATCTAAAAGTCATAAAAGGGCCAGAGACACTGGATGCCCACTGACATGACATCACAAAGACCTTACCTGTGTTTAATTGAGAAGAAAAAAACCTCTTACTGTCTTTAGGGTGCGATCATTAAACAGTCTATGAGTCAGAAACGGGACCAAACTCCAGAAAGACACAGAAGACCTACTGAGATAAAATCACAAACAGCTCACCTGAGTTGCCTTGACAGGAAAAAAAAACTCTTACTGGCTTTTGAGGCGATCTTTAAACAATCTAAAAGTCATAAAAGGGCCAGAGACACTGGATGCCTACTGACATGACATCACAAAGACCTCACCTGTGTTTAATTGAGAAGAAAAAAAACTCTTACTGGCTTTTGAGGCGATCTTTAAACAATCTAAAAGTCATAAAAGGTCCAGAGACACTGGATGCCTACTGACATGACATCACAAAGACCTCACCTGTGTTTAATTGAGAAGAAAAAAACCTCTTACTGGCTTTTGAGGCGATCTTTAAACAACCTAAAAGTCATAAATGGTCCAGAGACACTGGATGGCCACTGACATGACATCACAAAGACATTACCTGTGTTTAATTGAGAAGAAAAAAACCTCTTACTGTCTTTAGGGTGCGATCATTAAACAGTCTAAGAGTCAGAAACGGGACCAAACTCCAGAAAGACACAGAAGACCTACTGAGATAAAATCACAAACAGCTCACCTGAGTTGCCTTGACAGGAAAAAAAAACTCTTACTGGCTTTTGAGGCGATCTTTAAACAATCTAAAAGTCATAAAAGGGCCAGAGACACTGGATGCCTACTGACATGACATCACAAAGACCTCACCTGTGTTTAATTGATAAGAAAAAAAACTCTTACTGGCTTTTGAGGCGATCTTTAAACAATCTAAAAGTCATAAAAGGTCCAGAGACACTGGATGCCTACTGACATGACATCACAAAGACCTCACCTGTGTTTAATTGAGAAGAAAAAAACCTCTTACTGGCTTTTGAGGCGATCTTCAAACAATATAAAAGTCATAAAAGGGCCAGAGACACTGGATGCCCACTGACATGACATCACAAAGACCTTACCTGTGTTTAATTGAGAAGAAAAAAACCTCTTACTGTCTTTAGGGTGCGATCATTAAACAGTCTATGAGTCAGAAACGGGACCAAACTCCAGAAAGACACAGAAGACCTACTGAGATAAAATCACAAACAGCTCACCTGAGTTGCCTTGACAGGAAAAAAAAAACTCTTACTGGCTTTTGAGGCGATCTTTAAACAATCTAAAAGTCATAAAAGGGCCAGAGACACTGGATGCCTACTGACATGACATCACAAAGACCTCACCTGTGTTTAATTGATAAGAAAAAAAACTCTTACTGACTTTTGAGGCGATCTTTAAACAATCTAAAAGTCATAAAAGGTCCAGAGACACTGGATGCCTACTGACATGACATCACAAAGACCTCACCTGTGTTTAATTGAGAAGAAAAAAACCTCTTACTGGCTTTTGAGGCGATCTTCAAACAATCTAAAAGTCATAAAAGGGCCAGAGACACTGGATGCCCACTGACATGACATCACAAAGACCTTACCTGTGTTTAATTGAGAAGAAAAAAACCTCTTACTGTCTTTAGGGTGCGATCATTAAACAGTCTATGAGTCAGAAACGGGACCAAACTCCAGAAAGACACAGAAGACCTACTGAGATAAAATCACAAACAGCTCACCTGAGTTGCCTTGACAGGAAAAAAAAACTCTTACTGGCTTTTGAGGCGATCTTTAAACAATCTAAAAGTCATAAAAGGGCCAGAGACACTGGATGCCTACTGACATGACATCACAAAGACCTCACCTGTGTTTAATTGAGAAGAAAAAAACCTCTTACTGGCTTTTGAGGCGATCTTCAAACAATATAAAAGTCATAATTTGACATGACATCACAAAGACCGTACCTGTGTTTAATTGAGAAGAAAAAAACCTCTTACTGTCTTTAGGGTGCGATCATTAAACAGTCTATGAGTCAGAAACGGGACCAAACTCCAGAAAGACACAGAAGACCTACTGAGATAAAATCACAAACAGCTCACCTGAGTTGCCTTGACAGGAAAAAAAAACTCTTACTGGCTTTTGAGGCGATCTTTAAACAATCTAAAAGTCATAAAAGGGCCAGAGACACTGGATGCCTACTGACATGACATCACAAAGACCTCACCTGTGTTTAATTGATAAGAAAAAAAACTCTTACTGGCTTTTGAGGCGATCTTTAAACAATCTAAAAGTCATAAAAGGTCCAGAGACACTGGATGCCTACTGACATGACATCACAAAGACCTCACCTGTGTTTAATTGAGAAGAAAAAAACCTCTTACTGGCTTTTGAGGCGATCTTCAAACAATATAAAAGTCATAAAAGGGCCAGAGACACTGGATGCCCACTGACATGACATCACAAAGACCTTACCTGTGTTTAATTGAGAAGAAAAAAACCTCTTACTGTCTTTAGGGGGCGATCATTAAACAGTCTATGAGTCAGAAACGGGACCAAACTCCAGAAAGACACAGAAGACCTACTGAGATAAAATCACAAACAGCTCACCTGAGTTGCCTTGACAGGAAAAAAAAACTCTTACTGGCTTTTGAGGCGATCTTTAAACAATCTAAAAGTCATAAAAGGGCCAGAGACACTGGATGCCTACTGACATGACATCACAAAGACCTCACCTGTGTTTAATTGATAAGAAAAAAAACTCTTACTGGCTTTTGAGGCGATCTTTAAACAATCTAAAAGTCATAAAAGGTCCAGAGACACTGGATGCCTACTGACATGACATCACAAAGACCTCACCTGTGTTTAATTGAGAAGAAAAAAACCTCTTACTGGCTTTTGAGGCGATCTTTAAACAACCTAAAAGTCATAAATGGTCCAGAGACACTGGATGCCCACTGACATGACATCACAAAGACATTACCTGTGTTTAATTGAGAAGAAAAAAACCTCTTACTGTCTTTAGGGTGCGATCATTAAACAGTCTAAGAGTCAGAAACGGGACCAAACTCCAGAAAGACACAGAAGACCTACTGAGATAAAATCACAAACAGCTCACCTGAGTTGCCTTGACAGGAAAAAAAAACTCTTACTGGCTTTTGAGGCGATCTTTAAACAATCTAAAAGTCATAAAAGGGCCAGAGACACTGGATGCCTACTGACATGACATCACAAAGACCTCACCTGTGTTTAATTGATAAGAAAAAAAACTCTTACTGGCTTTAGATCTTTAAACAATCTAAAAGTCATAAAAGGTCCAGAGACACTGGATGCCTACTGACATGACATCACAAAGACCTCACCTGTGTTTAATTGAGAAGAAAAAAACCTCTTACTGGCTTTTGAGGCGATCTTCAAACAATATAAAAGTCATAAAAGGGCCAGAGACACTGGATGCCCACTGACATGACATCACAAAGACCTTACCTGTGTTTAATTGAGAAGAAAAAAACCTCTTACTGTCTTTAGGGTGCGATCATTAAACAGTCTATGATTCAGAAACGGGACCAAACTCCAGAAAGACACAGAAGACCTACTGAGATAAAATCACAAACAGCTCACCTGAGTTCCCTTGACAGGAAAAAAAAACTCTTACTGGCTTTTGAGGCGATCTTTAAACAATCTAAAAGTCATAAAAGGGCCAGAGACACTGGATGCCTACTGACATGACATCACAAAACCTCACCTGTGTTTAATTGAGAAGAAAAAAACCTCTTACTGGCTTTTGAGGCGATCTTTAAACAGAAACGGGACCAAACTCCAGAAAGACACGTAAGACCTACTGAGATAACATCACAAACAGCTCACCTGAGTTGCCTTGACAGGAAAAAAACTCTTACTGGCTTTTGAGGCGATCTTTAAACAATCTAAAAGACATAAAAGGGCCAGAGACACTGGATGCCTACTGACATGACATCACAAAGACCTCACCTGTGTTTAATTGAGAAGAAAAAAACCTCTTACTGGCTTTTGAGGCGATCTTTAAACAGAAACGGGACCAAACTCCAGAAAGACACAGAAGACCTACTGAGATAAAATCACAAACAGCTCACCTGAGTTGCCTTGACAGGAAAAAAAAACTCTTACTGGCTTTTGAGGCGATCTTTAAACAATCTAAAAGTCATAAAAGGGCCAGAGACACTGGATGCCTACTGACATGACATCACAAAGACCTCACCTGTGTTTAATTGATAAGAAAAAAAACTCTTACTGGCTTTTGAGGCGATCTTTAAACAATCTAAAAGTCATAAAAGGTCCAGAGACACTGGATGCCTACTGACATGACATCACAAAGACCTCACCTGTGTGTAATAAAGAAGAAAAAAACCTCTTACTGGCTTTTGAGGCGATCTTCAAACAATATAAAAGTCATAAATGGTCCAGAGACACTAGATGTCCACTGACATGACATCACAAAGACATTACCTGTGTTTAATTGAGAAGAAAAAAACCTCTTACTGTCTTTAGGGTGCGATCATTAAACAGTGTAAGAGTCAGAAACGGGACCAAACTCCAGAAAGACACAGAAGACCTACTGAGATAAAATCACAAACAGCTCACCTGAGTTGCCTTGACAGGAAAAAAAAACTCTTACTGGCTTTTGAGGCGATCTTTAAACAATCTAAAAGTCATAAAAGGGCCAGAGACACTGGATGCCTACTGACATGACATCACAAAGACCTCACCTGTGTTTAATTGATAAGAAAAAAAACTCTTACTGGCTTTTGAGGCGATCTTTAAACAATCTAAAAGTCATAAAAGGGCCAGAGACACTGGATGCCCACTGACATGACATCACAAAGACCTTACCTGTGTTTAATTGAGAAGAAAAAAACCTCTTACTGTCTTTAGGGGGCGATCATTAAACAGTCTAAGAGTCAGAAACGGGACCAAACTCAAGAAAGACACAGAAGACCTACTGAGATAACATCACAAACAGCTCACCTGAGTTGCCTTGACAGGAAAAAAAACTCTTACTGGCTTTTGAGGCAATCTTTAAACAATCTAAAAGTCATAAAAGGGCCAGAGACACTGGATGCCTACTGACATGACATCACAAAGACCTCACCTGTGTTTAATTGATAAGGAAAAAACCTCTTACTGGCTTTTGAGGCGATCTTTAAACAGAAACGGAACCAAACTCCAGAAAGACACGTAAGACCTACTGAGATAACATCACAAACAGCTCACCTGAGTTGCCTTGACAGGAAAAAAACTCTTACTGGCTTTTGAGGCGATCTTTAAACAATCTAAAAGACTTAAAAGGGCCAGAGACACTGGATGCCTACTGACATGACATCACAAAGACCTCACCTGTGTTTAATTGAGAAGAAAAAAACCTCTTACTGGCTTTTGAGGCGATCTTTAAACAGAAACGGGACCAAACTCCAGAAAGACACATAAGACCTACTGAGATAACATCACAAACAGCTCACCTGAGTTGCCTTGACAGGAAAAAAACTCTTACTGGCTTTTGAGGCGATCTTTAAACAATCTAAAAGACATAAAAGGGCCAGAGACACTGGATGCCTACTGACATGACATCACAAAGACCTCACCTGTGTTTAATTGAGAAGAAAAAAACCTCTTACTGGCTTTTGAGGCGATCTTTAAACAGAAACGGGACCAAACTCCAGAAAGATACATAAGACCTACTGAGATAACATCACAAACAGCTCACCTGAGTTGCCTTGTCAGGAAAAAAACTCTTACTGGCTTTTGAGGCGATCTTTAAACAATATAAAAGTCATAAAAGGGCCAGAGACACTGGATGCCCACTGACATGACATCACAAAGACCTCACCTGTGTTTAATTGAGAAGAAAAAAACCTCTTACTGGCTTTTGAGGCGATCTTTAAACAGAAACGGGACCAAACTCCAGAAAGATACATAAGACCTACTGAGATAACATCACAAACAGCTCACCTGAGTTGCCTTGTCAGGAAAAAAACTCTTACTGGCTTTTGAGGCGATCTTTAAACAATCTAAAAGACATAAAAGGGCCAGAGACACTGGATGCCTACTGACATGACATCACAAAGACCTCACCTGTGTTTAATTGAGAAGAAAAAAACCTCTTACTGGCTTTTGAGGCGATCTTTAAACAGTCTAAAAGTCAAAAAAGGGCCAGAGACACTGGATGCCTACTGACATGACATCACAAAGACCTCACCTGTGTTTAATTGAGAAGAAAAAAACCTCTTACTGGCTTTTGAGGCGATCTTTAAACAATCTAAAAGTCATAAAAGGGCCAGAGACACTGGATGCCCACTGACATGACATCACAAAGACCTTACCTGTGTTTAATTGAGAAGAAAAAAACCTCTTACTGTCTTTAGGGGGCGATCATTAAACAGTCTAAGAGTCAGAAACGGGACCAAACTCAAGAAAGACACAGAAGACCTACTGAGATAACATCACAAACAGCTCACCTGAGTTGCCTTGACAGGAAAAAAAACTCTTACTGGCTTTTGAGGCAATCTTTAAACAATCTAAAAGTCATAAAAGGGCCAGAGACACTGGATGCCTACTGACATGACATCACAAAGACCTCACCTGTGTTTAATTGATAAGGAAAAAACCTCTTACTGGCTTTTGAGGCGATCTTTAAACAGTCTAAAAGTCATAAAAGGGCCAGAGACACTGGATGCCTACTGACATGACGTCACAAAGACCTCACCTGTGTTTAATTGATAAGGAAAAAACCTCTTACTGGCTTTTGAGGCAATCTTTAAACAGTCTAAAAGTCATAAAAGGGCCAGAGACACTGGATGCCTACTGACATGACGTCACAAAGACCTCACCTGTGTTTAATTGATAAGGAAAAAACCTCTTACTGGCTTTTGAGGCGATCTTTAAACAGTCTAAAAGTCATAAAAGGGCAAGAGACACTGGATGCCTACTGACATGACGTCACAAAGACCTCACCTGTGTTTAATTGATAAGGAAAAAACCTCTTACTGGCTTTTGAGGCGATCTTTAAACAGTCTAAAAGTCATAAAAGGGCCAGAGACACTGGATGCCTACTGACATGACGTCACAAAGACCTCACCTGTGTTTAATTGATAAGGAAAAAACCTCTTACTGGCTTTTGAGGCGATCTTTAAACAGTCTAAAGCTCATAATAGAGCCAGAGACACTGGATGCCTACTGACATGACGTCACAAAGACCTCACCTGTGTTTAATTGATAAGGAAAAAACCTCTTACTGGCTTTTGAGGCGATCTTTAAACAGTCTAAAAGTCATAAAAGGGCCAGAGACACTGGATGCCTACAGACATGACATCACAAAGACCTCACCTGTGTTTAATTGATAAGGAAAAAACCTATTACTGGCTTTTGAGGCGATCTTTAAACAGTCTAAACCTCATAATAGGGCCAGAGACACTGGATGCCTACTGACATGACATCACAAAGACCTCACCTGTGTTTAATTGATAAGGAAAAAACCTATTACTGGCTTTTGAGGCGATCTTTCAACAGTCTAAAGCTCATAATAGGGCCAGAGACACTGGATGCCTACTGACATGACATCACAAAGACCTCACCTGTGTTTAATTCATAAGGAAAAACCTATTACTGGCTTTTGAGGCGATCTTTAAACAGTCTAAAAGTCATAAAAGGGCCAGAGACACTGGATGCCTACTGACATGACATCACAAAGACCTCACCTGTGTTTAATTGATAAGGAAAAAACCTATTACTGGCTTTTGAGGCGATCTTTAAACAGTCTAAAGCTCATAATAGGGCCAGAGACACTGGATGCCTACTGACATGACATCACAAAGACCTCACCTGTGTTTAATTGATAAGGAAAAAACCTCTTACTGGCTTTTGAGGCGATCTTTAAACAGTCTAAAGCTCATAATAGGGCCAGAGACACTGGATGCCTAGTGACATGACGTCACAAAGACCTCACCTGTGTTTAATTGATAAGGAAAAAACCTCTTACTGGCTTTTGAGGCGATCTTTAAACAGTCTAAAGCTCATAATAGGGCCAGAGACACTGGATGCCTACTGACATGACATCACAAAGACCTCACCTGTGTTTAATTGATAAGGAAAAAACCTCTTACTGGCTTTTGAGGCGATCTTTAAACAGTCTAAAGCTCATAATAGGGCCAGAGACACTGGATGCCTACTGACATGACATCACAAAGACCTCACATGTGTTTAATTGATAAGGAAAAAACCTATTACTGGCTTTTGAGGCGATCTTTAAACAGTCTAAAGCTCATAATAGGGCCAGAGACACTGGATGCCTACTGACATGACGTCACAAAGACCTCACCTGTGTTTAATTGATAAGGAAAAAACCTCTTACTGGCTTTTGAGGCCATCTTTAAACAGTCTAAAGCTCATAATAGGGCCAGAGACACTGGATGCCTACTGACATGACATCACAAAGACCTCACCTGTGTTTAATTGATAAGGAAAAAACCTATTACTGGCTTTTGAGGCGATCTTTAAACAGTCTAAAGCTCATAATAGGGCCAGAGACACTGGATGCCTACTGACATGACGTCACAAAGACCTCACCTGTGTTTAATTGATAAGGAAAAAACCTATTACTGGGTTTTGAGGCCATCTTTAAACAGGAACGGGACCAAACTCCAGAAAGACACATAAGACCTACTGAGATAACATCACAAACAGCTCACCTGAGTTGCCTTGACAGGAAAAAAACTCTTACTGGCTTTTGAGGCGATCTTTAAACAATCTAAAAGTCATAAAAGGGCCAGAGACACTGGATGCCTACTGACATGACATCACAAACAGCTCACCAGAGTTGCCTTGACAGGAAAAAAACCTCTTACTGGCTTTTGAGGCGATCTTTAAACAGTCTAAAAGTCAAAAAAGGGCCAGAGACACTGGATGCCTACTGACATGACATCACAAAGACTTCACCTGTGTTTAATTGAGAAGAAAAAAACCTCTTACTGTCTTTTGAAGCGATCTTTAAACAGTCTAAAAGTCAAAAAAGGGCCAGAGACACTGGATGCCTACTGACATGACATCACAAAGACCTCACCTGTGTTTAATGGAGAAGGAAAAAACCTCTTACTGTCTTTTGAAGCGATCTTTAAACAGTCTAAAAGTCAAAAAAGGGCCAGAGACACTGGATGCCTACTGACATGACATCACAAAGACCTCACCTGTGTTTAATGGAGAAGAAAAAAACCTCTTACTGTCTTTTGAAGCAATCTTTAAACAGT
This sequence comes from Paroedura picta, assembly GCF_049243985.1. Lineage (NCBI taxonomy): Eukaryota > Metazoa > Chordata > Lepidosauria > Squamata > Gekkonidae > Paroedura > Paroedura picta. The sequence continues at coordinate 3,757,539 of NC_135385.1, read as the reverse complement.
CTAAAAGTCAAAAAAGGGCCAGAGACACTGGATGCCTACTGACATGACATCACAAAGACTTCACCTGTGTTTAATTGAGAAGAAAAAAACCTCTTACTGTCGTTAGGGGGTGAAAATTAAACAGTTTAAGAGTCAGAAACGGGACCAAACTCAAGAAAGACACAGAAGACCTACTGAGATAACATCACAAACAGGTCACCTGAGTTGCCTTGACAGGAAAAAAAACTCTTACTGGCTTTTGAGGCAATCTTTAAACAATCTAAAAGTCATAAAAGGGCCAGAGACACTGGATGCCTACTGACATGACATCACAAAGACCTCACCTGTGTTTAATTGATAAGGAAAAAACCTCTTACTGGCTTTTGAGGCGATCTTTAAACAGTCTAAAAGTCATAAAAGGGCCAGAGACACTGGATGCCTACTGACATGACGTCACAAAGACCTCACCTGTGTTTAATTGATAAGGAAAAAACCTCTTACTGGCTTTTGAGGCGATCTTTAAACAGTCTAAAAGTCATAAAAGGGCCAGAGACACTGGATGCCTACTGACATGACGTCACAAAGACCTCACCTGTGTTTAATTGATAAGGAAAAAACCTCTTACTGGCTTTTGAGGCGATCTTTAAACAGTCTAAAAGTCATAAAAGGGCAAGAGACACTGGATGCCTACTGACATGACGTCACAAAGACCTCACCTGTGTTTAATTGATAAGGAAAAAACCTCTTACTGGCTTTTGAGGCGATCTTTAAACAGTCTAAAAGTCATAAAAGGGCCAGAGACACTGGATGCCTACTGACATGACGTCACAAAGACCTCACCTGTGTTTTATTGAGAAGAAAAAAACCTATTACTGGCTTTTGAGGCGATCTTTAAACAGTCTAAACCTCATAATAGGGCCAGAGACACTGAATGCCTACTGACATGACATCACAAAGACCTCACCTGTGTTTAATTCATAAGGAAAAACCTATTACTGGCTTTTGAGGCGATCTTTAAACAGTCTAAAAGTCATAAAAGGGCCAGAGACACTGGATGCCTACTGACATGACATCACAAAGACCTCACCTGTGTTTAATTGATAAGGAAAAAACCTATTACTGGCTTCTGAGGCGATCTTTAAACAATCTAAAAATCATAAAAGGGCCAGAGACACTGGATGCCTACTGACATGACATCACAAAGACCTCACCTGTGTTTAATTGATAAGGAAAAAACCTCTTACTGGCTTTTGAGGCGATCTTTAAACAGTCTAAAGCTCATAATAGGGCCAGAGACACTGGATGCCTACTGACATGACGTCACAAAGACCTCACCTGTGTTTTATTGAGAAGAAAAAAACCTATTACTGGCTTTTGAGGCGATCTTTAAACAGTCTAAACCTCATAATAGGGCCAGAGACACTGGATGCCTACTGACATGACATCACAAAGACCTCACCTGTGTTTAATTCATAAGGAAAAACCTATTACTGGCTTTTGAGGCGATCTTTAAACAGTCTAAAAGTCATAAAAGGGCCAGAGACACTGGATGCCTACTGACATGACATCACAAAGACCTCACCTGTGTTTAATTGATAAGGAAAAAACCTATTACTGGCTTCTGAGGCGATCTTTAAACAGTCTAAAAGTCATAAAAGGGCAAGAGACACTGGATGCCTACTGACATGACGTCACAAAGACCTCACCTGTGTTTAATTGATAAGGAAAAAACCTCTTACTGGCTTTTGAGGCGATCTTTAAACAGTCTAAAAGTCATAAAAGGGCCAGAGACACTGGATGCCTACTGACATGACGTCACAAAGACCTCACCTGTGTTTAATTGATAAGGAAAAAACCTCTTACTGGCTTTTGAGGCGATCTTTAAACAGTCTAAAGCTCATAATAGGGCCAGAGACACTGGATGCCTACTGACATGACGTCACAAAGACCTCACCTGTGTTTTATTGAGAAGAAAAAAACCTATTACTGGCTTTTGAGGCGATCTTTAAACAGTCTAAACCTCATAATAGGGCCAGAGACACTGGATGCCTACTGACATGACATCACAAAGACCTCACCTGTGTTTAATTCATAAGGAAAAACCTATTACTGGCTTTTGAGGCGATCTTTAAACAGTCTAAAAGTCATAAAAGGGCCAGAGACACTGGATGCCTACTGACATGACATCACAAAGACCTCACCTGTGTTTAATTGATAAGGAAAAAACCTATTACTGGCTTTTGAGGCGATCTTTCAACAGTCTAAAGCTCATAATAGGGCCAGAGACACTGGATGCCTACTGACATGACATCACAAAGACCTCACCTGTGTTTAATTCATAAGGAAAAACCTATTACTGGCTTTTGAGGCGATCTTTAAACAGTCTAAAAGTCATAAAAGGGCCAGAGACACTGGATGCCTACTGACATGACATCACAAAGACCTCACCTGTGTTTAATTGATAAGGAAAAAACCTATTACTGGCTTTTGAGGCGATCTTTCAACAGTCTAAAGCTCATAATAGGGCCAGAGACACTGGATGCCTACTGACATGACATCACAAAGACCTCACCTGTGTTTAATTCATAAGGAAAAACCTATTACTGGCTTTTGAGGCGATCTTTAAACAGTCTAAAAGTCATAAAAGGGCCAGAGACACTGGATGCCTACTGACATGACATCACAAAGACCTCACCTGTGTTTAATTGATAAGGAAAAAACCTATTACTGGCTTTTGAGGCGATCTTTAAACAGTCTAAAGCTCATAATAGGGCCAGAGACACTGGATGCCTACTGACATGACATCACAAAGACCTCACATGTGTTTAATTGATAAGGAAAAAACCTATTACTGGCTTTTGAGGCGATCTTTAAACAGTCTAAAGCTCATAATAGGGCCAGAGACACTGGATGCCTACTGACATGACGTCACAAAGACCTCACCTGTGTTTAATTGATAAGGAAAAAACCTCTTACTGGCTTTTGAGGCGATCTTTAAACAGTCTAAAGCTCATAATAGGGCCAGAGACACTGGATGCCTACTGACATGACATCACAAAGACCTCACCTGTGTTTAATTGATAAGGAAAAAATCTATTACTGGCTTTTGAGGCGATCTTTAAACAGTCTAAAGCTCATAATAGGGCCAGAGACACTGGATGCCTACTGACATGACGTCACAAAGACCTCACCTGTGTTTAATTGATAAGGAAAAAACCTATTACTGGGTTTTGAGGCCATCTTTAAACAGAAACGGGACCAAACTCCAGAAAGACACATAAGACCTACTGAGATAACATCACAAACAGCTCACCTGAGTTGCCTTGACAGGAAAATAACTCTTACTGGCTTTTGAGGCGATCTTTAAACAATCTAAAAGTCATAAAAGGGCCAGAGACACTGGATGCCTACTGACATGACATCACAAACAGCTCACCAGAGTTGCCTTGACAGGAAAAAAACCTCTTACTGGCTTTTGAGGCGATCTTTAAACAGTCTAAAAGTCAAAAAAGGGCCAGAGACACTGGATGCCTACTGACATGACATCACAAAGACTTCACCTGTGTTTAATTGAGAAGAAAAAAACCTCTTACTGTCTTTTGAAGCGATCTTTAAACAGTCTAAAAGTCAAAAAAGGGCCAGAGACACTGGATGCCTACTGACATGACATCACAAAGACCTCACCTGTGTTTAATGGAGAAGGAAAAAACCTCTTACTGTCTTTTGAAGCGATCTTTAAACAGTCTAAAAGTCAAAAAAGGGCCAGAGACACTGGATGCCTACTGACATGACATCACAAAGACCTCACCTGTGTTTAATGGAGAAGAAAAAAACCTCTTACTGTCTTTTGAAGCAATCTTTAAACAGTCTAAAAGTCAAAAAAGGGCCAGAGACACTGGATGCCTACTGACATGACATCACAAAGACTTCACCTGTGTTTAATTGAGAAGAAAAAAACCTCTTACTGTCGTTAGGGGGCGAAAATTAAACAGTTTAAGAGTCAGAAACGGGACCAAACTCAAGAAAGACACAGAAGACCTACTGAGATAACATCACAAACAGCTCACCTGAGTTGCCTTGACAGGAAAAAAAACTCTTACTGGCTTTTGAGGCAATCTTTAAACAATCTAAAAGTCATAAAAGGGCCAGAGACACTGGATGCCTACTGACATGACATCACAAAGACCTCACCTGTGTTTAATTGATAAGGAAAAAACCTCTTACTGGCTTTTGAGGCGATCTTTAAACAGTCTAAAAGTCATAAAAGGGCCAGAGACACTGGATGCCTACTGACATGACGTCACAAAGACCTCACCTGTGTTTAATTGATAAGGAAAAAACCTCTTACTGGCTTTTGAGGCGATCTTTAAACAGTCTAAAAGTCATAAAAGGGCCAGAGACACTGGATGCCTACTGACATGACGTCACAAAGACCTCACCTGTGTTTAATTGATAAGGAAAAAACCTCTTACTGGCTTTTGAGGCGATCTTTAAACAGTCTAAAAGTCATAAAAGGGCAAGAGACACTGGATGCCTACTGACATGACATCACAAAGACTTCACCTGTGTTTAATTGAGAAGAAAAAAACCTCTTACTGTCGTTAGGGGGCGAAAATTAAACAGTTTAAGAGTCAGAAACGGGACCAAACTCCAGAAAGACACAGAAGACCTACTGAGATAACATCACAAACAGCTCACCTGAGTTGCTTTGACAGGAAAAAAACCTCTTACTGGCTTTTGGGGTGATCTTTAAACAGTCTAAAAGTCAAAAAAGGGCCAGAGACACTGGATGCCTACTGACATGACATCACAAAGACCTCACCTGTGTTTAATTGAGAAGAAAAAAACCTCTTACTGGCTTTTGAGGCGATCTTTAAACAGTCTCAAAGTCATAAAAGGGCCAGAGACACTGGATGCCTACAGACATGACATCACAAAGACCTCACCTGTGTTTAATTGATAAGGAAAAAACCTATTACTGGCTTTTGAGGCGATCTTTAAACAGTCTAAACCTCATAATAGGGCCAGAGACACTGGATGCCTACTGACATGACATCACAAAGACCTCACCTGTGTTTAATTGATAAGGAAAAAACCTATTACTGGCTTTTGAGGCGATCTTTCAACAGTCTAAAGCTCATAATAGGGCCAGAGACACTGGATGCCTACTGACATGACATCACAAAGACCTCACCTGTGTTTAATTCATAAGGAAAAACCTATTACTGGCTTTTGAGGCGATCTTTAAACAGTCTAAAAGTCATAAAAGGGCCAGAGACACTGGATGCCTACTGACATGACATCACAAAGACCTCACCTGTGTTTAATTGATAAGGAAAAAACCTATTACTGGCTTTTGAGGCGATCTTTAAACAGTCTAAAGCTCATAATAGGGCCAGAGACACTGGATGCCTACTGACATGACATCACAAAGACCTCACCTGTGTTTAATTGATAAGGAAAAAACCTATTACTGGCTTTTGAGGCGATCTTTAAACAGTCTAAAGCTCATAATAGGGCCAGAGACACTGGATGCCTAGTGACATGACGTCACAAAGACCTCACCTGTGTTTAATTTATAAGGAAAAAACCTCTTACTGGCTTTTGAGGCGATCTTTAAACAGTCTAAAGCTCATAATAGGGCCAGAGACACTGGATGCCTACTGACATGACATCACAAAGACCTCACCTGTGTTTAATTGATAAGGAAAAAACCTCTTACTGGCTTTTGAGGCGATCTTTAAACAGTCTAAAGCTCATAATAGGGCCAGAGACACTGGATGCCTACTGACATGACATCACAAAGACCTCACATGTGTTTAATTGATAAGGAAAAAAAATATTACTGGCTTTTGAGGCGATCTTTAAACAGTCTAAAGCTCATAATAGGGCCAGAGACACTGGATGCCTACTGACATGACGTCACAAAGACCTCACCTGTGTTTAATTGATAAAGAAAAAACCTCTTACTGGCTTTTGAGGCGATCTTTAAACAGTCTAAAGCTCATAATAGGGCCAGAGACACTGGATGCCTACTGACATGACATCACAAAGACCTCACCTGTGTTTAATTGATAAGGAAAAAACCTATTACTGGCTTTTGAGGCGATCTTTAAACAGTCTAAAGCTCATAATAGGGCCAGAGACACTGGATGCCTACTGACATGACGTCACAAAGACCTCACCTGTGTTTAATTGATAAGGAAAAAACCTATTACTGGGTTTTGAGGCCATCTTTAAACAGAAACGGGACCAAACTCCAGAAAGACACATAAGACCTACTGAGATAACATCACAAACAGCTCACCTGAGTTGCCTTGACAGGAAAAAAACTCTTACTGGCTTTTGAGGCAATCTTTAAACAATCTAAAAGTCATAAAAGGGCCAGAGACACTGGATGCCTACTGACATGACATCACAAACAGCTCACCAGAGTTGCCTTGACAGGAAAAAAACCTCTTACTGGCTTTTGAGGCGATCTTTAAACAGTCTAAAAGTCAAAAAAGGGCCAGAGACACTGGATGCCTACTGACATGACATCAAAAAGACTTCACCTGTGTTTAATTGAGAAGAAAAAAACCTCTTACTGTCTTTTGAAGCGATCTTTAAACAGTCTAAAAGTCAAAAAAGGGCCAGAGACACTGGATGCCTACTGACATGACATCACAAAGACCTCACCTGTGTTTAATGGAGAAGGAAAAAACCTCTTACTGTCTTTTGAAGCGATCTTTAAACAGTCTAAAAGTCAAAAAAGGGCCAGAGACACTGGATGCCTACTGACATGACATCACAAAGACCTCACCTGTGTTTAATGGAGAAGAAAAAAACCTCTTACTGTCTTTTGAAGCAATCTTTAAACAGTCTAAAAGTCAAAAAAGGGCCAGAGACACTGGATGCCTACTGACATGACATCACAAAGACTTCACCTGTGTTTAATTGAGAAGAAAAAAACCTCTTACTGTCGTTAGGGGGCGAAAATTAAACAGTTTAAGAGTCAGAAACGGGACCAAACTCCAGAAAGACACAGAAGACCTACTGAGATAACATCACAAACAGCTCACCTGAGTTGCCTTGACAGGAAAAAAACCTCTTACTGGCTTTTGGGGTGATCTTTAAACAGTCTAAAAGTCAAAAAAGGGCCAGAGACACTGGATGCCTACTGACATGACATCACAAAGACCTCACCTGTGTTTAATTGAGAAGAAAAAAACCTCTTACTGGCTTTTGAGGCGATCTTTAAACAGTCTAAAAGTCAAAAAAGGGCCAGAGACACTGGATGCCTACTGACATGACATCACAATGACCTCACCTGTGTTTAATTGAGAAGAAAAAAACCTCTTACTGGCTTTTGAGGCGATCTTTAAACAATCTAAAAGTCATAAAAGGGCCAGAGACACTGGATGCCCACTGACATGACATCACAAAGACCTTACCTGTGTTTAATTGAGAAGAAAAAAACCTCTTACTGTCTTTAGGGGGCGATCATTAAACAGTCTAAGAGTCAGAAACGGGACCAAACTCCAGAAAGACACAGAAGACCTACTGAGATAACATCACAAACAGCTCACCTGAGTTGCCTTGACAGGAAAAAAACCTCTTACTGGCTTTTGGGGTGATCTTTAAACAGTCTAAAAGTCAAAAAAGGGCCAGAGACACTGGATGCCTACTGACATGACATCACAAAGACTTCACCTGTGTTTAATTGAGAAGAAAAAAACCTCTTACTGTCTTTTGAAGCGATCTTTAAACAGTCTAAAAGTCAAAAAAGGGCCAGAGACACTGGATGCCTTCTGACATGACATCACAAAGACCTCACCTGTGTTTAATTGAGAAGAAAAAAACCTCTTACTGTCTTTTGAAGCGATCTTTAAACAGTCTAAAAGTCAAAAAAGGGCCAGAGACACTGGATGCCTACTGACATGACATCACAAAGACTTCACCTGTGTTTAATTGAGAAGAAAAAAACCTCTTACTGTCGTTAGGGGGCGATCATTAAACAGTTTAAGAGTCAGAAACGGGACCAAACTCCAGAAAGACACAGAAGACCTACTGAGATAACATCACAAACAGCTCACCTGAGTTGCCTTGACAGGAAAAAAACCTCTTACTGGCTTTTGAGGCGATCTTTAAACAGTCTAAAGCTCATAATAGGGCCAGAGACACTGGATGCCTACTGACATGACATCACAAAGACCTCACCTGTGTTTAATTGATAAGGAAAAAACCTATTACTGGCTTTTGAGGCGATCTTTAAACAGTCTAAAGCTCATAATAGGGCCAGAGACACTGGATGCCTACTGACATGACATCACAAAGACCTCACCTGTGTTTAATTGATAAGGAAAAAACCTCTTACTGGCTTTTGAGGCGATCTTTAAACAGTCTAAAGCTCATAATAGGGCCAGAGACACTGGATGCCTACTGACATGACATCACAAAGACCTCACATGTGTTTAATTGATAAGGAAAAAAAATATTACTGGCTTTTGAGGCGATCTTTAAACAGTCTAAAGCTCATAATAGGGCCAGAGACACTGGATGCCTACTGACATGACGTCACAAAGACCTCACCTGTGTTTAATTGATAAAGAAAAAACCTCTTACTGGCTTTTGAGGCGATCTTTAAACAGTCTAAAGCTCATAATAGGGCCAGAGATACTGGATGCCTACTGACATGACATCACAAAGACCTCACCTGTGTTTAATTGATAAGGAAAAAACCTATTACTGGCTTTTGAGGCGATCTTTAAACAGTCTAAAGCTCATAATAGGGCCAGAGACACTGGATGCCTACTGACATGACGTCACAAAGACCTCACCTGTGTTTAATTGATAAGGAAAAAACCTATTACTGGGTTTTGAGGCCATCTTTAAACAGAAACGGGACCAAACTCCAGAAAGACACATAAGACCTACTGAGATAACATCACAAACAGCTCACCTGAGTTGCCTTGACAGGAAAAAAACTCTTACTGGCTTTTGAGGCAATCTTTAAACAATCTAAAAGTCATAAAAGGGCCAGAGACACTGGATGCCTACTGACATGACATCACAAACAGCTCACCAGAGTTGCCTTGACAGGAAAAAAACCTCTTACTGGCTTTTGAGGCGATCTTTAAACAGTCTAAAAGTCAAAAAAGGGCCAGAGACACTGGATGCCTACTGACATGACATCAAAAAGACTTCACCTGTGTTTAATTGAGAAGAAAAAAACCTCTTACTGTCTTTTGAAGCGATCTTTAAACAGTCTAAAAGTCAAAAAAGGGCCAGAGACACTGGATGCCTACTGACATGACATCACAAAGACCTCACCTGTGTTTAATGGAGAAGGAAAAAACCTCTTACTGTCTTTTGAAGCGATCTTTAAACAGTCTAAAAGTCAAAAAAGGGCCAGAGACACTGGATGCCTACTGACATGACATCACAAAGACCTCACCTGTGTTTAATGGAGAAGAAAAAAACCTCTTACTGTCTTTTGAAGCAATCTTTAAACAGTCTAAAAGTCAAAAAAGGGCCAGAGACACTGGATGCCTACTGACATGACATCACAAAGACTTCACCTGTGTTTAATTGAGAAGAAAAAAACCTCTTACTGTCGTTAGGGGGCGAAAATTAAACAGTTTAAGAGTCAGAAACGGGACCAAACTCCAGAAAGACACAGAAGACCTACTGAGATAACATCACAAACAGCTCACCTGAGTTGCCTTGACAGGAAAAAAACCTCTTACTGGCTTTTGGGGTGATCTTTAAACAGTCTAAAAGTCAAAAAAGGGCCAGAGACACTGGATGCCTACTGACATGACATCACAAAGACCTCACCTGTGTTTAATTGAGAAGAAAAAAACCTCTTACTGGCTTTTGAGGCGATCTTTAAACAGTCTAAAAGTCAAAAAAGGGCCAGAGACACTGGATGCCTACTGACATGACATCACAATGACCTCACCTGTGTTTAATTGAGAAGAAAAAAACCTCTTACTGGCTTTTGAGGCGATCTTTAAACAATCTAAAAGTCATAAAAGGGCCAGAGACACTGGATGCCCACTGACATGACATCACAAAGACCTTACCTGTGTTTAATTGAGAAGAAAAAAACCTCTTACTGTCTTTAGGGGGCGATCATTAAACAGTCTAAGAGTCAGAAACGGGACCAAACTCCAGAAAGACACAGAAGACCTACTGAGATAACATCACAAACAGCTCACCTGAGTTGCCTTGACAGGAAAAAAACCTCTTACTGGCTTTTGGGGTGATCTTTAAACAGTCTAAAAGTCAAAAAAGGGCCAGAGACACTGGATGCCTACTGACATGACATCACAAAGACTTCACCTGTGTTTAATTGAGAAGAAAAAAACCTCTTACTGTCTTTTGAAGCGATCTTTAAACAGTCTAAAAGTCAAAAAAGGGCCAGAGACACTGGATGCCTTCTGACATGACATCACAAAGACCTCACCTGTGTTTAATTGAGAAGAAAAAAACCTCTTACTGTCTTTTGAAGCGATCTTTAAACAGTCTAAAAGTCAAAAAAGGGCCAGAGACACTGGATGCCTACTGACATGACATCACAAAGACTTCACCTGTGTTTAATTGAGAAGAAAAAAACCTCTTACTGTCGTTAGGGGGCGATCATTAAACAGTTTAAGAGTCAGAAACGGGACCAAACTCCAGAAAGACACAGAAGACCTACTGAGATAACATCACAAACAGCTCACCTGAGTTGCCTTGACAGGAAAAAAACCTCTTACTGGCTTTTGAGGCGATCTTTAAACAGTCTAAAGCTCATAATAGGGCCAGAGACACTGGATGCCTACTGACATGACATCACAAAGACCTCACCTGTGTTTAATTGATAAGGAAAAAACCTATTACTGGCTTTTGAGGCGATCTTTAAACAGTCTAAAGCTCATAATAGGGCCAGAGACACTGGATGCCTACTGACATGACGTCACAAAGACCTCACCTGTGTTTAATTGAGAAGAAAAAAACCTCTTACTGTCGTTAGGGGGCGATCATTAAACAGTTTAAGAGTCAGAAACGGGACCAAACTCCAGAAAGACACAGAAGACCTACTGAGATAACATCACAAACAGCTCACCTGAGTTGCCTGGACAGGAAAAAAACCTCTTACTGGCTTTTGAGGCGATCTTTAAACAATCTAAAAGTCATAAAAGGGCCAGAGACACTGGATGCCTACTGACATGACATCACAAAGACCTCACCTGTGTTTAATTGTGAAGAAAAAAACCTCTTACTGGCTTCTGAGGCGATCTTTAAACAATCTAAAAATCATAAAAAGGCCAGAGACACTGGATGCCTACTGACATGACATCACAAAGACCACACCTGTGTTTAATTGAGAAGAAAAAAACCACTTACTGGCTTTAGAGGCGATCTTTAAACAGTCTAAAAGTCATAAAAGGGCCAGAGACACTGGATGCCTACTGACATGACATCACAAAGACCTCACCTGTGTTTAATTTAGAAGAAAAAAACCTCTTACTTGTTTTTGAGGTGATCTTTAAACAGTCTAAAACTCAAAAAAGGGCCAGAGACACTGGATGCCTACTGACATGACATCACAAAGACCTCACCTGTGTTTAATTGAGAAGAAAAAAACCTCTTACTGGCTTTTGAGGCGATCTTCAAACAATCTAAAAGTCATAAAAGGGCCAGAGACACTGGATGCCCACTGACATGACATCACATAGACATGACCTGTGTTTAATTGAGAACAAAAAAACCTCTTACTGTCTTTAGGGGGCGATCATTAAACCGTCTAAGAGTCAGAAACGGGACCAAACTCCAGAAAGACACAGAAGACCTACTGAGATAACATCACAAACAGCTCACCTGAGTTGCCTTGACAGGAAAAAAACCTCTTACTGGCTTTTGGGGTGATCTTTAAACTGTCTAAAAGTTAAAAAAGGGCCAGAGACACTGGATGCCTACTGACATGACATCACAAAGACCTCACCTGTGTTTAATTGAGAAGAAAAAAACCTCTTACTGGCTTTTGAGGCGATCTTTAAACAATCTAAAAGTCATAAAAGGGACAGAGACACTGGATGCCCACTGACATGACATCACAAAGACCACACCTGTGTTTAATTGAGAAGAAAAAAACCACTTACTGGCTTTAGAGGCGATCTTTAAACAGTCTAAAAGTCATAAAAGGGCCAGAGACACTGGATGCCTACTGACATGACATCACAAAGACCTCACCTGTGTTTAATTTAGAAGAAAAAAACCTCTTACTTGTTTTTGAGGTGATCTTTAAACAGTCTAAAACTCAAAAAAGGGCCAGAGACACTGGATGCCTACTGACATGACATCACAAAGACCTCACCTGTGTTTAATTGAGAAGAAAAAAACCTCTACTGTCTTTAGGGGGCGATCATTAAACAGTCTAAGAGTCAGAAACGGGACCAAACTCCAGAAAGACACAGAAGAACTACAAAGATAACATCACAAACAGCTCACCTGAGTTTCCTTGACAGGAAAAAAACCTCTTACTGGCTTTTGGGGTGATCTTTAAACTGTCTAAAAGTCAAAAAAGGGCCAGAGACACTGGATGCCTACTGACATGACATCACAAAGACCTCACCTGTGTTTAATTGAGAAGAAAAAAACCTCTACTGTCTTTAGGGGGCGATCATTAAACAGTCTAAGAGTCAGAAACGGGACCAAACTCCAGAAAGACACAGAAGAACTACTGAGATAACATCACAAACAGCTCACCTGAGTTGCCTTGACAGGAAAAAAACCTCTTACTGGCCTTTGGGGTGATCTTTAAACTGTCTAAAAGTCAAAAAAGGGCCAGAGACACTGGATGCCTACTGACATGACATCACAAAGACCTCACCTGTGTTTAATTGAGAAGAAAAAAACCTCTTACTGGCTTTTGAGGCGATCTTTAAACAATCTAAAAGTCATAAAAGGGCCAGAGACACTGGATGCCCACTGACATGACATCACAAAGACCGCACCTGTGTTTAATTGAGAAGAAAAAAAACCACTTACTGGCTTTAGAGGCGATCTTTAAACAGTCTAAAGCTCAAAAAAGGGCCAGAGACACTGGATGCCTACTGACATGACATCACAAAGACCTCACCTGTGTTTAATTGATAAGGAAAAACCTATTACTGGGTTTTGAGGCGATCTTTAAACAGTCTAAAAATCATAAAAGGGCCAGAGACACTGGATGCCTACTGACATGACATCACAAAGACCTCACCTGTGTTTAATTGAGAAGAAAAAAACCTCTTACTGGCTTCTGAGGCGATCTTTAAACAATCTACAAGTCATAAAAGGGCCAGAGACACTGGATGCCTACTGACATGACATCACAAAGACCTCACCTGTGTTTTATTGAGAAGAAAAAAACCTCTTACTGGCTTTTGAGGCGATCTTTAAACAATCTAAAAGTCATAAAAGGGCCAGAGACACTGGATGCCCACTGAAATGACATCACAAAGACATTACCTGTGTTTAATTGAGAAGAAAAAAACCTCTTACTGTCTTTACGGGGCGATCATTAAATAGTCTAAGAGTCAGAAACGGGACCAAACTCCAGAAAGACACAGAAGAGCTACTGAGATAACATCACAAACAGCTCACCTGAGTTGCCTTGACAGGACAAAAACCTCTTACTGGCTTTTGGGGTGATCTTTAAACAGTCTAAAAGTTATAAAAGGGCCAGAGACACTGGATGCCTACTGACATGACATCACAAAGACCTCACCTGTGTTTAATTTAGAAGAAAAAAACCTCTTACTGGCTTTTGAGGCGATCTTTAAACAGTCTAAAACTCAAAAAAGGGCCAGAGACACTGGATGCCTACTGACATGACATCACAAAGACCTCACCTGTGTTTAATTGAGAAGAAAAAAACCTCTTACTGGCTTTTGAGGCGATCTTCAAACAATCTAAAAGTCATAAAAGGGCCAGAGACACTGGATGCCCACTGACATGACATCACATAGACATGACCTGTGTTTAATTGAGAAGAAAAAAACCTCTTACTGTCTTTAGGGGGCGATCATTAAACAGTCTAAGAGTCAGAAACGGGACCAAACTCCAGAAAGACACAGAAGACCTACTGAGATATAATCACAAACAGCTCACCTGAGTAGCCTTGACAGGAAAAAAACCTCTTACTGGCTTTTGGGGCGATCTTTAAACAGTCTAAAAGTCATAAAAGGGCCAGAGACACTGGATGCCTACTGACATGACGTCACAAAGACCTCACCTGTGTTTAATTGATAAGAAAAAAAACTCTTACTGGCTTTTGAGGCTATCTTTAAACAGTCTAAAGCTCATAAAAGGGCCAGAGACACTGGATGCCTACTGACATGACATCACAAAGACCTCACCTGTGTTTAATTGAGAAGAAAAAAACCTCTTACTGGCTTCTGAGGCGATCTTCAAACAATCTAAAAGTCATAAAAGGGCCAGAGACACTGGATGCCCACTGACATGACATCACATAGACATGACCTGTGTTTAATTGAGAAGAAAAAAACCTCTTACTGTCTTTAGGGGGCGATCATTAAACAGTCTAAGAGTCAGAAACGGGACCAAACTCCAGAAAGACACAGAACACCTACTGAGATAACATAACATAAGAAAAAAACCCCTTACTGGCTTCTGAGGCGATCTTTAAACAATCTAATAATCATAAAAGGGCCAGAGACACTGGATGCCTACTGACATGACATCACAAAGACCTCACCTGTGTTAAATTGAGAAGAAAAAAACCTCTTACTGGCTCCTGAGGTGATCTTTAAACAATCTACAAGTCATAAAAGGGCCAGAGACACTGGATGCCTACTGACATGACATCACAAAGACCTCACCTGTGTTTAATTTAGAAGAAAAAAAACCACTTACTGGTTTTAGAGGCGATCTTTAAACAGTCTAAAAGTCATATAAGGGCCAGAGACACTGGATGCCTACTGACATGACATCACAAACACCTCACCTGTGTTTTATTGAGAAGAAAAAAACCTCTTACTGGCGTTTGAGGCGATCTTTAAACAATCTAAAAGTCATAAAAGGGCCAGAGACACTGGATGCCTACTGACATGACATCACAAAGACCTCACCTGTGTTTAATTGAGAAGAAAAAAACCCCTTACTGGCTTCTGAGGCGATCTTTAAACAATCTAATAATCATAAAAGGCCCAGAGACACTGGATGCCTACTGACATGACATCACAAAGACCTCACCTGTGTTTAATTGAGAAGAAAAAAACCTCTTACTGGCTCCTGAGGTGATCTTTAAACAATCTACAAGTCATAAAAGGGCCAGAGACACTGGATGCCTACTGACATGACATCACAAAGACCTCACCTGTGTTTAATTGATAAGAAAAAAACCTCTTACTGGCTTCGGAGGCGATCTTTAAACAATCTAAAAATCATAAAAGGGCCAGAGACACTGGATGCCTACTGACATGACATCACAAAGACCTCACCTGTGTTTAATTTAGAAGAAAAAAAACCACTTACTGGTTTTAGAGGCGATCTTTAAACAGTCTAAAGCTCATAAAAGGGCCAGAGACACTGGATGCCTACTGACATGACATCACAAAGACCTCACCTGTGTTTAATTGATAAGGAAAAACCTATTACTGGCGTTTGAGGCGATCTTTAAACAATCTAAAAGTCATAAAAGGGCCAGAGACACTGGATGACTACTGACATGACATCACAAAGACCTCACCTGTGTTTTATTGAGAAGAAAAAAACCTCTTACTGGCGTTTGAGGCGATCTTTAAACAATCTAAAAGTCATAAAAGGGCCAGAGACACTGGATGCCTACTGACATGACATCACAAAGACCTCACCTGTGTTTAATTGAGAAGAAAAAAACCTCTTACTGGCTTTTGAGGCGATCTTTAAACAATCTAAAAGTCATAAAAGGGACAGAGACACTGGATGCCCACTGACATGACATCACAAAGACCTCACCTGTGTTTAATTGAGAAGAAAAAAACCTCTTACTGGCTTTTGAGGCGATCTTTAAACAATCTAAAAGTCATAAAAGGGACAGAGACACTGGATGCCCACTGACATGACATCACAAAGACCTTACCTGTGTTTAATTGAGAAGAAAAAAACCTCTTACTGTCTTTAGGGGGCGATCATTAAACATTCTAAGAGTCAGATACGGGACCAAACTCCAGAAAGACACAGAAGACCTACTGAGATAACATCACAAACAGCTCACCTGAGTAGCCTTGACAGGAAGAAAACCTCTTACTGGCTTTTGGGGCGATCTTTAAATAGTCTAAAAGTCATAAAAGGGCCAGAGACACTGGATGCCTACTGACATGACGTCACAAAGACCTCACCTGTGTTTAATTGATAAGAAAAAAAACTCTTACTGGCTTTTGAGGCTATCTTTAAACAGTCTAACGCTCATAAAAGGGCCAGAGACACTGGATGCCTACTGACATGACATCACAAAGACCTCACCTGTGTTTAATTGAGAAGAAAAAAACCTCTTACTGGCTTCTGAGGCGATCTTTAAACAATCTAAAAGTCATAAAAGGGCCAGAGACACTGGATGCCTACTGACATGACATCACAAAGACCTCACCTGTGTTTAATTGAGAAGAAAAAAAACTCTTACTGGCTTCTGAGGCGATCTTTAAACTATCTAAAAGTCATAAAAGGGCCAGAGACACTGGATGCCTACTGACATGACATCACAAAGACCTCACCTGTGTTTAATTGAGAAGAAAAAAACCTCTTACTGGCTTCTGAGGCGATCTTTAAACAATCTAAAAGTCATAAAAGGGCCAGAGACACTGGATGCCTACTGACATGACATCACAAAGACCTCACGTGTGTTTAATTGAGAAGAAAAAAACCTCTTACTGGCTTCTGAGGCAATCTTTAAACAATCTAAAAATCATAAAAGGGCCAGAGACACTGGATGCCTACTGACATGACATCACAAAGACCTCACCTGTGTTTAATTGAGAAGAAAAAAACCTCTTACTGGCTTCTGAGGCGATCTTTAAACAATCTAAAAGTCATAAAAGGGCCAGAGACACTGGATGCCTACTGACATGACATCACAAAGACCTCACCTGTGTTTAATTGAGAAGAAAAAAACCTCTTACTGGCTTCTGAGGCGATATTTAAACAATCTAAAAGTCATAAAAGGGACAGAGACACTGGATGCCCACTGACATGACATCACAAAGACCTTACCTGTGTTTAATTGAGAAGAAAAAAACCTCTTACTGTCTTTAGGGGGCGATCATTAAACATTCTAAGAGTCAGATACGGGACCAAACTCCAGAAAGACACAGAAGACCTACTGAGATAACATCACAAACAGCTCACCTGAGTAGCCTTGACAGGAAAAAAACCTCTTACTGGCTTTTGGGGCGATCTTTAAACAGTCTAAAAGTCATAAAAGGGCCAGAGACACTGGATGCCTACTGACATGACGTCACAAAGACCTCACCTGTGTTTAATTGATAAGAAAAAAAACTCTTACTGGCTTTTGAGGCTATCTTTAAACAGTCTAACGCTCATAAAAGGGCCAGAGACACTGGATGCCTACTGACATGACATCACAAAGACCTCACCTGTGTTTAATTGAGAAGAAAAAAACCTCTTACTGGCTTCTGAGGCGATCCTTAAACAATCTAAAAGTCATAAAAGGGCCAGAGACACTGGATGCCTGCTGACATGACATCACAAAAACCTCACCTGTGTTTAATTGAGAAGAAAAAAACCTCTTACTGTCTTTAGGGGGCGATCATTAAACATTCTAAGAGTCAGATACGGGACCAAACTCCAGAAAGACACAGAAGACCTACTGAGATAACATCACAAACAGCTCACCTGAGTAGCCTTGACAGGAAAAAAACCTGTTACTGGCTTTTGGGGCGATCTTTAAACAGTCTAAAAGTCATAAAAGGGCCAGAGACACTGGATGCCTACTGACATGACGTCACAAAGACCTCACCTGTGTTTAATTGAGAAGAAAAAAACCTCTTACTGGCTTCTGAGGCGATCCTTAAACAATCTAAAAGTCATAAAAGGGCCAGAGACACTGGATGCCTACTGACATGACATCACAAAAACCTCACCTGTGTTTAATTGAGAAGAAAAAAACCTCTTACTGTCTTTAGGGGGCGATCATTAAACATTCTAAGAGTCAGATACGGGACCAAACTCCAGAAAGACACAGAAGACCTACTGAGATAACATCACAAACAGCTCACCTGAGTAGCCTTGACAGGAAAAAAACCTGTTACTGGCTTTTGGGGCGATCTTTAAACAGTCTAAAAGTCATAAAAGGGCCAGAGACACTGGATGCCTACTGACATGACGTCACAAAGACCTCACCTGTGTTTAATTGATAAGAAAAAAAACTCTTACTGGCTTTTGAGGCTATCTTTAAACAGTCTAACGCTCATAAAAGGGCCAGAGACACTGGATGCCTACTGACATGACATCACAAAGACCTCACCTGTGTTTAATTTAGAAGAAAAAAACCCACTTACTGGTTTTAGAGGCGATCTTTAAACAGTCTAAAAGTCATATAAGGGCCAGAGACACTGGATGCCTACTGACATGACATCACAAAGACCTCACCTGTGTTTTATTGAGAAGAAAAAAACCTCTTACTGGCGTTTGAGGCGATCTTTAAACAATCTAAAAGTCATAAAAGGGCCAGAGACACTGGATGCCTACTGACATGACATCACAAAGACCTCACCTGTGTTTAATTGAGAAGAAAAAAACCTCTTACTGGCTTTTGAGGCGATCCTTAAACAATCTAAAAGTCATAAAAGGGCCAGAGACACTGGATGCCTACTGACATGACATCACAAAAACCTCACCTGTGTTTAATTGAGAAGAAAAAAACCTCTTACTGGCGTTTGAGGCTATCTTTAAACAGTCTAACACTCATAAAAGGGCCAGAGACACTGGATGCCTACTGACATGACATCACAAAGACCTCACCTGTGTTTTATTGAGAAGAAAAAAACCTCTTACTGGCGTTTGAGGCGATCTTTAAACAGTCTAAAAGTCATATAAGGGCCAGAGACACTGGATGCCTACTGACATGACATCACAAAGACCTCACCTGTGTTTTATTGAGAAGAAAAAAACCTCTTACTGGCGTTTGAGGCGATCTTTAAACAATCTAAAAGTCATAAAAGGGCCAGAGACACTGGATGCCTACTGACATGACATCACAAAGACCTCACCTGTGTTTAATTGAGAAGAAAAAAACCTCTTACTGGCTTTTGAGGCGATCCTTAAACAATCTAAAAGTCATAAAAGGGCAAGAGACACTGGATGCCTACTGACATGACATCACAAAAACCTCACCTGTGTTTTATTGAGAAGAAAAAAACCTCTTACTGGCGTTTGAGGCTATCTTTAAACAGTCTAACACTCATAAAAGGGCCAGAGACACTGGATGCCTACTGACATGACATCACAAAGACCTCACCTGTGTTTAATTGAGAAGAAAAAAACCTCTTACTGGCTTCTGAGGCGATCCTTAAACAATCTAAAAGTCATAAAAGGGCCAGAGACACTGGATGCCTACTGACATGACATCACAAAAACCTCACCTGTGTTTAATTGAGAAGAAAAAAACCTCTTACTGTCTTTAGGGGGCGATCATTAAACATTCTAAGAGTCAGATACGGGACCAAACTCCAGAAAGACACAGAAGACCTACTGAGATAACATCACAAACAGCTCACCTGAGTAGCCTTGACAGGAAAAAAACCTGTTACTGGCTTTTGGGGCGATCTTTAAACAGTCTAAAAGTCATAAAAGGGCCAGAGACACTGGATGCCTACTGACATGACGTCACAAAGACCTCACCTGTGTTTAATTGATAAGAAAAAAAACTCTTACTGGCTTTTGAGGCTATCTTTAAACAGTCTAACGCTCATAAAAGGGCCAGAGACACTGGATGCCTACTGACATGACATCACAAAGACCTCACCTGTGTTTAATTTAGAAGAAAAAAACCCACTTACTGGTTTTAGAGGCGATCTTTAAACAGTCTAAAAGTCATATAAGGGCCAGAGACACTGGATGCCTACTGACATGACATCACAAAGACCTCACCTGTGTTTTATTGAGAAGAAAAAAACCTCTTACTGGCGTTTGAGGCGATCTTTAAACAATCTAAAAGTCATAAAAGGGCCAGAGACACTGGATGCCTACTGACATGACATCACAAAGACCTCACCTGTGTTTAATTGAGAAGAAAAAAACCTCTTACTGGCTTTTGAGGCGATCTTTAAACAATCTAAAAGTCATAAAAGGGACAGAGACACTGGATGCCCACTGACATGACATCACAAAGACCTTACCTGTGTTTAATTGAGAAGAAAAAACCTCTTACTGTCTTTAGGGGGCGATCATTAAACAGTCTAAGAGTCAGAAACGGGACCAAACTCCAGAAAGACACAGAAGACCTACTGAGATAACATCACAAACAGCTCACCTGAGTAGCCTTGACAGGAAAAAAACCTCTTACTGGCTTTTGGGGCGATCTTTAAACAGTCTAAAAGTCATAAAAGGGCCAGAGACACTGGATGCCTACTGACATGACGTCACAAAGACCTCACCTGTGTTTAATTGATAAGAAAAAAAACTCTTACTGGCTTTTGAGGCTATCTTTAAACAGTCTAACGCTCATAAAAGGGCCAGAGACACTGGATGCCTACTGACATGACATCACAAAGACCTCACCTGTGTTTAATTGATAAGAAAAAAAACTCTTACTGGCTTTTGAGGCTATCTTTAAACAGTCTAAAGCTCATAAAAGGGCCAGAGACACTGGATGCCTACTGACATGACATCACAAAGACCTCACCTGTGTTTAATTGAGAAGAAAAAAACCTCTTACTGGCTCCTGAGGCGATCTTTAAACAATCTACAAGTCATAAAAGGGCCAGAGACACTGGATGCCTACTGACATGACATCACAAAGACCTCACCTGTGTTTAATTGAGAAGAAAAAAACCTCTTACTGGCTTCTGAGGCGATCTTTAAACAATCTAAAAATCATAAAAGGGCCAGAGACACTGGATGCCTACTGACATGACATCACAAAGACCTCACCTGTGTTTAATTTAGAAGAAAAAAACCCACTTACTGGTTTTAGAGGCGATCTTTAAACAGTCTAAAAGTCATATAAGGGCCAGAGACACTGGATGCCTACTGACATGACATCACAAAGACCTCACCTGTGTTTTATTGAGAAGAAAAAAACCTCTTACTGGCGTTTGAGGCGATCTTTAAACAATCTAAAAGTCATAAAAGGGCCAGAGACACTGGATGCCTACTGACATGACATCACAAAGACCTCACCTGTGTTTAATTTAGAAGAAAAAAACCCACTTACTGGTTTTAGAGGCGATCTTTAAATAGTCTAAAAGTCATATAAGGGCCAGAGACACTGGATGCCTACTGACATGACATCACAAAGACCTCACCTGTGTTTTATTGAGAAGAAAAAAACCTCTTACTGGCGTTTGAGGCGATCTTTAAACAATCTAAAAGTCATAAAAGGGCCAGAGACACTGGATGCCTACTGACATGACATCACAAAGACCTCACCTGTGTTTAATTGAGAAGAAAAAAACCTCTTACTGGCTTTTGAGGCGATCTTTAAACAATCTAAAAGTCATAAAAGGGACAGAGACACTGGATGCCCACTGACATGACATCACAAAGACCTCACCTGTGTTTAATTGAGAAGAAAAAAACCTCTTACTGGCTTTTGAGGCGATCTTTAAACAATCTAAAAGTCATAAAAGGGACAGAGACACTGGATGCCCACTGACATGACATCACAAAGACCTTACCTGTGTTTAATTGAGAAGAAAAAAACCTATTACTGTCTTTAGGGGGCGATCATTAAACATTCTAAGAGTCAGATACGGGACCAAACTCCAGAAAGACACAGAAGACCTACTGAGATAACATCACAAACAGCTCACCTGAGTAGCCTTGACAGGAAGAAAACCTCTTACTGGCTTTTGGGGCGATCTTTAAATAGTCTAAAAGTCATAAAAGGGCCAGAGACACTGGATGCCTACTGACATGACGTCACAAAGACCTCACCTGTGTTTAATTGATAAGAAAAAAAACTCTTACTGGCTTTTGAGGCTATCTTTAAACAGTCTAACGCTCATAAAAGGGCCAGAGACACTGGATGCCTACTGACATGACATCACAAAGACCTCACCTGTGTTTAATTGAGAAGAAAAAAACCTCTTACTGGCTTCTGAGGCGATCTTTAAACAATCTAAAAGTCATAAAAGGGCCAGAGACACTGGATGCCTACTGACATGACATCACAAAGACCTCACCTGTGTTTAATTGAGAAGAAAAAAAACTCTTACTGGCTTCTGAGGCGATCTTTAAACTATCTAAAAGTCATAAAAGGGCCAGAGACACTGGATGCCTACTGACATGACATCACAAAGACCTCACCTGTGTTTAATTGATAAGAAAAAAACCTCTTACTGGCTTCTGAGGCGATCTTTAAACAATCTAAAAGTCATAAAAGGGCCAGAGACACTGGATGCCTACTGACATGACATCACAAAGACCTCACGTGTGTTTAATTGAGAAGAAAAAAACCTCTTACTGGCTTCTGAGGCAATCTTTAAACAATCTAAAAATCATAAAAGGGCCAGAGACACTGGATGCCTACTGACATGACATCACAAAGACCTCACCTGTGTTTAATTGATAAGAAAAAAACCTCTTACTGGCTTCTGAGGCGATCTTTAAACAATCTAAAAGTCATAAAAGGGCCAGAGACACTGGATGCCTACTGACATGACATCACAAAGACCTCACCTGTGTTTAATTGAGAAGAAAAAAACCTCTTACTGGCTTCTGAGGCGATCCTTAAACAATCTAAAAGTCATAAAAGGGCCAGAGACACTGGATGCCTACTGACATGACATCACAAAAACCTCACCTGTGTTTAATTGAGAAGAAAAAAACCTCTTACTGTCTTTAGGGGGCGATCATTAAACATTCTAAGAGTCAGATACGGGACCAAACTCCAGAAAGACACAGAAGACCTACTGAGATAACATCACAAACAGCTCACCTGAGTAGCCTTGACAGGAAAAAAACCTCTTACTGGCTTTTGGGGCGATCTTTAAACAGTCTAAAAGTCATAAAAGGGCCAGAGACACTGGATGCCTACTGACATGACGTCACAAAGACCTCACCTGTGTTTAATTGATAAGAAAAAAAACTCTTACTGGCTTTTGAGGCTATCTTTAAACAGTCTAACGCTCATAAAAGGGCCAGAGACACTGGATGCCTACTGACATGACATCACAAAGACCTCACCTGTGTTTAATTGAGAAGAAAAAAACCTCTTACTGGCTTCTGAGGCGATCCTTAAACAATCTAAAAGTCATAAAAGGGCCAGAGACACTGGATGCCTACTGACATGACATCACAAAAACCTCACCTGTGTTTAATTGAGAAGAAAAAAACCTCTTACTGGCTTCTGAGGCGATCTTTAAACAATCTAAATGTCATAAAACGGCCAGAGACACTGGATGCCTATTGACATGACATCACAAAGACCTCACCTGTGTTTAATTGATAAGGAAAAAACCTATTACTGGCTTCTGAGGCGATCTTTAAACAATCTAAAAACCATAAAAGGGCCAGAGACACTGGATGCCTACTGACATGACATCACAAAGACCTCACCTGTGTTTAATTGATAAGAAAAAAACCACTTACTGGCTTCTGAGGCGATCTTTAAACAATCTAAAAATCATAAAAGGGCCAGAGACACTGGATGCCTACTGACATGACATCACAAAGACCTCACCTGTGTTTAATTGATAAGAAAAAAACCTCTTACTGGCTTCTGAGGCGATCTTAAACAATCTAAAAATCATAAAAGGGCCAGAGACACTGGATGCCTACTGACATGACATCACAAAGACCTCACCTGTGTTTAATTGAGAAGAAAAAAAACCTCTTACTGGCTTTAGATTCGATCTTTAAACAGTCTAAAAGTCATAAAAGGGCCAGAGACACTGGATGCCTACTGACATGACATCACAAAGACCTCACCTGTGTTTAATTGAGAAGAAAAAAAACCCCTTACTGGCTTTAGAGGCGATCTTTAAACAGTCGAAAAGTCATAAAAGGGCCAGAGACACTGGATGCCTACTGACATGACATCACAAAGACCTCACCTGTGTTTAATTGATAAGGAAAAAACCTCTTACTGGGTTTTGAGGCGATCTTTAAACAGTCTAAAAATCATAAAAGGGCCAGAGACACTGGATGCCTACTGACATGACATCACAAAGACCTCACCTGTGTTTAATTGAGAAGAAAAAAAACCTCTTACTGGCTTTAGAGGCGATCTTTAAACAGTCTAAAAGTCATAAAAGGGCCAGAGACACTGGATGCCTACTGACATGACATCACAAAGACCTCACCTGTGTTTAATTGAGAAGAAAAAAACCTCTTACTGGCTTCTGAGGCGATCCTTAAACAATCTAAAAGTCATAAAAGGGCCAGAGACACTGGATGCCTACTGACATGACATCACAAAAACCTCACCTGTGTTTAATTGAGAAGAAAAAAACCTCTTACTGTCTTTAGGGGGCGATCATTAAACATTCTAAGAGTCAGATACGGGACCAAACTCCAGAAAGACACAGAAGACCTACTGAGATAACATCACAAACAGCTCACCTGAGTAGCCTTGACAGGAAAAAAACCTCTTACTGGCTTTTGGGGCGATCTTTAAACAGTCTAAAAGTCATAAAAGGGCCAGAGACACTGGATGCCTACTGACATGACGTCACAAAGACCTCACCTGTGTTTAATTGATAAGAAAAAAAACTCTTACTGGCTTTTGAGGCTATCTTTAAACAGTCTAACGCTCATAAAAGGGCCAGAGACACTGGATGCCTACTGACATGACATCACAAAGACCTCACCTGTGTTTAATTGAGAAGAAAAAAACCTCTTACTGGCTTCTGAGGCGATCCTTAAACAATCTAAAAGTCATAAAAGGGCCAGAGACACTGGATGCCTACTGACATGACATCACAAAAACCTCACCTGTGTTTAATTGAGAAGAAAAAAACCTCTTACTGGCTTCTGAGGCGATCTTTAAACAATCTAAATGTCATAAAACGGCCAGAGACACTGGATGCCTATTGACATGACATCACAAAGACCTCACCTGTGTTTAATTGATAAGGAAAAAACCTATTACTGGCTTCTGAGGCGATCTTTAAACAATCTAAAAACCATAAAAGGGCCAGAGACACTGGATGCCTACTGACATGACATCACAAAGACCTCACCTGTGTTTAATTGATAAGAAAAAAACCTCTTACTGGCTTCTGAGGCGATCTTTAAACAATCTAAAAATCATAAAAGGGCCAGAGACACTGGATGCCTACTGACATGACATCACAAAGACCTCACCTGTGTTTAATTGATAAGAAAAAAACCTCTTACTGGCTTCTGAGGCGATCTTTAAACAATCTAAAAATCATAAAAGGGCCAGAGACACTGGATGCCTACTGACATGACATCACAAAGACCTCACCTGTGTTTAATTGAGAAGAAAAAAAACCTCTTACTGGCTTTAGAGGCGATCTTTAAACAGTCTAAAAGTCATAAAAGGGCCAGAGACACTGGATGCCTACTGACATGACATCACAAAGACCTCACCTGTGTTTAATTGATAAGGAAAAAACCTCTTACTGGGTTTTGAGGCGATCTTTAAACAGTCTAAAAATCATAAAAGGGCCAGAGACACTGGATGCCTACTGACATGACATCACAAAGACCTCACCTGTGTTTAATTGAGAAGAAAAAAAACCTCTTACTGGCTTTAGAGGCGATCTTTAAACAGTCTAAAAGTCATAAAAGGGCCAGAGACACTGGATGCCTACTGACATGACATCACAAAGACCTCACCTGTGTTTAATTGAGAAGAAAAAAAACCCCTTACTGGCTTTAGAGGCGATCTTTAAACAGTCGAAAAGTCATAAAAGGGCCAGAGACACTGGATGCCTACTGACATGACATCACAAAGACCTCACCTGTGTTTAATTGATAAGGAAAAAACCTCTTACTGGGTTTTGAGGCGATCTTTAAACAGTCTAAAAGTCATAAAAGGGCCAGAGACACTGGATGCCTACTGACATGACATCACAAAGACCTCACCTGTGTTTAATTGAGAAGAAAAAAACCTCTTACTGGCTTTAGAGGCGATCTTTAAACAGTCTAAAAGTCATAAAAGGGCCAGAGACACTGGATGCCTACTGACATGACATCACAAAGACCTCACCTGTGTTTAATTGATAAGGAAAAAACCTCTTACTGGGTTTTGAGGCGATCTTTAAACAGTCTAAAAGTCATAAAAGGGCCAGAGACACTGGATGCCTACTGACATGACATCACAAAGACCTCACCTGTGTTTAATTGAGAAGAAAAAAACCTCTTACTGGCTTTTGAGGCGATCTTTAAACAATCTAAAAGTCATAAAAGGGCCAGAGACACTGGATGCCTATTGACATGACATCAGAAAGACCACACCTGTGTTTAATTGAGAAGAAAAAAACCTCTTACTGGCTTTTGAGGCGATCTTTAAACAATCTAAAAGTCATAAAAGGGACAGAGACACTGGATGCCCACTGACATGACATCACAAAGACCTCACCTGTGTTTAATTGAGAAGAAAAAAACCTCTTACTGGCTTCTGAGGCGATCTTTAAACAATCTAAAAGTCATAAAAGGGCCAGAGACACTGGATGCCTACTGACATGACATCACAAAGACCTCACCTGTGTTTAATTGAGAAGAAAAAAACCTCTTACTGGCTTCTGAGGCAATCTTTAAACAATCTAAAAATCATAAAAGGGCCAGAGACACTGGATGCCTACTGACATGACATCACAAAGACCTCACCTGTGTTTAATTGATAAGAAAAAAACCTCTTACTGGCTTCTGAGGCGATCTTTAAACAATCTAAAAGTCATAAAAGGGCCAGAGACACTGGATGCCTACTGACATGACATCACAAAGACCTCACCTGTGTTTAATTGAGAAGGAAAAAAACCTCTTACTGGCTTCTGAGGCGATATTTAAACAATCTAAAAGTCATAAAAGGGACAGAGACACTGGATGCCTACTGACATGACATCACAAAGACCTCACCTGTGTTTAATTGATAAGAAAAAAACCTCTTACTGGCTTCTGAGGCGATCTTTAAACAATCTAAAAGTCATAAAAGGGCCAGAGACACTGGATGCCTACTGACATGACATCACAAAGACCTCACCTGTGTTTAATTGAGAAGAAAAAAACCTCTTACTGGCTTCTGAGGCGATATTTAAACAATCTAAAAGTCATAAAAGGGACAGAGACACTGGATGCCCACTGACATGACATCACAAAGACCTTACCTGTGTTTAATTGAGAAGAAAAAAACCTCTTACTGTCTTTAGGGGGCGATCATTAGACATTCTAAGAGTCAGATACGGGACCAAACTCCAGAAAGACACAGAAGACCTACTGAGATAACATCACAAACAGCTCACCTGAGTAGCCTTGACAGGAAAAAAACCTCTTACTGGCTTTTGGGGCGATCTTTAAACAGTCTAAAAGTCATAAAAGGGCCAGAGACACTGGATGCCTACTGACATGACGTCACAAAGACCTCACCTGTGTTTAATTGAGAAGAAAAAAAACTCTTACTGGCTTTTGAGGCTATCTTTAAACAGTCTAACGCTCATAAAAGGGCCAGAGACACTGGATGCCTACTGACATGACATCACAAAGACCTCACCTGTGTTTAATTGAGAAGAAAAAAACCTCTTACTGGCTTCTGAGGCGATCCTTAAACAATCTAAAAGTCATAAAAGGGCCAGAGACACTGGATGCCTACTGACATGACATCACAAAAACCTCACCTGTGTTTAATTGAGAAGAAAAAAACCTCTTACTGGCTTCTGAGGCGATCTTTAAACAATCTAAATGTCATAAAACGGCCAGAGACACTGGTTGCCTATTGACATGACATCACAAAGACCTCACCTGTGTTTAATTGATAAGGAAAAAACCTATTACTGGCTTCTGAGGCGATCTTTAAACAATCTAAAAATCATAAAAGGGCCAGAGACACTGGATGCCTACTGACATGACATCACAAAGACCTCACCTGTGTTTAATTGATAAGAAAAAAACCTCTTACTGGCTTCTAAGGCGATCTTTAAACAATCTAAAAATCATAAAAGGGCCAGAGACACTGGATGCCTACTGACATGACATCACAAAGACCTCACCTGTGTTTAATTGATAAGAAAAAAACCTCTTACTGGCTTCTGAGGCGATCTTTAAACAATCTAAAAATCATAAAAGGGCCAGAGACACTGGATGCCTACTGACATGACATCACAAAGACCTCACCTGTGTTTAATTGAGAAGAAAAAAAACCTCTTACTGGCTTTAGAGGCGATCTTTAAACAGTCTAAAAGTCATAAAAGGGCCAGAGACACTGGATGCCTACTGACATGACATCACAAAGACCTCACCTGTGTTTAATTGAGAAGGAAAAAAACCCCTTACTGGCTTTAGAGGCGATCTTTAAACAGTCGAAAAGTCATAAAAGGGCCAGAGACACTGGATGCCTACTGACATGACATCACAAAGACCTCACCTGTGTTTAATTGATAAGGAAAAAACCTCTTACTGGGTTTTGAGGCGATCTTTAAACAGTCTAAAAGTCATAAAAGGGCCAGAGACACTGGATGCCTACTGACATGACATCACAAAAACCTCACCTGTGTTTAATTGAGAAGAAAAAAACCTCTTACTGGCTTCTGAGGCGATCTTTAAACAATCTAAATGTCATAAAACGGCCAGAGACACTGGATGCCTATTGACATGACATCACAAAGACCTCACCTGTGTTTAATTGATAAGGAAAAAACCTATTACTGGCTTCTGAGGCGATCTTTAAACAATCTAAAAACCATAAAAGGGCCAGAGACACTGGATGCCTACTGACATGACATCACAAAGACCTCACCTGTGTTTAATTGATAAGAAAAAAACCTCTTACTGGCTTCTGAGGCGATCTTTAAACAATCTAAAAATCATAAAAGGGCCAGAGACACTGGATGCCTACTGACATGACATCACAAAGACCTCACCTGTGTTTAATTGATAAGAAAAAAACCTCTTACTGGCTTCTGAGGCGATCTTTAAACAATCTAAAAATCATAAAAGGGCCAGAGACACTGGATGCCTACTGACATGACATCACAAAGACCTCACCTGTGTTTAATTGAGAAGAAAAAAAACCTCTTACTGGCTTTAGAGGCGATCTTTAAACAGTCTAAAAGTCATAAAAGGGCCAGAGACACTGGATGCCTACTGACATGACATCACAAAGACCTCACCTGTGTTTAATTGAGAAGAAATAAAACCCCTTACTGGCTTTAGAGGCGATCTTTAAACAGTCGAAAAGTCATAAAAGGGCCAGAGACACTGGATGCCTACTGACATGACATCACAAAGACCTCACCTGTGTTTAATTGATAAGGAAAAAACCTCTTACTGGGTTTTGAGGCGATCTTTAAACAGTCTAAAAATCATAAAAGGGCCAGAGACACTGGATGCCTACTGACATGACATCACAAAGACCTCACCTGTGTTTAATTGAGAAGAAAAAAAACCTCTTACTGGCTTTAGAGGCGATCTTTAAACAGTCTAAAAGTCATAAAAGGGCCAGAGACACTGGATGCCTACTGACATGACATCACAAAGACCTCACCTGTGTTTAATTGAGAAGAAAAAAAACCCCTTACTGGCTTTAGAGGCGATCTTTAAACAGTCGAAAAGTCATAAAAGGGCCAGAGACACTGGATGCCTACTGACATGACATCACAAAGACCTCACCTGTGTTTAATTGATAAGGAAAAAACCTCTTACTGGGTTTTGAGGCGATCTTTAAACAGTCTAAAAGTCATAAAAGGGCCAGAGACACTGGATGCCTACTGACATGACATCACAAAGACCTCACCTGTGTTTAATTGAGAAGAAAAAAACCTCTTACTGGCTTTAGAGGCGATCTTTAAACAGTCTAAAAGTCATAAAAGGGCCAGAGACACTGGATGCCTACTGACATGACATCACAAAGACCTCACCTGTGTTTAATTGAGAAGAAAAAAACCTCTTACTGGCTTTTGAGGCGATCTTTAAACAATCTAAAAGTCATAAAAGGGCCAGAGACACTGGATGCCTATTGACATGACATCAGAAAGACCACACCTGTGTTTAATTGAGAAGAAAAAAACCTCTTACTGGCTTTTGAGGCGATCTTTAAACAATCTAAAAGTCATAAAAGGGACAGAGACACTGGATGCCCACTGACATGACATCACAAAGACCTCACCTGTGTTTAATTGAGAAGAAAAAAACCTCTTACTGGCTTCTGAGGCGATCTTTAAACAATCTAAAAGTCATAAAAGGGCCAGAGACACTGGATGCCTACTGACATGACATCACAAAGACCTCACCTGTGTTTAATTGAGAAGAAAAAAACCTCTTACTGGCTTCTGAGGCAATCTTTAAACAATCTAAAAATCATAAAAGGGCCAGAGACACTGGATGCCTACTGACATGACATCACAAAGACCTCACCTGTGTTTAATTGATAAGAAAAAAACCTCTTACTGGCTTCTGAGGCGATCTTTAAACAATCTAAAAGTCATAAAAGGGCCAGAGACACTGGATGCCTACTGACATGACATCACAAAGACCTCACCTGTGTTTAATTGAGAAGGAAAAAAACCTCTTACTGGCTTCTGAGGCGATATTTAAACAATCTAAAAGTCATAAAAGGGACAGAGACACTGGATGCCTACTGACATGACATCACAAAGACCTCACCTGTGTTTAATTGATAAGAAAAAAACCTCTTACTGGCTTCTGAGGCGATCTTTAAACAATCTAAAAGTCATAAAAGGGCCAGAGACACTGGATGCCTACTGACATGACATCACAAAGACCTCACCTGTGTTTAATTGAGAAGAAAAAAACCTCTTACTGGCTTCTGAGGCGATATTTAAACAATCTAAAAATCATAAAAGGGACAGAGACACTGGATGCCCACTGACATGACATCACAAAGACCTTACCTGTGTTTAATTGAGAAGAAAAAAACCTCTTACTGTCTTTAGGGGGCGATCATTAGACATTCTAAGAGTCAGATACGGGACCAAACTCCAGAAAGACACAGAAGACCTACTGAGATAACATCACAAACAGCTCACCTGAGTAGCCTTGACAGGAAAAAAACCTCTTACTGGCTTTTGGGGCGATCTTTAAACAGTCTAAAAGTCATAAAAGGGCCAGAGACACTGGATGCCTACTGACATGACGTCACAAAGACCTCACCTGTGTTTAATTGAGAAGAAAAAAAACTCTTACTGGCTTTTGAGGCTATCTTTAAACAGTCTAACGCTCATAAAAGGGCCAGAGACACTGGATGCCTACTGACATGACATCACAAAGACCTCACCTGTGTTTAATTGAGAAGAAAAAAACCTCTTACTGGCTTCTGAGGCGATCCTTAAACAATCTAAAAGTCATAAAAGGGCCAGAGACACTGGATGCCTACTGACATGACATCACAAAAACCTCACCTGTGTTTAATTGAGAAGAAAAAAACCTCTTACTGGCTTCTGAGGCGATCTTTAAACAATCTAAATGTCATAAAACGGCCAGAGACACTGGTTGCCTATTGACATGACATCACAAAGACCTCACCTGTGTTTAATTGATAAGGAAAAAACCTATTACTGGCTTCTGAGGCGATCTTTAAACAATCTAAAAATCATAAAAGGGCCAGAGACACTGGATGCCTACTGACATGACATCACAAAGACCTCACCTGTGTTTAATTGATAAGAAAAAAACCTCTTACTGGCTTCTGAGGCGATCTTTAAACAATCTAAAAATCATAAAAGGGCCAGAGACACTGGATGCCTACTGACATGACATCACAAAGACCTCACCTGTGTTTAATTGATAAGAAAAAAACCTCTTACTGGCTTCTGAGGCGATCTTTAAACAATCTAAAAATCATAAAAGGGCCAGAGACACTGGATGCCTACTGACATGACATCACAAAGACCTCACCTGTGTTTAATTGAGAAGAAAAAAAACCTCTTACTGGCTTTAGAGGCGATCTTTAAACAGTCTAAAAGTCATAAAAGGGCCAGAGACACTGGATGCCTACTGACATGACATCACAAAGACCTCACCTGTGTTTAATTGAGAAGGAAAAAAACCCCTTACTGGCTTTAGAGGCGATCTTTAAACAGTCGAAAAGTCATAAAAGGGCCAGAGACACTGGATGCCTACTGACATGACATCACAAAGACCTCACCTGTGTTTAATTGATAAGGAAAAAACCTCTTACTGGGTTTTGAGGCGATCTTTAAACAGTCTAAAAGTCATAAAAGGGCCAGAGACACTGGATGCCTACTGACATGACATCACAAAGACCTCACCTGTGTTTAATTGAGAAGAAAAAAACCTCTTACTGGCTTTTGAGGCGATCTTTAAACAATCTAAAAGTCATAAAAGGGCCAGAGACACTGGATGCCTATTGACATGACATCAGAAAGACCACACCTGTGTTTAATTGAGAAGAAAAAAACCTCTTACTGGCTTTTGAGGCGATCTTTAAACAATCTAAAAGTCATAAAAGGGACAGAGACACTGGATGCCTACTGACATGACGTCACAAAGACCTCACCTGTGTTTAATTGAGAAGAAAAAAAAACTCTTACTGGCTTTTGAGGCTATCTTTAAACAGTCTAACGCTCATAAAAGGGCCAGAGACACTGGATGCCTACTGACATGACATCACAAAGACCTCACCTGTGTTTAATTGAGAAGAAAAAAACCTCTTACTGGCTTCTGAGGCGATCCTTAAACAATCTAAAAGTCATAAAAGGGCCAGAGACACTGGATGCCTACTGACATGACATCACAAAAACCTCACCTGTGTTTAATTGAGAAGAAAAAAACCTCTTACTGGCTTCTGAGGCGATCTTTAAACAATCTAAATGTCATAAAACGGCCAGAGACACTGGATGCCTATTGACATGACATCACAAAGACCTCACCTGTGTTTAATTGATAAGGAAAAAACCTATTACTGGCTTCTGAGGCGATCTTTAAACAATCTAAAAATCATAAAAGGGCCAGAGACACTGGATGCCTACTGACATGACATCACAAAGACCTCACCTGTGTTTAATTGATAAGAAAAAAACCTCTTACTGGCTTCTGAGGCGATCTTTAAACAATCTAAAAATCATAAAAGGGCCAGAGACACTGGATGCCTACTGACATGACATCACAAAGACCTCACCTGTGTTTAATTGATAAGAAAGAAACCTCTTACTGGCTTCTGAGGCGATCTTTAAACAATCTAAAAATCATAAAAGGGCCAGAGACACTGGATGCCTACTGACATGACATCACAAAGACCTCACCTGTGTTTAATTGAGAAGAAAAAAAACCTCTTACTGGCTTTAGAGGCGATCTTTAAACAGTCTAAAAGTCATAAAAGGGCCAGAGACACTGGATGCCTACTGACATGACATCACAAAGACCTCACCTGTGTTTAATTGAGAAGGAAAAAAACCCCTTACTGGCTTTAGAGGCGATCTTTAAACAGTCGAAAAGTCATAAAAGGGCCAGAGACACTGGATGCCTACTGACATGACATCACAAAGACCTCACCTGTGTTTAATTGATAAGGAAAAAACCTCTTACTGGGTTTTGAGGCGATCTTTAAACAGTCTAAAAGTCATAAAAGGGCCAGAGACACTGGATGCCTACTGACATGACATCACAAAGACCTCACCTGTGTTTAATTGAGAAGAAAAAAACCTCTTACTGGCTTTAGAGGCGATCTTTAAACAGTCTAAAAGTCATAAAAGGGCCAGAGACACTGGATGCCTACTGACATGACATCACAAAGACCTCACCTGTGTTTAATTGATAAGGAAAAAACCTCTTACTGGGTTTTGAGGCGATCTTTAAACAGTCTAAAAGTCATAAAAGGGCCAGAGACACTGGATGCCTACTGACATGACATCACAAAGACCTCACCTGTGTTTAATTGAGAAGAAAAAAACCTCTTACTGGCTTTTGAGGCGATCTTTAAACAATCTAAAAGTCATAAAAGGGCCAGAGACACTGGATGCCTATTGACATGACATCAGAAAGACCACACCTGTGTTTAATTGAGAAGAAAAAAACCTCTTACTGGCTTTTGAGGCAATCTTTAAACAATCTAAAAGTCATAAAAGGGACAGAGACACTGGATGCCCACTGACATGACGTCACAAAGACCTTACCTGTGTTTAATTGAGAAGAAAAAAACCTCTTACTGTCTTTAGGGGGCGATCATTAAACAGTCTAAGAGTCAGAAACGGGACCAAACTCCAGAAAGACACAGAAGACCTACTGAGATAACATCACAAACAGCTCACCTGAGTAGCCTTGACAGGAAAAAAACCTCTTACTGGCTTTTGGGGCGATCTTTAAACAGTCTAAAAGTCATAAAAGGGCCAGAGACACTGGATGCCTACTGACATGACGTCACAAAGACCTCTCCTGTGTTTAATTGATAAGAAAAAAAACTCTTACTGGCTTTTGAGGCTATCTTTAAACAGTCTAACGCTCATAAAAGGGCCAGAGACACTGGATGCCTACTGACATGACATCACAAAGACCTCACCTGTGTTTAATTGATAAGAAAAAAAACTCTTACTGGCTTTTGAGGCTATCTTTAAACAGTCTAAAGCTCATAAAAGGGCCAGAGACACTGGATGCCTACTGACATGACATCACAAAGACCTCACCTGTGTTTAATTGAGAAGAAAAAAACCTCTTACTGGCTCCTGAGGCGATCTTTAAACAATCTACAAGTCATAAAAGGGCCAGAGACACTGGATGCCTACTGACATGACATCACAAAGACCTCACCTGTGTTTAATTGAGAAGAAAAAAACCTCTTACTGGCTTCTGAGGCGATCTTTAAACAATCTAAAAATCATAAAAGGGCCAGAGACACTGGATGCCTACTGACATGACATCACAAAGACCTCACCTGTGTTTAATTTAGAAGAAAAAAACCCACTTACTGGTTTTAGAGGCGATCTTTAAACAGTCTAAAAGTCATATAAGGGCCAGAGACACTGGATGCCTACTGACATGACATCACAAAGACCTCACCTGTGTTTTATTGAGAAGAAAAAAACCTCTTACTGGCGTTTGAGGCGATCTTTAAACAATCTAAAAGTCATAAAAGGGCCAGAGACACTGGATGCCTACTGACATGACATCACAAAGACCTCACCTGTGTTTAATTGAGAAGAAAAAAACCTCTTACTGGCTTTTGAGGCGATCTTTAAACAATCTAAAAGTCATAAAAGGGACAGAGACACTGGATGCCCACTGACATGACATCACAAAGACCTTACCTGTGTTTAATTGAGAAGAAAAAAACCTCTTACTGTCTTTAGGGGGCGATCATTAAACAGTCTAAGAGTCAGAAACGGGACCAAACTCCAGAAAGACACAGAAGACCTACTGAGATAACATCACAAACAGCTCACCTGAGTAGCCTTGACAGGAAAAAAACCTCTTACTGGCTTTTGGGGCGATCTTTAAACAGTCTAAAAGTCATAAAAGGGCCAGAGACACTGGATGCCTACTGACATGACGTCACAAAGACCTCACCTGTGTTTAATTGAGAAGAAAAAAAACTCTTACTGGCTTTTGAGGCTATCTTTAAACAGTCTAACGCTCATAAAAGGGCCAGAGACACTGGATGCCTACTGACATGACATCACAAAGACCTCACCTGTGTTTAATTGAGAAGAAAAAAACCTCTTACTGGCTTCTGAGGCGATCCTTAAACAATCTAAAAGTCATAAAAGGGCCAGAGACACTGGATGCCTACTGACATGACATCACAAAAACCTCACCTGTGTTTAATTGAGAAGAAAAAAACCTCTTACTGGCTTCTGAGGCGATCTTTAAACAATCTAAATGTCATAAAACGGCCAGAGACACTGGTTGCCTATTGACATGACATCACAAAGACCTCACCTGTGTTTAATTGATAAGGAAAAAACCTATTACTGGCTTCTGAGGCGATCTTTAAACAATCTAAAAATCATAAAAGGGCCAGAGACACTGGATGCCTACTGACATGACATCACAAAGACCTCACCTGTGTTTAATTGATAAGAAAAAAACCTCTTACTGGCTTCTGAGGCGATCTTTAAACAATCTAAAAATCATAAAAGGGCCAGAGACACTGGATGCCTACTGACATGACATCACAAAGACCTCACCTGTGTTTAATTGATAAGAAAAAAACCTCTTACTGGCTTCTGAGGCGATCTTTAAACAATCTAAAAATCATAAAAGGGCCAGAGACACTGGATGCCTACTGACATGACATCACAAAGACCTCACCTGTGTTTAATTGAGAAGAAAAAAAACCTCTTACTGGCTTTAGAGGCGATCTTTAAACAGTCTAAAAGTCATAAAAGGGCCAGAGACACTGGATGCCTACTGACATGACATCACAAAGACCTCACCTGTGTTTAATTGAGAAGGAAAAAAACCCCTTACTGGCTTTAGAGGCGATCTTTAAACAGTCGAAAAGTCATAAAAGGGCCAGAGACACTGGATGCCTACTGACATGACATCACAAAGACCTCACCTGTGTTTAATTGATAAGGAAAAAACCTCTTACTGGGTTTTGAGGCGATCTTTAAACAGTCTAAAAGTCATAAAAGGGCCAGAGACACTGGATGCCTACTGACATGACATCACAAAGACCTCACCTGTGTTTAATTGAGAAGAAAAAAACCTCTTACTGGCTTTTGAGGCGATCTTTAAACAATCTAAAAGTCATAAAAGGGCCAGAGACACTGGATGCCTATTGACATGACATCAGAAAGACCACACCTGTGTTTAATTGAGAAGAAAAAAACCTCTTACTGGCTTTTGAGGCGATCTTTAAACAATCTAAAAGTCATAAAAGGGACAGAGACACTGGATGCCTACTGACATGACGTCACAAAGACCTCACCTGTGTTTAATTGAGAAGAAAAAAAAACTCTTACTGGCTTTTGAGGCTATCTTTAAACAGTCTAACGCTCATAAAAGGGCCAGAGACACTGGATGCCTACTGACATGACATCACAAAGACCTCACCTGTGTTTAATTGAGAAGAAAAAAACCTCTTACTGGCTTCTGAGGCGATCCTTAAACAATCTAAAAGTCATAAAAGGGCCAGAGACACTGGATGCCTACTGACATGACATCACAAAAACCTCACCTGTGTTTAATTGAGAAGAAAAAAACCTCTTACTGGCTTCTGAGGCGATCTTTAAACAATCTAAATGTCATAAAACGGCCAGAGACACTGGATGCCTATTGACATGACATCACAAAGACCTCACCTGTGTTTAATTGATAAGGAAAAAACCTATTACTGGCTTCTGAGGCGATCTTTAAACAATCTAAAAATCATAAAAGGGCCAGAGACACTGGATGCCTACTGACATGACATCACAAAGACCTCACCTGTGTTTAATTGATAAGAAAAAAACCTCTTACTGGCTTCTGAGGCGATCTTTAAACAATCTAAAAATCATAAAAGGGCCAGAGACACTGGATGCCTACTGACATGACATCACAAAGACCTCACCTGTGTTTAATTGATAAGAAAGAAACCTCTTACTGGCTTCTGAGGCGATCTTTAAACAATCTAAAAATCATAAAAGGGCCAGAGACACTGGATGCCTACTGACATGACATCACAAAGACCTCACCTGTGTTTAATTGAGAAGAAAAAAAACCTCTTACTGGCTTTAGAGGCGATCTTTAAACAGTCTAAAAGTCATAAAAGGGCCAGAGACACTGGATGCCTACTGACATGACATCACAAAGACCTCACCTGTGTTTAATTGAGAAGGAAAAAAACCCCTTACTGGCTTTAGAGGCGATCTTTAAACAGTCGAAAAGTCATAAAAGGGCCAGAGACACTGGATGCCTACTGACATGACATCACAAAGACCTCACCTGTGTTTAATTGATAAGGAAAAAACCTCTTACTGGGTTTTGAGGCGATCTTTAAACAGTCTAAAAGTCATAAAAGGGCCAGAGACACTGGATGCCTACTGACATGACATCACAAAGACCTCACCTGTGTTTAATTGAGAAGAAAAAAACCTCTTACTGGCTTTAGAGGCGATCTTTAAACAGTCTAAAAGTCATAAAAGGGCCAGAGACACTGGATGCCTACTGACATGACATCACAAAGACCTCACCTGTGTTTAATTGATAAGGAAAAAACCTCTTACTGGGTTTTGAGGCGATCTTTAAACAGTCTAAAAGTCATAAAAGGGCCAGAGACACTGGATGCCTACTGACATGACATCACAAAGACCTCACCTGTGTTTAATTGAGAAGAAAAAAACCTCTTACTGGCTTTTGAGGCGATCTTTAAACAATCTAAAAGTCATAAAAGGGCCAGAGACACTGGATGCCTATTGACATGACATCAGAAAGACCACACCTGTGTTTAATTGAGAAGAAAAAAACCTCTTACTGGCTTTTGAGGCAATCTTTAAACAATCTAAAAGTCATAAAAGGGACAGAGACACTGGATGCCCACTGACATGACGTCACAAAGACCTTACCTGTGTTTAATTGAGAAGAAAAAAACCTCTTACTGTCTTTAGGGGGCGATCATTAAACAGTCTAAGAGTCAGAAACGGGACCAAACTCCAGAAAGACACAGAAGACCTACTGAGATAACATCACAAACAGCTCACCTGAGTAGCCTTGACAGGAAAAAAACCTCTTACTGGCTTTTGGGGCGATCTTTAAACAGTCTAAAAGTCATAAAAGGGCCAGAGACACTGGATGCCTACTGACATGACGTCACAAAGACCTCTCCTGTGTTTAATTGATAAGAAAAAAAACTCTTACTGGCTTTTGAGGCTATCTTTAAACAGTCTAACGCTCATAAAAGGGCCAGAGACACTGGATGCCTACTGACATGACATCACAAAGACCTCACCTGTGTTTAATTGATAAGAAAAAAAACTCTTACTGGCTTTTGAGGCTATCTTTAAACAGTCTAAAGCTCATAAAAGGGCCAGAGACACTGGATGCCTACTGACATGACATCACAAAGACCTCACCTGTGTTTAATTGAGAAGAAAAAAACCTCTTACTGGCTCCTGAGGCGATCTTTAAACAATCTACAAGTCATAAAAGGGCCAGAGACACTGGATGCCTACTGACATGACATCACAAAGACCTCACCTGTGTTTAATTGAGAAGAAAAAAACCTCTTACTGGCTTCTGAGGCGATCTTTAAACAATCTAAAAATCATAAAAGGGCCAGAGACACTGGATGCCTACTGACATGACATCACAAAGACCTCACCTGTGTTTAATTTAGAAGAAAAAAACCCACTTACTGGTTTTAGAGGCGATCTTTAAACAGTCTAAAAGTCATATAAGGGCCAGAGACACTGGATGCCTACTGACATGACATCACAAAGACCTCACCTGTGTTTTATTGAGAAGAAAAAAACCTCTTACTGGCGTTTGAGGCGATCTTTAAACAATCTAAAAGTCATAAAAGGGCCAGAGACACTGGATGCCTACTGACATGACATCACAAAGACCTCACCTGTGTTTAATTGAGAAGAAAAAAACCTCTTACTGGCTTTTGAGGCGATCTTTAAACAATCTAAAAGTCATAAAAGGGACAGAGACACTGGATGCCCACTGACATGACATCACAAAGACCTTACCTGTGTTTAATTGAGAAGAAAAAAACCTCTTACTGTCTTTAGGGGGCGATCATTAAACAGTCTAAGAGTCAGAAACGGGACCAAACTCCAGAAAGACACAGAAGACCTACTGAGATAACATCACAAACAGCTCACCTGAGTAGCCTTGACAGGAAAAAAACCTCTTACTGGCTTTTGGGGCTATCTTTAAACAGTCTAAAAGTCATAAAAGGGCCAGAGACACTGGATGCCTACTGACATGACGTCACAAAGACCTCACCTGTGTTTAATTGATAAGAAAAAAAACTCTTACTGGCTTTTGAGGCTATCTTTAAACAGTCTAACGCTCATAAAAGGGCCAGAGACACTGGATGCCTACTGACATGACATCACAAAGACCTCACCTGTGTTTAATTGATAAGAAAAAAAACTCTTACTGGCTTTTGAGGCTATCTTTAAACAGTCTAACGCCCATAAATGGGCCAGAGACACTGGATGCCTACTGACATGACATCACAAAGACCTCACCTGTGTTTAATTGTGAAGCAAAAAACCTCTTACTGGCTTCTGAGGCGATCCTTAAACAATCTAAAAGTCATAAAAGGGCCAGAGACACTGGATGCCTACTGACATGACATCACAAAAACCTCACCTGTGTTTAATTGAGAAGAAAAAAACCTCTTACTGGCTTCTGAGGCGATCTTTAAACAATCTAAATGTCATAAAACGGCCAGAGACACTGGATGCCTATTGACATGACATCACAAAGACCTCACCTGTGTTTAATTGATAAGGAAAAAACCTATTACTGGCTTCTGAGGCGATCTTTAAACAATCTAAAAATCATAAAAGGGCCAGAGACACTGGATGCCTACTGACATGACATCACAAAGACCTCACCTGTGTTTAATTGAGAAGAAAAAAACCTCTTACTGGCTTCTGAGGCTATCTTTAAACAGTCTAAAGCTCATAAAAGGGCCAGAGACACTGGATGCCTACTGACATGACATCACAAAGACCTCACCTGTGTTTAATTGAGAAGAAAAAAACCTCTTACTGGCTTCTGAGGCTATCTTTAAACAGTCTAAAGCTCATAAAAGGGCCAGAGACACTGGATGCCTACTGACATGACATCACAAAGACCTAACCTGTGTTTAATTGAGAAGAAAAAAACCTCTTACTGGCTCCTGAGGCGATCTTTAAACAATCTACAAGTCATAAAAGGGCCAGAGACACTGGATGCCTACTGACATGAC
Source organism: Paroedura picta (assembly GCF_049243985.1). NCBI lineage: Eukaryota > Metazoa > Chordata > Lepidosauria > Squamata > Gekkonidae > Paroedura > Paroedura picta. Next base: position 3,716,366 of record NC_135385.1, on the reverse strand, counting down.
ATCACAAAGACCTCACCTGTGTTTAATTGAGAAGAAAAAAACCTCTTACTGGCTTCTGAGGCGATCTTTAAACAATCTAAAAATCATAAAAGGGCCAGAGACACTGGATGCCTACTGACATGACATCACAAAGACCTCACCTGTGTTTAATTTAGAAGAAAAAAACCCACTTACTGGTTTTAGAGGCGATCTTTAAATAGTCTAAAAGTCATATAAGGGCCAGAGACACTGGATGCCTACTGACATGACATCACAAAGACCTCACCTGTGTTTTATTGAGAAGAAAAAAACCTCTTACTGGCGTTTGAGGCGATCTTTAAACAATCTAAAAGTCATAAAAGGGCCAGAGACACTGGATGCCTACTGACATGACATCACAAAGACCTCACCTGTGTTTAATTGATAAGAAAAAAACCTCTTACTGGCTTCTGAGGCGATCTTTAAACAATCTAAAAATCATAAAAGGGCCAGAGACACTGGATGCCTACTGACATGACATCACAAAGACCTCACCTGTGTTTAATTGAGAAGAAAAAAAACCTCTTACTGGCTTTAGAGGCGATCTTTAAACAGTCTAAAAGTCATAAAACGGCCAGAGACACTGGATGCCTACTGACATGACATCACAAAGACCTCACCTGTGTTTAATTGAGAAGGAAAAAAAACCCTTACTGGCTTTAGAGGCGATCTTTAAACAGTCGAAAAGTCATAAAAGGGCCAGAGACACTGGATGCCTACTGACATGACATCACAAAGACCTCACCTGTGTTTAATTGATAAGGAAAAAACCTCTTACTGGGTTTTGAGGCGAACTTTAAACAGTCTAAAAGTCATAAAAGGGCCAGAGACACTGGATGCCTACTGACATGACATCACAAAGACCTCACCTGTGTTTAATTGAGAAGAAAAAAACCTCTTACTGGCTTTAGAGGCGATCTTTAAACAGTCTAAAAGTCATAAAAGGGCCAGAGACACTGGATGCCTACTGACATGACATCACAAAGACCTCACCTGTGTTTAATTGATAAGGAAAAAACCTCTTACTGGGTTTTGAGGCGATCTTTAAACAGTCTAAAAGTCATAAAAGGGCCAGAGACACTGGATGCCTACTGACATGACATCACAAAGACCTCACCTGTGTTTAATTGAGAAGAAAAAAACCTCTTACTGGCTTTTGAGGCGATCTTTAAACAATCTAAAAGTCATAAAAGGGCCAGAGACACTGGATGCCTATTGACATGACATCAGAAAGACCACACCTGTGTTTAATTGAGAAGAAAAAAACCTCTTACTGGCTTTTGAGGCGATCTTTAAACAATCTAAAAGTCATAAAAGGGACAGAGACACTGGATGCCCACTGACATGACATCACAAAGACCTTACCTGTGTTTAATTGAGAAGAAAAAAACCTCTTACTGTCTTTAGGGGGCGATCATTAAACAGTCTAAGAGTCAGAAACGGGACCAAACTCCAGAAAGACACAGAAGACCTACTGAGATAACATCACAAACAGCTCACCTGAGTAGCCTTGACAGGAAAAAAACCTCTTACTGGCTTTTGGGGCGATCTTTAAACAGTCTAAAAGTCATAAAAGGGCCAGAGACACTGGATGCCTACTGACATGACGTCACAAAGACCTCTCCTGTGTTTAATTGATAAGAAAAAAAACTCTTACTGGCTTTTGAGGCTATCTTTAAACAGTCTAACGCTCATAAAAGGGCCAGAGACACTGGATGCCTACTGACATGACATCACAAAGACCTCACCTGTGTTTAATTGATAAGAAAAAAAACTCTTACTGGCTTTTGAGGCTATCTTTAAACAGTCTAAAGCTCATAAAAGGGCCAGAGACACTGGATGCCTACTGACATGACATCACAAAGACCTCACCTGTGTTTAATTGAGAAGAAAAAAACCTCTTACTGGCTCCTGAGGCGATCTTTAAACAATCTACAAGTCATAAAAGGGCCAGAGACACTGGATGCCTACTGACATGACATCACAAAGACCTCACCTGTGTTTAATTGAGAAGAAAAAAACCTCTTACTGGCTTCTGAGGCGATCTTTAAACAATCTAAAAATCATAAAAGGGCCAGAGACACTGGATGCCTACTGACATGACATCACAAAGACCTCACCTGTGTTTAATTTAGAAGAAAAAAACCCACTTACTGGTTTTAGAGGCGATCTTTAAACAGTCTAAAAGTCATATAAGGGCCAGAGACACTGGATGCCTACTGACATGACATCACAAAGACCTCACCTGTGTTTTATTGAGAAGAAAAAAACCTCTTACTGGCGTTTGAGGCGATCTTTAAACAATCTAAAAGTCATAAAAGGGCCAGAGACACTGGATGCCTACTGACATGACATCACAAAGACCTCACCTGTGTTTAATTGAGAAGAAAAAAACCTCTTACTGGCTTTTGAGGCGATCTTTAAACAATCTAAAAGTCATAAAAGGGACAGAGACACTGGATGCCCACTGACATGACATCACAAAGACCTTACCTGTGTTTAATGGAGAAGAAAAAAACCTCTTACTGTCTTTAGGGGGCGATCATTAAACAGTCTAAGAGTCAGAAACGGGACCAAACTCCAGAAAGACACAGAAGACCTACTGAGATAACATCACAAACAGCTCACCTGAGTAGCCTTGACAGGAAAAAAACCTCTTACTGGCTTTTGGGGCTATCTTTAAACAGTCTAAAAGTCATAAAAGGGCCAGAGACACTGGATGCCTACTGACATGACGTCACAAAGACCTCACCTGTGTTTAATTGATAAGAAAAAAAACTCTTACTGGCTTTTGAGGCTATCTTTAAACAGTCTAACGCTCATAAAAGGGCCAGAGACACTGGATGCCTACTGACATGACATCACAAAGACCTCACCTGTGTTTAATTGATAAGAAAAAAAACTCTTACTGGCTTTTGAGGCTATCTTTAAACAGTCTAACGCCCATAAATGGGCCAGAGACACTGGATGCCTACTGACATGACATCACAAAGACCTCACCTGTGTTTAATTGTGAAGCAAAAAACCTCTTACTGGCTTCTGAGGCGATCCTTAAACAATCTAAAAGTCATAAAAGGGCCAGAGACACTGGATGCCTACTGACATGACATCACAAAAACCTCACCTGTGTTTAATTGAGAAGAAAAAAACCTCTTACTGGCTTCTGAGGCGATCTTTAAACAATCTAAATGTCATAAAACGGCCAGAGACACTGGATGCCTATTGACATGACATCACAAAGACCTCACCTGTGTTTAATTGATAAGGAAAAAACCTATTACTGGCTTCTGAGGCGATCTTTAAACAATCTAAAAATCATAAAAGGGCCAGAGACACTGGATGCCTACTGACATGACATCACAAAGACCTCACCTGTGTTTAATTGAGAAGAAAAAAACCTCTTACTGGCTTCTGAGGCTATCTTTAAACAGTCTAAAGCTCATAAAAGGGCCAGAGACACTGGATGCCTACTGACATGACATCACAAAGACCTCACCTGTGTTTAATTGAGAAGAAAAAAACCTCTTACTGGCTCCTGAGGCGATCTTTAAACAATCTACAAGTCATAAAAGGGCCAGAGACACTGGATGCCTACTGACATGACATCACAAAGACCTCACCTGTGTTTAATTGAGAAGAAAAAAACCTCTTACTGGCTTCTGAGGCGATCTTTAAACAATCTAAAAATCATAAAAGGGCCAGAGACACTGGATGCCTACTGACATGACATCACAAAGACCTCACCTGTGTTTAATTTAGAAGAAAAAAACCCACTTACTGGTTTTAGAGGCGATCTTTAAACAGTCTAAAAGTCATATAAGGGCCAGAGACACTGGATGCCTACTGACATGACATCACAAAGACCTCACCTGTGTTTTATTGAGAAGAAAAAAACCTCTTACTGGCGTTTGAGGCGATCTTTAAACAATCTAAAAGTCATAAAAGGGCCAGAGACACTGGATGCCTACTGACATGACATCACAAAGACCTCACCTGTGTTTAATTGAGAAGAAAAAAACCTCTTACTGGCTTTTGAGGCGATCTTTAAACAATCTAAAAGTCATAAAAGGGACAGAGACACTGGATGCCCACTGACATGACATCACAAAGACCTTACCTGTGTTTAATTGAGAAGAAAAAAACCTCTTACTGTCTTTAGGGGGCGATCATTAAACAGTCTAAGAGTCAGAAACGGGACCAAACTCCAGAAAGACACAGAAGACCTACTGAGATAACATCACAAACAGCTCACCTGAGTAGCCTTGACAGGAAAAAAACCTCTTACTGGCTTTTGGGGCTATCTTTAAACAGTCTAAAAGTCATAAAAGGGCCAGAGACACTGGATGCCTACTGACATGACGTCACAAAGACCTCACCTGTGTTTAATTGATAAGAAAAAAAACTCTTACTGGCTTTTGAGGCTATCTTTAAACAGTCTAACGCTCATAAAAGGGCCAGAGACACTGGATGCCTACTGACATGACATCACAAAGACCTCACCTGTGTTTTATTGAGAAGAAAAAAACCTCTTACTGGCGTTTGAGGCGATCTTTAAACAATCTAAAAGTCATAAAAGGGCCAGAGACACTGGATGCCTACTGACATGACATCACAAAGACCTCACCTGTGTTTAATTGATAAGAAAAAAACCTCTTACTGGCTTCTGAGGCGATCTTTAAACAATCTAAAAATCATAAAAGGGCCAGAGACACTGGATGCCTACTGACATGACATCACAAAGACCTCACCTGTGTTTAATTGAGAAGAAAAAAAACCTCTTACTGGCTTTAGAGGCGATCTTTAAACAGTCTAAAAGTCATAAAAGGGCCAGAGACACTGGATGCCTACTGACATGACATCACAAAGACCTCACCTGTGTTTAATTGAGAAGGAAAAAAAACCCTTACTGGCTTTAGAGGCGATCTTTAAACAGTCGAAAAGTCATAAAAGGGCCAGAGACACTGGATGCCTACTGACATGACATCACAAAGACCTCACCTGTGTTTAATTGATAAGGAAAAAACCTCTTACTGGGTTTTGAGGCGATCTTTAAACAGTCTAAAAGTCATAAAAGGGCCAGAGACACTGGATGCCTACTGACATGACATCACAAAGACCTCACCTGTGTTTAATTGAGAAGAAAAAAACCTCTTACTGGCTTTAGAGGCGATCTTTAAACAGTCTAAAAGTCATAAAAGGGCCAGAGACACTGGATGCCTACTGACATGACATCACAAAGACCTCACCTGTGTTTAATTGATAAGGAAAAAACCTCTTACTGGGTTTTGAGGCGATCTTTAAACAGTCTAAAAGTCATAAAAGGGCCAGAGACACTGGATGCCTACTGACATGACATCACAAAGACCTCACCTGTGTTTAATTGAGAAGAAAAAAACCTCTTACTGGCTTTTGAGGCGATCTTTAAACAATCTAAAAGTCATAAAAGGGCCAGAGACACTGGATGCCTATTGACATGACATCAGAAAGACCACACCTGTGTTTAATTGAGAAGAAAAAAACCTCTTACTGGCTTTTGAGGCGATCTTTAAACAATCTAAAAGTCATAAAAGGGACAGAGACACTGGATGCCCACTGACATGACATCACAAAGACCTTACCTGTGTTTAATTGAGAAGAAAAAAACCTCTTACTGTCTTTAGGGGGCGATCATTAAACAGTCTAAGAGTCAGAAACGGGACCAAACTCCAGAAAGACACAGAAGACCTACTGAGATAACATCACAAACAGCTCACCTGAGTAGCCTTGACAGGAAAAAAACCTCTTACTGGCTTTTGGGGCGATCTTTAAACAGTCTAAAAGTCATAAAAGGGCCAGAGACACTGGATGCCTACTGACATGACGTCACAAAGACCTCTCCTGTGTTTAATTGATAAGAAAAAAAACTCTTACTGGCTTTTGAGGCTATCTTTAAACAGTCTAACGCTCATAAAAGGGCCAGAGACACTGGATGCCTACTGACATGACATCACAAAGACCTCACCTGTGTTTAATTGATAAGAAAAAAAACTCTTACTGGCTTTTGAGGCTATCTTTAAACAGTCTAAAGCTCATAAAAGGGCCAGAGACACTGGATGCCTACTGACATGACATCACAAAGACCTCACCTGTGTTTAATTGAGAAGAAAAAAACCTCTTACTGGCTCCTGAGGCGATCTTTAAACAATCTACAAGTCATAAAAGGGCCAGAGACACTGGATGCCTACTGACATGACATCACAAAGACCTCACCTGTGTTTAATTGAGAAGAAAAAAACCTCTTACTGGCTTCTGAGGCGATCTTTAAACAATCTAAAAATCATAAAAGGGCCAGAGACACTGGATGCCTACTGACATGACATCACAAAGACCTCACCTGTGTTTAATTTAGAAGAAAAAAACCCACTTACTGGTTTTAGAGGCGATCTTTAAACAGTCTAAAAGTCATATAAGGGCCAGAGACACTGGATGCCTACTGACATGACATCACAAAGACCTCACCTGTGTTTTATTGAGAAGAAAAAAACCTCTTACTGGCGTTTGAGGCGATCTTTAAACAATCTAAAAGTCATAAAAGGGCCAGAGACACTGGATGCCTACTGACATGACATCACAAAGACCTCACCTGTGTTTAATTGAGAAGAAAAAAACCTCTTACTGGCTTTTGAGGCGATCTTTAAACAATCTAAAAGTCATAAAAGGGACAGAGACACTGGATGCCCACTGACATGACATCACAAAGACCTTACCTGTGTTTAATTGAGAAGAAAAAAACCTCTTACTGTCTTTAGGGGGCGATCATTAAACAGTCTAAGAGTCAGAAACGGGACCAAACTCCAGAAAGACACAGAAGACCTACTGAGATAACATCACAAACAGCTCACCTGAGTAGCCTTGACAGGAAAAAAACCTCTTACTGGCTTTTGGGGCTATCTTTAAACAGTCTAAAAGTCATAAAAGGGCCAGAGACACTGGATGCCTACTGACATGACGTCACAAAGACCTCACCTGTGTTTAATTGATAAGAAAAAAAACTCTTACTGGCTTTTGAGGCTATCTTTAAACAGTCTAACGCTCATAAAAGGGCCAGAGACACTGGATGCCTACTGACATGACATCACAAAGACCTCACCTGTGTTTAATTGATAAGAAAAAAAACTCTTACTGGCTTTTGAGGCTATCTTTAAACAGTCTAACGCCCATAAATGGGCCAGAGACACTGGATGCCTACTGACATGACATCACAAAGACCTCACCTGTGTTTAATTGTGAAGCAAAAAACCTCTTACTGGCTTCTGAGGCGATCCTTAAACAATCTAAAAGTCATAAAAGGGCCAGAGACACTGGATGCCTACTGACATGACATCACAAAAACCTCACCTGTGTTTAATTGAGAAGAAAAAAACCTCTTACTGGCTTCTGAGGCGATCTTTAAACAATCTAAATGTCATAAAACGGCCAGAGACACTGGATGCCTATTGACATGACATCACAAAGACCTCACCTGTGTTTAATTGAGAAGAAAAAAACCTCTTACTGGCTCCTGAGGCGATCTTTAAACAATCTACAAGTCATAAAAGGGCCAGAGACACTGGATGCCTACTGACATGACATCACAAAGACCTCACCTGTGTTTAATTGAGAAGAAAAAAACCTCTTACTGGCTTCTGAGGCGATCTTTAAACAATCTAAAAATCATAAAAGGGCCAGAGACACTGGATGCCTACTGACATGACATCACAAAGACCTCACCTGTGTTTAATTTAGAAGAAAAAAACCCACTTACTGGTTTTAGAGGCGATCTTTAAACAGTCTAAAAGTCATATAAGGGCCAGAGACACTGGATGCCTACTGACATGACATCACAAAGACCTCACCTGTGTTTTATTGAGAAGAAAAAAACCTCTTACTGGCGTTTGAGGCGATCTTTAAACAATCTAAAAGTCATAAAAGGGCCAGAGACACTGGATGCCTACTGACATGACATCACAAAGACCTCACCTGTGTTTAATTGAGAAGAAAAAAACCTCTTACTGGCTTTTGAGGCGATCTTTAAACAATCTAAAAGTCATAAAAGGGACAGAGACACTGGATGCCCACTGACATGACATCACAAAGACCTTACCTGTGTTTAATTGAGAAGAAAAAAACCTCTTACTGTCTTTAGGGGGCGATCATTAAACAGTCTAAGAGTCAGAAACGGGACCAAACTCCAGAAAGACACAGAAGACCTACTGAGATAACATCACAAACAGCTCACCTGAGTAGCCTTGACAGGAAAAAAACCTCTTACTGGCTTTTGGGGCTATCTTTAAACAGTCTAAAAGTCATAAAAGGGCCAGAGACACTGGATGCCTACTGACATGACGTCACAAAGACCTCACCTGTGTTTAATTGATAAGAAAAAAAACTCTTACTGGCTTTTGAGGCTATCTTTAAACAGTCTAACGCTCATAAAAGGGCCAGAGACACTGGATGCCTACTGACATGACATCACAAAGACCTCACCTGTGTTTAATTGATAAGAAAAAAAACTCTTACTGGCTTTTGAGGCTATCTTTAAACAGTCTAACGCCCATAAATGGGCCAGAGACACTGGATGCCTACTGACATGACATCACAAAGACCTCACCTGTGTTTAATTGTGAAGCAAAAAACCTCTTACTGGCTTCTGAGGCGATCCTTAAACAATCTAAAAGTCATAAAAGGGCCAGAGACACTGGATGCCTACTGACATGACATCACAAAAACCTCACCTGTGTTTAATTGAGAAGAAAAAAACCTCTTACTGGCTTCTGAGGCGATCTTTAAACAATCTAAATGTCATAAAACGGCCAGAGACACTGGATGCCTATTGACATGACATCACAAAGACCTCACCTGTGTTTAATTGATAAGGAAAAAACCTATTACTGGCTTCTGAGGCGATCTTTAAACAATCTAAAAATCATAAAAGGGCCAGAGACACTGGATGCCTACTGACATGACATCACAAAGACCTCACCTGTGTTTAATTGAGAAGAAAAAAACCTCTTACTGGCTTCTGAGGCTATCTTTAAACAGTCTAAAGCTCATAAAAGGGCCAGAGACACTGGATGCCTACTGACATGACATCACAAAGACCTTACCTGTGTTTAATTGAGAAGAAAAAAACCTCTTACTGGCTCCTGAGGCGATCTTTAAACAATCTACAAGTCATAAAAGGGCCAGAGACACTGGATGCCTACTGACATGACATCACAAAGACCTCACCTGTGTTTAATTGAGAAGAAAAAAACCTCTTACTGGCTTCTGAGGCGATCTTTAAACAATCTAAAAATCATAAAAGGGCCAGAGACACTGGATGCCTACTGACATGACATCACAAAGACCTCACCTGTGTTTAATTTAGAAGAAAAAAACCCACTTACTGGTTTTAGAGGCGATCTTTAAATAGTCTAAAAGTCATATAAGGGCCAGAGACACTGGATGCCTACTGACATGACATCACAAAGACCTCACCTGTGTTTTATTGAGAAGAAAAAAACCTCTTACTGGCGTTTGAGGCGATCTTTAAACAATCTAAAAGTCATAAAAGGGCCAGAGACACTGGATGCCTACTGACATGACATCACAAAGACCTCACCTGTGTTTAATTGATAAGAAAAAAACCTCTTACTGGCTTCTGAGGCGATCTTTAAACAATCTAAAAATCATAAAAGGGCCAGAGACACTGGATGCCTACTGACATGACATCACAAAGACCTCACCTGTGTTTAATTGATAAGAAAAAAACCTCTTACTGGCTTCTGAGGCGATCTTTAAACAATCTAAAAGTCATAAAAGGGCCAGAGACACTGGATGCCTATTGACATGACATCACAAAGACCTCACCTGTGTTTAATTGAGAAGAAAAAAACCTCTTACTGGCTTCTGAGGCGATCTTTAAACAATCTAAAAGTCAAAAAAGGGCCAGAGACACTGGATGCCTACTGACATGACATCACAAAGACCTCACCTGTGTTTAATTGATAAGAAAAAAACCTCTTACTGGCTTCTGAGGCGATCTTTAAACAATCTAAAAATCATAAAAGGGCCAGAGACACTGGATGCCTACTGACATGACATCACAAAGACCTCACCTGTGTTTAATTGAGAAGAAAAAAACCTCTTACTGGCTTCTGAGGCGATCTTTAAACAATCTAAAAGTCATAAAAGGGCCAGAGACACTGGATGCCTACTGACATGACATCACAAAGACCTCACCTGTGTTTAATTGATAAGAAAAAAAACTCTTACTGGCTTCTGAGGCGATCTTTAAACAATCTAAAAGTCATAAAAGGGCCAGAGACACTGGATGCCTACTGACATGACATCACAAAGACCTCACCTGTGTTTAATTGATAAGAAAAAAACCTCTTACTGGCTTCTGAGGCGATCTTTAAACAATCTAAAAGTCATAAAAGGGCCAGAGACACTGGATGCCTACTGACATGACATCACAAAGACCTCACCTGTGTTTAATTGAGAAGAAAAAAACCTCTTACTGGCTTCTGAGGCAATCTTTAAACAATCTAAAAATCATAAAAGGGCCAGAGACACTGGATGCCTACTGACATGACATCACAAAAACCTCACCTGTGTTTAATTGATAAGAAAAAAACCTCTTACTGGCTTCTGAGGCGATCTTTAAACAATCTAAAAGTCATAAAAGGGCCAGAGACACTGGATGCCTACTGACATGACATCACAAAGGCCTCACCTGTGTTTAATTGAGAATAAAAAAACCTCTTACTGGCTTCTGAGGCAATCTTTAAACAATCTAAAAATCATAAAAGGGCCAGAGACACTGGATGCCTACTGACATGACATCACAAAGACCTCACCTGTGTTTAATTGATAAGAAAAAAACCTCTTACTGGCTTCTGAGGCGATCTTTAAACAATCTAAAAGTCATAAAAGGGCCAGAGACACTGGATGCCTACTGACATGACATCACAAAGACCTCACCTGTGTTTAATTGAGAAGAAAAAAACCTCTTACTGTCTTTAGGGGGCGATCATTAAACATTCTAAGAGTCAGATACGGGACCAAACTCCAGAAAGACACAGAAGACCTTCTGAGATAACATCACAAACAGCTCACCTGAGTAGCCTTGACAGGAAAAAAACCTCTTACTGGCTTTTGGGGCGATCTTTAAACAGTCTAAAAGTCATAAAAGGGCCAAAGACACTGGATGCCTACTGACATGACGTCACAAAGACCTCACCTGTGTTTAATTGATAAGAAAAAAAACTCTTACTGGCTTTTGAGGCTATCTTTAAACAGTCTAACGCTCATAAAAGGGCCAGAGACACTGGATGCCTACTGACATGACATCACAAAGACCTCACCTGTGTTTAATTGAGAAGAAAAAAACCTCTTACTGGCTTCTGAGGCGATCCTTAAACAATCTAAAAGTCATAAAAGGGCCAGAGACACTGGATGCCTACTGACATGACATCACAAAAACCTCACCTGTGTTTAATTGAGAAGAAAAAAACCTCTTACTGGCTTCTGAGGCGATCTTTAAACAATCTAAATGTCATAAAACGGCCAGAGACACTGGATGCCTATTGACATGACATCACAAAGACCTCACCTGTGTTTAATTGATAAGGAAAAAACCTATTACTGGCTTCTGAGGCGATCTTTAAACAATCTAAAAATCATAAAAGGGCCAGAGACACTGGATGCCTACTGACATGACATCACAAAGACCTCACCTGTGTTTAATTGATAAGAAAAAAACCTCTTACTGGCTTCTGAGGCGATCTTTAAACAATCTAAAAATCATAAAAGGGCCAGAGACACTGGATGCCTACTGACATGACATCACAAAGGCCTCACCTGTGTTTAATTGATAAGAAAAAAACCTCTTACTGGCTTCTGAAGCGATCTTTAAACAATCTAAAAATCATAAAAGGGACAGAGACACTGGATGCCTACTGACATGACATCACAAAGACCTCACCTGTGTTTAATTGAGAAGAAAAAAAACCTCTTACTGGCTTTAGAGGCGATCTTTAAACAGTCTAAAAGTCATAAAAGGGCCAGAGACACTGGATGCCTACTGACATGACATCACAAAGACCTCACCTGTGTTTAACTGAGAAGAAAAAAAACCCCTTACTGGCTTTAGAGGCGATCTTTAAACAGTCTAAAAGTCATAAAAGGGCCAGAGACACTGGATGCCTACTGACATGACATCACAAAGACCTCACCTGTGTTTAATTGATAAGGAAAAAACCTCTTACTGGGTTTTGAGGCGATCTTTAAACAGTCTAAAAGTCATAAAAGGGCCAGAGACACTGGATGCCTACTGACATGACATCACAAAGACCTCACCTGTGTTTAATTGAGAAGAAAAAAACCTCTTACTGGCTTTAGAGGCGATCTTTAAACAGTCTAAAAGTCATAAAAGGGCCAGAGACACTGGATGCCTACTGACATGACATCACAAAGACCTCACCTGTGTTTAATTGATAAGGAAAAAACCTCTTACTGGGTTTTGAGGCGATCTTTAAACAGTCTAAAAGTCATAAAAGGGCCAGAGACACTGGATGCCTACTGACATGACATCACAAAGACCTCACCTGTGTTTAATTGAGAAGAAAAAAACCTCTTACTGGCTTTTGAGGCGATCTTTAAACAATCTAAAAGTCATAAAAGGGCCAGAGACACTGGATGCCTATTGACATGACATCAGAAAGACCACACCTGTGTTTAATTGATAAGAAAAAAACCTCTTACTGGCTTCTGAGGCGATCTTTAAACAATCTAAAAGTCATAAAAGGGCCAGAGACACTGGATGCCTATTGACATGACATCACAAAGACCTCACCTGTGTTTAATTGAGAAGAAAAAAACCTCTTACTGGCTTCTGAGGCGATCTTTAAACAATCTAAAAGTCATAAAAGGGCCAGAGACACTGGATGCCTACTGACATGACATCACAAAGACCTCACCTGTGTTTAATTGAGAAACAAAAACCTCTTACTGGCTTCTGAGGCGATCTTTAAACAATCTAAAAGTCATAAAAGGGCCAGAGACACTGGATGCCTATTGACATGACATCACAAAGACCTCACCTGTGTTTAATTGATAAGAAAAAAACCTCTTACTGGCTTCTGAGGCGATCTTTAAACAATCTAAAAGTCATAAAAGGGCCAGAGACACTGGATGCCTACTGACATGACATAACAAAGACCTCACCTGTGTTTAATTGATAAGAAAAAAACCTCTTACTGGCTTCTGAGGCGATCTTTAAACAATCTAAAAGTCATAAAAGGGCCAGAGACACTGGATGCCTATTGACATGACATCACAAAGACCTCACCTGTGTTTAATTGATAAGAAAAAAACCTCTTACTTGCTTCTGAGGCGATCTTTAAACAATCTAAAAATCATAAAAGGGCCAGAGACACTGGATGCCTATTGACATGACATCACAAAGACCTCACCTGTGTTTAATGGAGAAGAAAAAAACCTCTTACTGGCTTCTGAGGCGATCTTTAAACAATCTAAAAGTCAAAAAAGGGCCAGAGACACTGGATGCCTACTGACATGACATCACAAAGACCTCACCTGTGTTTAATGGAGAAGAAAAAAACCTCTTACTGGCTTCTGAGGCGATCTTTAAACAATCTAAAAGTCATAAAAGGGCCAGAGACACTGGATGCCTACTGACATGACATCACAAAGACCTCACCTGTGTTTAATTGAGAAGAAAAAAACCTCTTACTGGCTTCTGAGGCGATCTTTAAACAATCTAAAAGTCATAAAAGGGCCAGAGACACTGGATGCCTACTGACATGACATCACAAAGACCTCACCTGTGTTTAATTGATAAGAAAAAAAACTCTTACTGGCTTCTGAGGCGATCTTTAAACAATCTAAAAGTCAAAAAAGGGCCAGAGACACTGGATGCCTATTGACATGACATCACAAAGACCTCACCTGTGTTTAATTGATAAGAAAAAAACCTCTTACTGGCTTCTGAGGCGATCTTTAAACAATCTAAAAATCATAAAAGGGCCAGAGACACTGGATGCCTATTGACATGACATCACAAAGACCTCACCTGTGTTTAATTGATAAGAAAAAAACTCTTACTGGCTTCTGAGGCGATCTTTAAACAATCTAAAAGTCAAAAAAGGGCCAGAGACACTGGATGCCTACTGACATGACATCACAAAGACCTCACCTGTGTTTAATTGATAAGAAAAAAACCTCTTACTGGCTTCTGAGGCGATCTTTAAACAATCTAAAAATCATAAAAGGGCCAGAGACACTGGATGCCTACTGACATGACATCACAAAGACCTCACCTGTGTTTAATTGATAAGAAAAAAAACCTCTTACTGGCTTCTGAGGCGATCTTTAAACAATCTAAAAGTCAAAAAAGGGCCAGAGACACTGGATGCCTACTGACATGACATCACAAAGACCTCACCTGTGTTTAATTGATAAGAAAAAAACCTCTTACTGGCTTCTGAGGCGATCTTTAAACAATCTAAAAATCATAAAAGGGCCAGAGACACTGGATGCCTATTGACATGACATCACAAAGACCTCACCTGTGTTTAATTGATAAGAAAAAAACCTCTTACTGGCTTCTGAGGCGATCTTTAAACAATCTAAAAATCATAAAAGGGCCAGAGACACTGGATGCCTATTGACATGACATCACAAAGACCTCACCTGTGTTTAATGGAGAAGAAAAAAACCTCTTACTGGCTTCTGAGGCGATCTTTAAACAATCTAAAAGTCAAAAAAGGGCCAGAGACACTGGATGCCTACTGACATGACATCACAAAGACCTCACCTGTGTTTAATGGAGAAGAAAAAAACCTCTTACTGGCTTCTGAGGCGATCTTTAAACAATCTAAAAGTCATAAAAGGGCCAGAGACACTGGATGCCTACTGACATGACATCACAAAAACCTCACCTGTGTTTAATTGAGAAGAAAAAAACCTCTTACTGGCTTCTGAGGCGATCTTTAAACAATCTAAAAGTCATAAAAGGGCCAGAGACACTGGATGCCTACTGACATGACATCACAAAGACCTCACCTGTGTTTAATTGATAAGAAAAAAAACTCTTACTGGCTTCTGAGGCGATCTTTAAACAATCTAAAAGTCAAAGAAGGGCCAGAGACACTGGATGCCTATTGACATGACATCACAAAGACCTCACCTGTGTTTAATTGATAAGAAAAAAACCTCTTACTGGCTTCTGAGGCGATCTTTAAACAATCTAAAAATCATAAAAGGGCCAGAGACACTGGATGCCTATTGACATGACATCACAAAGACCTCACCTGTGTTTAATTGATAAGAAAAAAACCTCTTACTGGCTTCTGAGGCGATCTTTAAACAATCTAAAAGTCAAAAAAGGGCCAGAGACACTGGATGCCTACTGACATGACATCACAAAGACCTCACCTGTGTTTAATTGATAAGAAAAAAACCTCTTACTGGCTTCTGAGGCGATCTTTAAACAATCTAAAAATCATAAAAGGGCCAGAGACACTGGATGCCTACTGACATGACATCACAAAGACCTCACCTGTGTTTAATTGATAAGAAAAAAAACCTCTTACTGGCTTCTGAGGCGATCTTTAAACAATCTAAAAGTCAAAAAAGGGCCAGAGACACTGGATGCCTACTGACATGACATCACAAAGACCTCACCTGTGTTTAATTGATAAGAAAAAAACCTCTTACTGGCTTCTGAGGCGATCTTTAAACAATCTAAAAATCATAAAAGGGCCAGAGACACTGGATGCCTATTGACATGACATCACAAAGACCTCACCTGTGTTTAATTGATAAGAAAAAAACCTCTTACTGGCTTCTGAGGCGATCTTTAAACAATCTAAAAGTCAAAAAAGGGCCAGAGACACTGGATGCCTACTGACATGACATCACAAAGACCTCACCTGTGTTTAATTGATAAGAAAAAAACCTCTTACTGGCTTCTGAGGCGATCTTTAAACCATCTAAAAATCATAAAAGGGCCAGAGACACTGGATGCCTATTGACATGACGTCACAAAGACCTCACCTGTGTTTAATTGATAAGAAAAAAACCTCTTACTGGCTTCTGAGGCGATCTTTAAACAATCTAAAAGTCAAAAAAGGGCCAGAGACACTGGATGCCTACTGACATGACATCACAAAGACCTCACCTGTGTTTAATTGAGAAGAAAAAAAACTCTTACTGGCTTCTGAGGCGATCTTTAAACAATCTAAAAGTCATAAAAGGGCCAGAGACACTGGATGCCTACTGACATGACATCACAAAGACCTCACCTGTGTTTAATTGATAAGAAAAAAACCTCTTACTGGCTTCTGAGGCGATCTTTAAACAATCTAAAAGTCATAAAAGGGCCAGAGACACTGGATGCCTACTGACATGACATCACAAAGACCTCACCTGTGTTTAATTGAGAAGAAAAAAACCTCTTACTGGCTTCTGAGGCGATCTTTAAACAATCTAAAAGTCATAAAACGGCCAGAGACACTGGATGCCTACTGACATGACATCACAAAGACCTCACCTGTGTTTAATTGATAAGAAAAAAACCTCTTACTGGCTTCTGAGGCGATCTTTAAACAATCTAAAAGTCATAAAAGGGCCAGAGACACTGGATGCCTATTGACATGACATCACAAAGACCTCACCTGTGTTTAATTGAGAAGAAAAAAACCTCTTACTGGCTTCTGAGGCGATCTTTAAACAATCTAAAAGTCATAAAACGGCCAGAGACACTGGATGCCTACTGACATGACATCACAAAGACCTCACCTGTGTTTAATTGATAAGAAAAAAACCTCTTACTGGCTTCTGAGGCGATCTTTAAACAATCTAAAAGTCATAAAAGGGCCAGAGACACTGGATGCCTATTGACATGACATCACAAAGACCTCACCTGTGTTTAATTGATAAGAAAAAAACCTCTTACTGGCTTCTGAGGCGATCTTTAAACAATCTAAAAGTCATAAAAGGGCCAGAGACACTGGATGCCTATTGACATGACATCACAAAGACCTCACCTGTGTTTAATTGAGAAGAAAAAAACCTCTTACTGGCTTCTGAGGCGATCTTTAAACAATCTAAAAGTCATAAAACGGCCAGAGACACTGGATGCCTACTGACATGACATCACAAAGACCTCACCTGTGTTTAATTGAGAAGAAAAAAACCTCTTACTGGCTTCTGAGGCGATCTTTAAACAATCTAAAAGTCATAAAACGGCCAGAGACACGGGATGCCTACTGACATGACATCACAAAGACCTCACCTGTGTTTAATTGAGAAGAAAAAAACCTCTTACTGGCTTCTGAGGCGATCTTTAAACAATCTAAAAGTCATAAAAGGGCCAGGGACACTGGATGCCTACTGACATGACATCACAAAGACCTCACCTGTGTTTAATTGATAAGAAAAAAACCTCTTACTGGCTTCTGAGGCGATCTTTAAACAATCTAAAAATCATAAAAGGGCCAGAGACACTGGATGCCTACTGACATGACATCACAAAGACCTCACCTGTGTTTAATTGATAAGAAAAAAACCTCTTACTGGCTTCTGAGGCGATCTTTAAACAATCTAAAAGTCATAAAAGGGCCAGAGACACTGGATGCCTACTGACATGACATCACAAAGACCTCACCTGTGTTTAATTGAGAAGAAAAAAACCTCTTACTGGCTTCTGAGGCGATCTTTAAACAATCTAAAAGTCATAAAAGGGCCAGAGACACTGGATGCCTACTGACATGACATCACAAAGACCTCACCTGTGTTTAATTGATAAGAAAAAAACCTCTTACTGGCTTCTGAGGCGATCTTTAAACAATCTAAAAGTCAAAAAAGGGCCAGAGACACTGGATGCCTACTGACATGACATCACAAAGACCTCACCTGTGTTTAATTGAGAAGAAAAAAAACTCTTACTGGCTTCTGAGGCGATCTTTAAACAATCTAAAAGTCATAAAAGGGCCAGAGACACTGGATGCCTACTGACATGACATCACAAAGACCTCACCTGTGTTTAATTGATAAGAAAAAAACCTCTTACTGGCTTCTGAGGCGATCTTTAAACAATCTAAAAGTCATAAAAGGGCCAGAGACACTGGATGCCTACTGACATGACATCACAAAGACCTCACCTGTGTTTAATTGAGAAGAAAAAAACCTCTTACTGGCTTCTGAGGCGATCTTTAAACAATCTAAAAGTCATAAAACGGCCAGAGACACTGGATGCCTACTGACATGACATCACAAAGACCTCACCTGTGTTTAATTGATAAGAAAAAAACCTCTTACTGGCTTCTGAGGCGATCTTTAAACAATCTAAAAGTCATAAAAGGGCCAGAGACACTGGATGCCTATTGACATGACATCACAAAGACCTCACCTGTGTTTAATTGAGAAGAAAAAAACCTCTTACTGGCTTCTGAGGCGATCTTTAAACAATCTAAAAGTCATAAAACGGCCAGAGACACTGGATGCCTACTGACATGACATCACAAAGACCTCACCTGTGTTTAATTGATAAGAAAAAAACCTCTTACTGGCTTCTGAGGCGATCTTTAAACAATCTAAAAGTCATAAAAGGGCCAGAGACACTGGATGCCTATTGACATGACATCACAAAGACCTCACCTGTGTTTAATTGATAAGAAAAAAACCTCTTACTGGCTTCTGAGGCGATCTTTAAACAATCTAAAAGTCATAAAAGGGCCAGAGACACTGGATGCCTATTGACATGACATCACAAAGACCTCACCTGTGTTTAATTGAGAAGAAAAAAACCTCTTACTGGCTTCTGAGGCGATCTTTAAACAATCTAAAAGTCATAAAACGGCCAGAGACACTGGATGCCTACTGACATGACATCACAAAGACCTCACCTGTGTTTAATTGAGAAGAAAAAAACCTCTTACTGGCTTCTGAGGCGATCTTTAAACAATCTAAAAGTCATAAAACGGCCAGAGACACGGGATGCCTACTGACATGACATCACAAAGACCTCACCTGTGTTTAATTGAGAAGAAAAAAACCTCTTACTGGCTTCTGAGGCGATCTTTAAACAATCTAAAAGTCATAAAAGGGCCAGGGACACTGGATGCCTACTGACATGACATCACAAAGACCTCACCTGTGTTTAATTGATAAGAAAAAAACCTCTTACTGGCTTCTGAGGCGATCTTTAAACAATCTAAAAATCATAAAAGGGCCAGAGACACTGGATGCCTACTGACATGACATCACAAAGACCTCACCTGTGTTTAATTGATAAGAAAAAAACCTCTTACTGGCTTCTGAGGCGATCTTTAAACAATCTAAAAGTCATAAAAGGGCCAGAGACACTGGATGCCTACTGACATGACATCACAAAGACCTCACCTGTGTTTAATTGAGAAGAAAAAAACCTCTTACTGGCTTCTGAGGCGATCTTTAAACAATCTAAAAGTCATAAAAGGGCCAGAGACACTGGATGCCTACTGACATGACATCACAAAGACCTCACCTGTGTTTAATTGAGAAGAAAAAAACCTCTTACTGGCTTCTGAGGCGATCTTTAAACAATCTAAAAGTCATAAAAGGGCCAGAGACACTGGATGCCTACTGACATGACATCACAAAGACCTCACCTGTGTTTAATTGAGAAGAAAAAAACCTCTTACTGGCTTCTGAGGCGATCTTTAAACAATCTAAAAGTCATAAAACGGCCAGAGACACTGGATGCCTACTGACATGACATCACAAAGACCTCACCTGTGTTTAATTGATAAGAAAAAAACCTCTTACTGGCTTCTGAGGCGATCTTTAAACAATCTAAAAGTCATAAAAGGGCCAGAGAACTGGATGCCTATTGACATGACATCACAAAGACCTCACCTGTGTTTAATTGAGAAGAAAAAAACCTCTTACTGGCTTCTGAGGCGATCTTTAAACAATCTAAAAGTCATAAAAGGGCCAGAGACACTGGATGCCTATTGACATGACATCACAAAGACCTCACCTGTGTTTAATTGAGAAGAAAAAAACCTCTTACTGGCTTCTGAGGCGATCTTTAAACAATCTAAAAGTCATAAAACGGCCAGAGACACTGGATGCCTACTGACATGACATCACAAAGACCTCACCTGTGTTTAATTGAGAAGAAAAAAACCTCTTACTGGCTTCTGAGGCGATCTTTAAACAATCTAAAAGTCATAAAAGGGCCAGAGACACTGGATGCCTACTGACATGACATCACAAAGACCTCACCTGTGTTTAATTGATAAGAAAAAAACCTCTTACTGGCTTCTGAGGCGATCTTTAAACAATCTAAAAATCATAAAAGGGCCAGAGACACTGGATGCCTACTGACATGACATCACAAAGACCTCACCTGTGTTTAATTGAGAAGAAAAAAACCTCTTACTGGCTTCTGAGGCGATCTTTAAACAATCTAAAAGTCATAAAAGGGCCAGAGACACTGGATGCCTACTGACATGACATCACAAAGACCTCACCTGTGTTTAATTGAGAAGAAAAAAACCTCTTACTGGCTTCTGAGGCGATCTTTAAACAATCTAAACGTCATAAAAGGGCCAGAGACACTGGATGCCTACTGACATGACATCACAAAGACCTCACCTGTGTTTAATTGAGAAGAAAAAAACCTCTTACTGGCTTCTGAGGCGATCTTTAAACAATCTAAAAATCATAAAAGGGCCAGAGACACTGGATGCCTACTGACATGACATCACAAAGACCTCACCTGTGTTTAATTGAGAAGAAAAAAACCTCTTACTGGCTTCTGAGGCGATCTTTAAACAATCTAAAAGTCATAAAAGGGCCAGAGACACTGGATGCCTACTGACATGACATCACAAAGACCTCACCTGTGTTTAATTGAGAAGAAAAAAACCTCTTACTGGCTTCTGAGGCGATCTTTAAACAATCTAAAAGTCATAAAAGGGCCAGAGACACTGGATGCCTACTGACATGACATCACAAAGACCTCACCTGTGTTTAATTGAGAAGAAAAAAAACTCTTACTGGCTTCTGAGGCGATCTTTAAACAATCTAAAAGTCATAAAAGGGCCAGAGACACTGGATGCCTACTGACATGACATCACAAAGACCTCACCTGTGTTTAATTGATAAGAAAAAAACCTCTTACTGGCTTCTGAGGCGATCTTTAAACAATCTAAAAATCATAAAAGGGCCAGAGACACTGGATGCCTACTGACATGACATCACAAAGACCTCACCTGTGTTTAATTGAGAAGAAAAAAACCTCTTACTGGCTTCTGAGGCGATCTTTAAACAATCTAAAAGTCAAAAAAGGGCCAGAGACACTGGATGCCTACTGACATGACATCACAAAGACCTCACCTGTGTTTAATTGAGAAGAAAAAAAACTCTTACTGGCTTCTGAGGCGATCTTTAAACAATCTAAAAGTCATAAAAGGGCCAGAGACACTGGATGCCTACTGACATGACATCACAAAGACCTCACCTGTGTTTAATTGAGAAGAAAAAAACCTCTTACTGGCTTCTGAGGCGATCTTTAAACAATCTAAAAGTCATAAAAGGGCCAGAGACACTGGATGCCTACTGACATGACATCACAAAGACCTCACCTGTGTTTAATTGAGAAGAAAAAAACCTCTTACTGGCTTCTGAGGCGATCTTTAAACCATCTAAAAGTCATAAAAGGGCCAGAGACACTGGATGCCTACTGACATGACATCACAAAGACCTCACCTGTGTTTAATTGAGAAGAAAAAAACCTCTTACTGGCTTCTGAGGCGATATTTAAACAATCTAAAAGTCATAAAAGGGCCAGAGACACTGGATGCCTACTGACATGACATCACAAAGACCTCACCTGTGTTTAATTGAGAAGAAAAAAACCTCTTACTGGCTTCTGAGGCGATCTTTAAACAATCTAAAAGTCATAAAAGGGCCAGAGACACTGGATGCCTACTGACATGACATCACAAAGACCTCACCTGTGTTTAATTGATAAGAAAAAAACCTCTTACTGGCTTCTGAGGCGATCTTTAAACAATCTAAAAGTCATAAAAGGGCCAGAGACACTGGATGCCTACTGACATGACATCACAAAGACCTCACCTGTGTTTAATTGAGAAGAAAAAAACCTCTTACTGGCTTCTGAGGCGATCTTAAAACAATCTAAAAGTCATAAAACGGCCAGAGACACTGGATGCCTACTGACATGACATCACAAAGACCTCACCTGTGTTTAATTGAGAAGAAAAAAACCTCTTACTGGCTTCTGAGGCGATCTTTAAACAATCTAAAAGTCATAAAAGGGCCAGAGACACTGGATGCCTATTGACATGACATCACAAAGACCTCACCTGTGTTTAATTGAGAAGAAAAAAACCTCTTACTGGCTTCTGAGGCGATCTTTAAACAATCTAAAAGTCATAAAAGGGCCAGAGACACTGGATGCCTACTGACATGACATCACAAAGACCTCACCTGTGTTTAATTGAGAAGAAAAAAACCTCTTACTGGCTTCTGAGGCGATCTTTAAACAATCTAAAAGTCATAAAAGGGCCAGAGACACTGGATGCCTACTGACATGACATCACAAAGACCTCACCTGTGTTTAATTGATAAGAAAAAAACCTCTTACTGGCTTCTGAGGCGATCTTTAAACAATCTAAAAGTCAAAAAAGGGCCAGAGACACTGGATGCCTATTGACATGACATCACAAAGACCTCACCTGTGTTTAATTGATAAGAAAAAAACCTCTTACTGGCTTCTGAGGCGATCTTTAAACAATCTAAAAATCATAAAAGGGCCAGAGAACTGGATGCCTACTGACATGACATCACAAAGACCTCACCTGTGTTTAATTGATAAGAAAAAAACCTCTTACTGGCTTCTGAGGCGATCTTTAAACAATCTAAAAGTCAAAAAAGGGCCAGAGACACTGGATGCCTACTGACATGACATCACAAAGACCTCACCTGTGTTTAATTGATAAGAAAAAAACCTCTTACTGGCTTCTGAGGCGATCTTTAAACAATCTAAAAATCATAAAAGGGCCAGAGACACTGGATGCCTATTGACATGACATCACAAAGACCTCACCTGTGTTTAATTGATAAGAAAAAAACCTCTTACTGGCTTCTGAGGCGATCTTTAAACAATCTAAAAGTCAAAAAAGGGCCAGAGACACTGGATGCCTACTGACATGACATCACAAAGACCTCACCTGTGTTTAATTGATAAGAAAAAAACCTCTTACTGGCTTCTGAGGCGATCTTTAAACAATCTAAAAATCATAAAAGGGCCAGAGACACTGGATGCCTATTGACATGACATCACAAAGACCTCACCTGTGTTTAATTGAGAAGAAAAAAACCTCTTACTGGCTTCTGAGGCGATCTTTAAACAATCTAAAAGTCAAAAAAGGGCCAGAGACACTGGATGCCTACTGACATGACATCACAAAGACCTCACCTGTGTTTAATTGAGAAGAAAAAAACCTCTTACTGGCTTCTGAGGCGATCTTTAAACAATCTAAAAGTCAAAAAAGGGCCAGAGACACTGGATGCCTACTGACATGACATCACAAAGACCTCACCTGTGTTTAATTGAGAAGAAAAAAACCTCTTACTGGCTTCTGAGGCGATCTTTAAACAATCTAAAAATCATAAAAGGGCCAGAGACACTGGATGCCTACTGACATGACATCACAAAGACCTCACCTGTGTTTAATTGAGAAGAAAAAAACCTCTTACTGGCTTCTGAGGCTATCTTTAAACAATCTAAAAATCATAAAAGGGCCAGAGACACTGAATGCCTACTGACATGACATCACAAAGACCTCAACTGTGTTTAATTGATAAGAAAAAAACCTCTTACTGGCTTTTGAGGCGATCTTTAAATAATCTAAAAGTCATAAAAGGGCCAGAGACACTGGATGCCTACTGACATGACATCACAAAGACCTCACCTGTGTTTAATTGAGAAGAAAAAAACCTCTTACTGGCTTCTGAGGCGATATTTAAACAATCTAAAAGTCATAAAAGGGACAGAGACACTGGATGCCCACTGACATGACATCACAAAGACCTTACCTGTGTTTAATTGAGAAGAAAAAAACCTCTTACTGTCTTTAGGGGGCGATCATTAAACATTCTAAGAGTCAGATACGGGACCAAACTCCAGAAAGACAAAGAAGACCTACTGAGATAACATCACAAACAGCTCACCTGAGTAGCCTTGAAAGGAAAAAAAACCTCTTACTGGCTTTTGGGGCGATCTTTAAACAGTCTAAAAGTCATAAAAGGGCCAGAGACACTGGATGCCTACTGACATGACATCACAAAGACCTCACCTGTGTTTAATTGAGAAGAAAAAAACCTCTTACTGGCTTCTGAGGCTATCTTTAAACAATCTAAAAATCATAAAAGGGCCAGAGACACTGAATGCCTACTGACATGACATCACAAAGACCTCAACTGTGTTTAATTGATAAGAAAAAAACCTCTTACTGGCTTTTGAGGCGATCTTTAAATAATCTAAAAGTCATAAAAGGGCCAGAGACACTGGATGCCTACTGACATGACATCACAAAGACCTCACCTGTGTTTAATTGAGAAGAAAAAAACCTCTTACTGGCTTCTGAGGCGATATTTAAACAATCTAAAAGTCATAAAAGGGACAGAGACACTGGATGCCTACTGACATGACATCACAAAAACCTCACCTGTGTTTAATTGAGAAGAAAAAAACCTCTTACTGGCTTCTGAGGCGATCTTTAAACAATCTAAAAGTCATAAAACGGCCAGAGACACTGGATGCCTATTGACATGACATCACAAAGACCTCACCTGTGTTTAATTGATAAGGAAAAAACCTATTACTGGCTTCTGAGGCGATCTTTAAACAATCTAAAAATCATAAAAGGGCCAGAGACACTGGATGCCTACTGACATGACATCACAAAGACCTCACCTGTGTTTAATTGAGAAGAAAAAAACCTCTTACTGGCTTCTGAGGCTATCTTTAAACAATCTAAAAATCATAAAAGGGCCAGAGACACTGAATGCCTACTGACATGACATCACAAAGACCTCAACTGTGTTTAATTGATAAGAAAAAAACCTCTTACTGGCTTTTGAGGCGATCTTTAAATAATCTAAAAGTCATAAAAGGGCCAGAGACACTGGATGCCTACTGACATGACATCACAAAGACCTCACCTGTGTTTAATTGAGAAGAAAAAAACCTCTTACTGGCTTCTGAGGCGATATTTAAACAATCTAAAAGTCATAAAAGGGACAGAGACACTGGATGCCTACTGACATGACATCACAAAAACCTCACCTGTGTTTAATTGAGAAGAAAAAAACCTCTTACTGGCTTCTGAGGCGATCTTTAAACAATCTAAAAGTCATAAAACGGCCAGAGACACTGGATGCCTATTGACATGACATCACAAAGACCTCACCTGTGTTTAATTGATAAGGAAAAAACCTATTACTGGCTTCTGAGGCGATCTTTAAACAATCTAAAAATCATAAAAGGGCCAGAGACACTGGATGCCTACTGACATGACATCACAAAGACCTCACCTGTGTTTAATTGATAAGAAAAAAACCTCTTACTGGCTTCTGAGGCGATCTTTAAACAATCTAAAAATCATAAAAGGGCCAGAGACACTGGATGCCTACTGACATGACATCACAAAGACCTCACCTGTGTTTAATTGATAAGAAAAAAACCTCTTACTGGCTTCTGAGGCGATCTTTAAACAATCTAAAAATCATAAAAGGGCCAGAGACACTGGATGCCTACTGACATGACATCACAAAGACCTCACCTGTGTTTAATTGAGAAGAAAAAAAACCTCTTACTGGCTTTAGAGGCGATCTTTAAACAGTCTAAAAGTCATAAAAGGGCCAGAGACACTGGATGCCTACTGACATGACATCACAAAGACCTCACCTGTGTTTAACTGAGAAGAAAAAAAACCTCTTACTGGCTTTAGAGGCGATCTTTAAACAGTCTAAAAGTCATAAAAGGGCCAGAGACACTAGATGCCTACTGACATGACATCACAAAGACCTCACCTGTGTTTAATTGATAAGGAAAAAACCTCTTACTGGGTTTTGAGGCGATCTTTAAACAGTCTAAAAGTCATAAAAGGGCCAGAGACACTGGATCCCTACTGACATGACATCACAAAGACCTCACCTGTGTTTAATTGATAAGGAAAAAACCTCTTACTGGGTTTTGAGGTGATCTTTAAACAGTCTAAAAGTCATAAAAGGGCCAGAGACACTGGATGCCTACTGACATGACATCACAAAGACCTCACCTGTGTTTAATTGATAAGGAAAAAACCTCTTACTGGCTTTAGGGGGCGATCATTAAACAGTCTAAGAGTAAAAAAAGGGCCAGAGACACTGGATGCCTACTGACATGACATCACAAA
The DNA here is from genome assembly GCF_049243985.1 of Paroedura picta. NCBI lineage: Eukaryota > Metazoa > Chordata > Lepidosauria > Squamata > Gekkonidae > Paroedura > Paroedura picta. The sequence continues at coordinate 3,689,844 of NC_135385.1, read as the reverse complement.
GACCTCACCTGTGTTTAATTGAGAAGAAAAAAACCTCTTACTGGCTTCTGAGGCGATCTTTAAACAATCTAAAAATCATAAAAGGGCCAGAGACACTGGATGCCTACTGACATGACATCACAAAGACCTCACCTGTGTTTAATTGAGAAGAAAAAAACCTCTTACTGGCTTCTGAGGCTATCTTTAAACAATCTAAAAATCATAAAAGGTCCAGAGACACTGAATGCCTACTGACATGACATCACAAAGACCTCAACTGTGTTTAATTGATAAGAAAAAAACCTCTTACTGGCTTTTGAGGCGATCTTTAAATAATCTAAAAGTCATAAAAGGGCCAGAGACACTGGATGCCTACTGACATGACATCACAAAGACCTCACCTGTGTTTAATTGAGAAGAAAAAAACCTCTTACTGGCTTCTGAGGCGATATTTAAACAATCTAAAAGTCATAAAAGGGACAGAGACACTGGATGCCCACTGACATGACATCACAAAGACCTTACCTGTGTTTAATTGAGAAGAAAAAAACCTCTTACTGTCTTTAGGGGGCGATCATTAAACATTCTAAGAGTCAGATACGGGACCAAACTCCAGAAAGACACAGAAGACCTACTGAGATAACATCACAAACAGCTCACCTGAGTAGCCTTGACAGGAAAAAAAACCTCTTACTGGCTTTTGGGGCGATCTTTAAACAGTCTAAAAGTCATAAAAGGGCCAGAGACACTGGATGCCTACTGACATGACATCACAAAGACCTCACCTGTGTTTAATTGAGAAGAAAAAAACCTCTTACTGGCTTCTGAGGCTATCTTTAAACAATCTAAAAATCATAAAAGGGCCAGAGACACTGAATGCCTACTGACATGACATCACAAAGACCTCAACTGTGTTTAATTGATAAGAAAAAAACCTCTTACTGGCTTTTGAGGCGATCTTTAAATAATCTAAAAGTCATAAAAGGGCCAGAGACACTGGATGCCTACTGACATGACATCACAAAGACCTCACCTGTGTTTAATTGAGAAGAAAAAAACCTCTTACTGGCTTCTGAGGCGATATTTAAACAATCTAAAAGTCATAAAAGGGACAGAGACACTGGATGCCTACTGACATGACATCACAAAAACCTCACCTGTGTTTAATTGATAAGAAAAAAACCTCTTACTGGCTTCTGAGGCGATCTTTAAACAATCTAAAAGTCATAAAACGGCCAGAGACACTGGATGCCTATTGACATGACATCACAAAGACCTCACCTGTGTTTAATTGATAAGGAAAAAACCTATTACTGGCTTCTGAGGCGATCTTTAAACAATCTAAAAATCATAAAAGGGCCAGAGACACTGGATGCCTACTGACATGACATCACAAAGACCTCACCTGTGTTTAATTGAGAAGAAAAAAACCTCTTACTGGCTTCTGAGGCTATCTTTAAACAATCTAAAAATCATAAAAGGGCCAGAGACACTGAATGCCTACTGACATGACATCACAAAGACCTCAACTGTGTTTAATTGATAAGAAAAAAACCTCTTACTGGCTTTTGAGGCGATCTTTAAATAATCTAAAAGTCATAAAAGGGCCAGAGACACTGGATGCCTACTGACATGACATCACAAAGACCTCACCTGTGTTTAATTGAGAAGAAAAAAACCTCTTACTGGCTTCTGAGGCGATATTTAAACAATCTAAAAGTCATAAAAGGGACAGAGACACTGGATGCCTACTGACATGACATCACAAAAACCTCACCTGTGTTTAATTGAGAAGAAAAAAACCTCTTACTGGCTTCTGAAGCAATCTTTAAACAATCTAAAAGTCATAAAACGGCCAGAGACACTGGATGCCTATTGACATGACATCACAAAGACCTCACCTGTGTTTAATTGATAAGGAAAAAACCTATTACTGGCTTCTGAGGCGATCTTTAAACAATCTAAAAATCATAAAAGGGCCAGAGACACTGGATGCCTACTGACATGACATCACAAAGACCTCACCTGTGTTTAATTGATAAGAAAAAAACCTCTTACTGGCTTCTGAGGCGATCTTTAAACAATCTAAAAATCATAAAAGGGCCAGAGACACTGGATGCCTACTGACATGACATCACAAAGACCTCACCTGTGTTTAATTGATAAGAAAAAAACCTCTTACTGGCTTCTGAGGCGATCTTTAAACAATCTAAAAATCATAAAAGGGCCAGAGACACTGGATGCCTACTGACATGACATCACAAAGACCTCACCTGTGTTTAATTGAGAAGAAAAAAAACCTCTTACTGGCTTTAGAGGCGATCTTTAAACAGTCTAAAAGTCATAAAAGGGCCAGAGACACTGGATGCCTACTGACATGACATCACAAAGACCTCACCTGTGTTTAATTGAGAAGAAAAAAAACCTCTTACTGGCTTTAGAGGCGATCTTTAAACAGTCTAAAAGTCATAAAAGGGCCAGAGACACTGGATGCCTACTGACATGACATCACAAAGACCTCACCTGTGTTTAATTGATAAGGAAAAAACCTCTTACTGGGTTTTGAGGCGATCTTTAAACAGTCTAAAAGTCATAAAAGGGCCAGAGACACTGGATGCCTACTGACATGACATCACAAAGACCTCACCTGTGTTTAATTGATAAGGAAAAAACCTCTTACTGGGTTTTGAGGTGATCTTTAAACAGTCTAAAAGTCATAAAAGGGCCAGAGACACTGGATGCCTACTGACATGACATCACAAAGACCTCACCTGTGTTTAATTGATAAGGAAAAAACCTCTTACTGGCTTTAGGGGGCGATCATTAAACAGTCTAAGAGTAAAAAAAGGGCCAGAGACACTGGATGCCTACTGACATGACATCACAAAGACCTCACCTGTGTTTAATTGAGAAGAAAAAAACCTCTTACTGGCTTCTGAGGCGATCTTTAAACAATCTAAAAATCATAAAAGGGCCAGAGACACTGGATGCCTACTGACATGACATCACAAAGACCTCACCTGTGTTTAATTGAGAAGAAAAAAACCTCTTACTGGCTTCTGAGGCTATCTTTAAACAATCTAAAAATCATAAAAGGGCCAGAGACACTGAATGCCTACTGACATGACATCACAAAGACCTCAACTGTGTTTAATTGATAAGAAAAAAACCTCTTACTGGCTTTTGAGGCGATCTTTAAATAATCTAAAAGTCATAAAAGGGCCAGAGACACTGGATGCCTACTGACATGACATCACAAAGACCTCACCTGTGTTTAATTGAGAAGAAAAAAACCTCTTACTGGCTTCTGAGGCGATATTTAAACAATCTAAAAGTCATAAAAGGGACAGAGACACTGGATGCCCACTGACATGACATCACAAAGACCTTACCTGTGTTTAATTGAGAAGAAAAAAACCTCTTACTGTCTTTAGGGGGCGATCATTAAACATTCTAAGAGTCAGATACGGGACCAAACTCCAGAAAGACACAGAAGACCTACTGAGATAACATCACAAACAGCTCACCTGAGTAGCCTTGACAGGAAAAAAAACCTCTTACTGGCTTTTGGGGCGATCTTTAAACAGTCTAAAAGTCATAAAAGGGCCAGAGACACTGGATGCCTACTGACATGACGTCACAAAGACCTCACCTGTATTTAATTGATAAGAAAAAAAACTCTTACTGGCATTTGAGGCTATCTTTAAACAGTCTAACGCTCATAAAAGGGCCAGAGACACTGGATGCCTACTGACATGACATCACAAAGACCTCACCTGTGTTTAATTGAGAAGAAAAAAACCTCTTACTGGCTTCTGAGGCGATCCTTAAACAATCTAAAAGTCATAAAAGGGCCAGAGACACTGGATGCCTACTGACATGACATCACAAAAACCTCACCTGTGTTTAATTGAGAAGAAAAAAACCTCTTACTGGCTTCTGAGGCGATCTTTAAACAATCTAAAAGTCATAAAACGGCCAGAGACACTGGATGCCTATTGACATGACATCACAAAGACCTCACCTGTGTTTAATTGATAAGGAAAAAACCTATTACTGGCTTCTGAGGCGATCTTTAAACAATCTAAAAATCATAAAAGGGCCAGAGACACTGGATGCCTACTGACATGACATCACAAAGACCTCACCTGTGTTTAATTGATAAGAAAAAAACCTCTTACTGGCTTCTGAGGCGATCTTTAAACAATCTAAAAATCATAAAAGGGCCAGAGACACTGGATGCCTACTGACATGACATCACAAAGACCTCACCTGTGTATAATTGATAAGAAAAAAACCTCTTACTGGCTTCTGAGGCGATCTTTAAACAATCTAAAAATCATAAAAGGGCCAGAGACACTGGATGCCTACTGACATGACATCACAAAGACCTCACCTGTGTTTAATTGAGAAGAAAAAAAACCTCTTACTGGCTTTAGAGGCGATCTTTAAACAGTCTAAAAGTCATAAAAGGGCCAGAGACACTGGATGCCTACTGACATGACATCACAAAGACCTCACCTGTGTTTAATTGAGAAGAAAAAAAACCTCTTACTGGCTTTAGAGGCGATCTTTAAACAGTCTAAAAGTCATAAAAGGGCCAGAGACACTGGATGCCTACTGACATGACATCACAAAGACCTCACCTGTGTTTAATTGATAAGGAAAAAACCTCTTACTGGGTTTTGAGGCGATCATTAAACAGTCTAAAAGTCATAAAAGGGCCAGAGACACTGGATGCCTACTGACATGACATCACAAAGACCTCACCTGTGTTTAATTGATAAGGAAAAAACCTCTTACTGGGTTTTGAGGTGATCTTTAAACAGTCTAAAAGTCATAAAAGGGCCAGAGACACTGGATGCCTACTGACATGACATCACAAAGACCTCACCTGTGTTTAATTGATAAGGAAAAAACCTCTTACTGGCTTTAGGGGGCGATCATTAAACAGTCTAAGAGTAAAAAAAGGGCCAGAGACACTGGATGCCTACTGACATGACATCACAAACAGCTCACCTGAGTTGCCTTGACAGGAAAAAAACCTCTTACTGGCTTTTGGGGGGATCTTTAAACAGTCTAAAAGTTATAAAAGGGCCAGAGACACTGGATGCCTACTGACATGACATCACAAAGACTTCACCTGTGTTTAATTGAGAAGAAAAAAATCTCTTACTGTCTTTAGGGGTCGATCATTAAACAGTATAAGAGTCAGAAACGGGACGAAACTCCAGAAAGACACAGAAGACCTACTGAGATAACATCACAAACAGCTCACCTGAGTTGCCTTAACAGGAAAAAAACCTCTTCCTGGCTTTGGGGTGATCTTTAAACAGTCTAAAAGTCAAAAAAGGGCCAGAGACACTGGATGCCTACTGACATGACATCACAAAGAGCTCACCTGTGTTTAATTGAGAAGAAAAAAAACCTCTTACTGGCTTTAGAGGCGATCTTTAAACAGTCTAAAAGTCATAAAAGGGCCAGAGACACTGGATGCCTACTGACATGACATCACAAAGACCTCACCTGTGTTTAATTGAGAAGAAAAAAACCTCTTACTGGCTTCTGAGGCGATCTTTAAACAATCTAAAAATCATAAAAGGGCCAGAGACACTGGATGCCTACTGACATGACATCACAAAAACCTCACCTGTGTTTAATTGAGAAGAAAAAAACCTCTTACTGGCTTCTGAGGCGATATTTAAACAATCTAAAAGTCATAAAAGGGACAGAGACACTGGATGCCTACTGACATGACATCACAAAAACCTCACCTGTGTTTAATTGAGAAGAAAAAAACCTCTTACTGGCTTCTGAGGCGATCTTTAAACAATCTAAAAGTCATAAAACGGCCAGAGACACTGGATGCCTATTGACATGACATCACAAAGACCTCACCTGTGTTTAATTGATAAGGAAAAAACCTATTACTGGCTTCTGAGGCGATCTTTAAACAATCTAAAAATCATAAAAGGGCCAGAGACACTGGATGCCTACTGACATGACATCACAAAGACCTCACCTGTGTTTAATTGAGAAGAAAAAAACCTCTTACTGGCTTCTGAGGCTATCTTTAAACAATCTAAAAATCATAAAAGGGCCAGAGACACTGAATGCCTACTGACATGACATCACAAAGACCTCAACTGTGTTTAATTGATAAGAAAAAAACCTCTTACTGGCTTTTGAGGCGATCTTTAAATAATCTAAAAGTCATAAAAGGGCCAGAGACACTGGATGCCTACTGACATGACATCACAAAGACCTCACCTGTGTTTAATTGAGAAGAAAAAAACCTCTTACTGGCTTCTGAGGCGATATTTAAACAATCTAAAAGTCATAAAAGGGACAGAGACACTGGATGCCTACTGACATGACATCACAAAAACCTCACCTGTGTTTAATTGAGAAGAAAAAAACCTCTTACTGGCTTCTGAGGCGATCTTTAAACAATCTAAAAGTCATAAAACGGCCAGAGACACTGGATGCCTATTGACATGACATCACAAAGACCTCACCTGTGTTTAATTGATAAGGAAAAAACCTATTACTGGCTTCTGAGGCGATCTTTAAACAATCTAAAAATCATAAAAGGGCCAGAGACACTGGATGCCTACTGACATGACATCACAAAGACCTCACCTGTGTTTAATTGATAAGAAAAAAACCTCTTACTGGCTTCTGAGGCGATCTTTAAACAATCTAAAAATCATAAAAGGGCCAGAGACACTGGATGCCTACTGACATGACATCACAAAGACCTCACCTGTGTTTAATTGATAAGAAAAAAACCTCTTACTGGCTTCTGAGGCGATCTTTAAACAATCTAAAAATCATAAAAGGGCCAGAGACACTGGATGCCTACTGACATGACATCACAAAGACCTCACCTGTGTTTAATTGAGAAGAAAAAAAACCTCTTACTGGCTTTAGAGGCGATCTTTAAACAGTCTAAAAGTCATAAAAGGGCCAGAGACACTGGATGCCTACTGACATGACATCACAAAGACCTCACCTGTGTTTAATTGATAAGGAAAAAACCTCTTACTGGGTTTTGAGGCGATCTTTAAACAGTCTAAAAGTCATAAAAGGGCCAGAGACACTGGATGCCTACTGACATGACATCACAAAGACCTCACCTGTGTTTAATTGATAAGGAAAAAACCTCTTACTGGGTTTTGAGGTGATCTTTAAACAGTCTAAAAGTCATAAAAGGGCCAGAGACACTGGATGCCTACTGACATGACATCACAAAGACCTCACCTGTGTTTAATTGATAAGGAAAAAACCTCTTACTGGCTTTAGGGGGCGATCATTAAACAGTCTAAGAGTAAAAAAAGGGCCAGAGACACTGGATGCCTACTGACATGACATCACAAAGACCTCACCTGTGTTTAATTGAGAAGAAAAAAACCTCTTACTGGCTTCTGAGGCGATCTTTAAACAATCTAAAAATCATAAAAGGGCCAGAGACACTGGATGCCTACTGACATGACATCACAAAGACCTCACCTGTGTTTAATTGAGAAGAAAAAAACCTCTTACTGGCTTCTGAGGCTATCTTTAAACAATCTAAAAATCATAAAAGGGCCAGAGACACTGAATGCCTACTGACATGACATCACAAAGACCTCAACTGTGTTTAATTGATAAGAAAAAAACCTCTTACTGGCTTTTGAGGCGATCTTTAAATAATCTAAAAGTCATAAAAGGGCCAGAGACACTGGATGCCTACTGACATGACATCACAAAGACCTCACCTGTGTTTAATTGAGAAGAAAAAAACCTCTTACTGGCTTCTGAGGCGATATTTAAACAATCTAAAAGTCATAAAAGGGACAGAGACACTGGATGCCCACTGACATGACATCACAAAGACCTTACCTGTGTTTAATTGAGAAGAAAAAAACCTCTTACTGTCTTTAGGGGGCGATCATTAAACATTCTAAGAGTCAGATACGGGACCAAACTCCAGAAAGACACAGAAGACCTACTGAGATAACATCACAAACAGCTCACCTGAGTAGCCTTGACAGGAAAAAAAACCTCTTACTGGCTTTTGGGGCGATCTTTAAACAGTCTAAAAGTCATAAAAGGGCCAGAGACACTGGATGCCTACTGACATGACGTCACAAAGACCTCACCTGTATTTAATTGATAAGAAAAAAAACTCTTACTGGCATTTGAGGCTATCTTTAAACAGTCTAACGCTCATAAAAGGGCCAGAGACACTGGATGCCTACTGACATGACATCACAAAGACCTCACCTGTGTTTAATTGAGAAGAAAAAAACCTCTTACTGGCTTCTGAGGCGATCCTTAAACAATCTAAAAGTCATAAAAGGGCCAGAGACACTGGATGCCTACTGACATGACATCACAAAAACCTCACCTGTGTTTAATTGAGAAGAAAAAAACCTCTTACTGGCTTCTGAGGCGATCTTTAAACAATCTAAAAGTCATAAAACGGCCAGAGACACTGGATGCCTATTGACATGACATCACAAAGACCTCACCTATGTTTAATTGATAAGGAAAAAACCTATTACTGGCTTCTGAGGCGATCTTTAAACAATCTAAAAATCATAAAAGGGCCAGAGACACTGGATGCCTACTGACATGACATCACAAAGACCTCACCTGTGTTTAATTGATAAGAAAAAAACCTCTTACTGGCTTCTGAGGCGATCTTTAAACAATCTAAAAATCATAAAAGGGCCAGAGACACTGGATGCCTACTGACATGACATCACAAAGACCTCACCTGTGTATAATTGATAAGAAAAAAACCTCTTACTGGCTTCTGAGGCGATCTTTAAACAATCTAAAAATCATAAAAGGGCCAGAGACACTGGATGCCTACTGACATGACATCACAAAGACCTCACCTGTGTTTAATTGAGAAGAAAAAAAACCTCTTACTGGCTTTAGAGGCGATCTTTAAACAGTCTAAAAGTCATAAAAGGGCCAGAGACACTGGATGCCTACTGACATGACATCACAAAGACCTCACCTGTGTTTAATTGAGAAGAAAAAAAACCTCTTACTGGCTTTAGAGGCGATCTTTAAACAGTCTAAAAGTCATAAAAGGGCCAGAGACACTGGATGCCTACTGACATGACATCACAAAGACCTCACCTGTGTTTAATTGATAAGGAAAAAACCTCTTACTGGGTTTTGAGGCGATCTTTAAACAGTCTAAAAGTCATAAAAGGGCCAGAGACACTGGATGCCTACTGACATGACATCACAAAGACCTCACCTGTGTTTAATTGATAAGGAAAAAACCTCTTACTGGGTTTTGAGGTGATCTTTAAACAGTCTAAAAGTCATAAAAGGGCCAGAGACACTGGATGCCTACTGACATGACATCACAAAGACCTCACCTGTGTTTAATTGATAAGGAAAAAACCTCTTACTGGTTTTAGGGGGCGATCATTAAACAGTCTAAGAGTAAAAAAAGGGCCAGAGACACTGGATGCCTACTGACATGACATCACAAACAGCTCACCTGAGTTGCCTTGACAGGAAAAAAACCTCTTACTGGCTTTTGGGGGGATCTTTAAACAGTCTAAAAGTTATAAAAGGGCCAGAGACACTGGATGCCTACTGACATGACATCACAAAGACTTCACCTGTGTTTAATTGAGAAGAAAAAAATCTCTTACTGTCTTTAGGGGTCGATCATTAAACAGTATAAGAGTCAGAAACGGGACGAAACTCCAGAAAGACACAGAAGACCTACTGAGATAACATCACAAACAGCTCACCTGAGTTGCCTTAACAGGAAAAAAACCTCTTCCTGGCTTTGGGGTGATCTTTAAACAGTCTAAAAGTCAAAAAAGGGCCAGAGACACTGGATGCCTACTGACATGACATCACAAAGAGCTCACCTGTGTTTAATTGAGAAGAAAAAAAACCTCTTACTGGCTTTAGAGGCGATCTTTAAACAGTCTAAAAGTCATAAAAGGGCCAGAGACACTGGATGCCTACTGACATGACATCACAAAGACCTCACCTGTGTTTAATTGAGAAGAAAAAAACCTCTTACTGGCTTCTGAGGCGATCTTTAAACAATCTAAAAATCATAAAAGGGCCAGAGACACTGGATGCCTACTGACATGACATCACAAAGACCTCACCTGTGTTTAATTGAGAAGAAAAAAACCTCTTACTGGCGTTTGAGGCGATCTTTAAACAATCTAAAAATCATAAAAGGGCCAGAGACACTGGATGCCTACTGACATGACATCACAAAGACCACACCTGTGTTTAATTGAGAAGAAAAAAAACCACTTACTGGCTTTAGGGGGCGATCATTAAACAGTCTAAGAGTCAAAAAAGGGCCAGAGACACTGGATGCCTACTGACATGACATCACAAAGACCTCACCTGTGTTTAATTGAGAAGAAAAAAACCTCTTACTGGCTTCTGAGGCGATCTTTAAACAATCGAAAAATCATAAAAGGGCCAGAGACACTGGATGCCTACTGACATGACATCACAAAGACCTCACCTGTGTTTAATTGATAAGAAAAAAACCTCTTACTGGCTTCTGAGGCGATCTTTAAACAATCTAAAAGTCATAAAAGGGCCAGAGACACTGGATGCCTACTGACATGACATCACAAAGACCTCACCTGTGTTTAATTGATAAGAAAAAAACCTCTTACTGGCTTCTGAGGCGATCTTTAAACAATTTGGTGCGGATGGACAAACTCTAACGGAGGATGCAGAGAAAGCAGAAAGGCTTAGTGCCTATTTTACATCTGTTTTTTCCCACAGGTCAAAGTGTTTAGGCACATCTAGAGATGGCCATAGCCAAAGGATAGTGTCTGGGTGGCAGGTTAGCATGGATAGAGAGGTTGTCGAGAGGCATTTAGCTGCACTGGATAAGTTCAAATCCCCTGGTCCGGATGAAATGCACCCGAGAGTACTCAAAGAACTTTCCAGAGAACTTGCACAGCCCTTGTCCATCATCTTCGGAACCTCTTTAAGGACTGGAGATGTCCCGGAGGACTGGAAGAGAGCAAACGTTATTCCGATCTTCAAAAAAGGGAGGAAGTATGACCCGGGAAACTACAGACCAGTGAGTCTGACCTCTGTTGTGGGGAAGATAATGGAGCAGATATTGAAGGGAGAGATTTGCAAACATCTAGAAGACAATTTGGTGATCCAAGGAAGTCAGCATGGATTTGTCTCCAACAGGTCCTGCCAGACCAACCTGGACTCTGAGGCATTGAACGATTTTGAAGTCCCACCTCCAAACTTCCAGGAATATTTCCATCCCAGGGGTAGCCAACCTCCAGGTGGGGCCTGGAAAGCTCCTGGAATTACAGCTCACCTGCAGAGTATAAAGATCAGCTCCCCAGGCAGAAAGGGCTACTTTGGACAGGGTTGTGGTAGAGAAGAAACATTTAAGGCCTCCCACACAGGTTGTTGTTGAATTGAAAGACTTGAGGCGTACTACACAGGGTTGTTGTGCAGATGAAACAGGAGACAAAGAGCCAGTTTCGTCTGCAGAATAATGCTGTGCAGTGGCCTCAAATCTGCAGAGAGTTGTAAAGAAGAAAGACACATGGCTTGGCTGTGTCCAACCCCCCGGCCAGAGCAGTATTTTAAGTGAGAAGGAGCTTTTCTGTGGCCTCCCTGTCAGCCAACTGTTTGGCAGAAGGGGAAAGTCCCCCCCCCCTCAAAAGGAAGGCCCTCAGTCTCCCCTTCGTTGCTCTCTGAAGGAAAAGGCCTCCCTCCCCTCAGTCAGGGCGTCAGAGGCTCCTTCCCAGCAGGCCTGAAGGGGGGGGGGACCTCCTGCCAGCTCTGCCAGGGCTCTGAGGCCATCTACAGTTGGACCTCACAGGACAGCCTTGGGGCGAGAAGGGCTGGCGCAGCCTCTGTTCTCATCCCCCTTGGCAGCCCTGCTGACCTCCTCTCCCTGCGGTGGTCAGGAGCAGACTGGCATCCAGACTGGGCTGGGTGAATGGAATTTTGGTCTGTCCTGGTGAGGGGCCAATAGGAAGGCACTTCGCGCGCCTCCCCATTGGCTGCTTGGCCCTTGAGTGGCACTAGATCCTCTGAGTTTCTATCACGGACAGAGCCCACCCTAACTCCTCCCCAATAGCCCTTACGGCTTTATTTAACCGCAGGAGCAGTGAAAGATACTGTGATTCTAGGGGTCTCCACATTCAGAAGTCCCCAACCTTTTTGAACTCGTGGGCACCTTGGGAATTCTGACACAGTATAGTGGGCACAGTCACATGACAATATCAGCGCTGGGTCAGACCAGTGAGGGTCCATCTAGTCCAGCCTCCCGTCTCACACAGGGGCCAGCCAGTTCCTCTGCAGAGCCAGCCACAGGGCAGGGAGGCCAAAACCTTCATAAGAGTATCCGAAGAGCCCTGCTGGGTCAGACCAGTGAGGGTCCATCTAGTCCAGCCTCCCGTCTCACACAGGGACCAGCCAGTTCCTCTGCAGAGCCAGCCACAGGGCAGGGAGGCCAAAACCTTCATAAGAGTATCCGAAGAGCACTGCTGGGTCAGACCAGGGAGGGTCCATCTAGTCCAGCCTCCCGTCTCACCCAGGGGACAGCCAGTTCCTCTGCAGAGCCAGCCAGAGGGCAGGGAGGCCAAAACCTTCATAAGAGTATCCAAAGAGCCCTGCTGGGTCAGACCAGTGAGGGTCCATCTAGTCCAGCCTCCCATCTCACCCAGGGGCCAGCCAGTTCCTCTGCAGGGCCAGCCACAGGGCAGGGAGGCCAAAACCTTCATAAGAGTATCCGAAGAGCACTGCTGGGTCAGACCAGGGAGGGTCCATCTAGTCCAGCCTCCCGTCTCACACAGGGACCAGCCAGTTCCTCTGCAGAGCCAGCCACAGGGCAGGGAGGCCAAAACCTTCATAAGAGTATCCGAAGAGCACTGCTGGGTCAGACCAGGGAGGGTCCATCTAGTCCAGCCTCCCGTCTCACCCAGGGGCCAGCCAGTTCCTCTGCAGGGCCAGCCACAGGGCAGGGAGGCCAAAACCTTCATAAGAGTATCCGAAGAGCCCTGCTGGGTCAGACCAGTGAGGGTCCATCTAGTCCAGCCTCCCTTTTCACCCAGGGGCCAGCCAGTTCCTCTGCAGAGCCAGCCACAGGGCAGGGAGGCCAAAACCTTCATAAGAGTATCCAAAGAGCCCTGCTGGGTCAGACCAGTGAGGGTCCATCTAGTCCAGCCTCCCGTCTCACCCAGGGACCAGCCAGTTCCTCTGCAGGGCCAGCCACAGGGCAGGGAGGCCAAAACCTTCATAAGAGTATCCGAAGAGCCCTGCTGGGTCAGACCACGGAGGGTCCATCTAGTCCAGCCTCCCGTCTCACCCAGGGGCCAGCCAGTTCCTCTGCAGGGCCAGCCACAGGGCAGGGAGGCCAAAACCTTCATAAGAGTATCCAAAGAGCCCTGCTGGGTCAGGCCAGTGAGGGTCCATCTAGTCCAGCCTCCCGTCTCACACAGGGACCAGCCAGTTCCTCTGCAGAGCCAGCCACAGGGCAGGGAGGCCAAAACCTTCATAAGAGTATCCGAAGAGCCCTGCTGGGTCAGACCAGTGAGGGTCCATCTAGTCCAGCCTCCCATCTCACACAGGGGCCAGCCAGTTCCTCTGCAGGGCCAGCCACAGGGCAGGGAGGCCAAAACCTTCATAAGAGTATCCGAAGAGCCCTGCTGGGTCAGACCAGTGAGGGTCCATCTAGTCCAGCCTCCCGTCTCACCCAGGGGCCAGCCAGTTCATCTGCAGGGCCAGCCACAGGGCAGGGAGACCAAAACCTTCATAAGAGTATCCGAAGAGCCCTGCTGGGTCAGACCAGTGAGGGTCCATCTAGTCCAGCCTCCCGTCTCACCCAGGGACCAGCCAGTGCCTCTGCAGAGCCAGCCACAGGGCAGGGAGGCCAAAACCTTCATAAGAGTATCCGAAGAGCCCTGCTGGGTCAGACCAGGGAGGGTCCATCTAGTCCAGCCTCCCGTCTCACCCAGGGGCCAGCCAGTTCCTCTGCAGAGCCAGCCACAGGGCAGGGAGGCCAAAACCTTCATAAGAGTATCCGAAGAGCCCTGCTGGGTCAGACCAGTGAGGGTCCATCTAGTCCAGCCTCCCCTGTAGGCCAGGGAGGGCCCGTCCACTCCAGCCTCCTGTCTCCAATGGGGCCAGCCAGTTCCTCTGTAGGGCCAGCCACAGGGCAGAGAGGCCGAGGCCTTCATAAGAACACCAGAAGGGCCCTAGGGGCCAGGCCAGGGAGGGCCCATCCAGTCCAGCCTCCTGTCTCCAATGGGGCCAGCCAGTTCCTCTGTAGGGCCAGCCACAGGGCAGGGAGGCCAAAACCTTCATAGGAGTATCCGAAGAGCCCTGCTGGGTCAGACCAGGGAGGGTCCATCTAGTCCAGCCTCCCGTCTCACCCAGGGGCCAGCCAGTTCCTCTGCAGAGCCAGCCACAGGGCAGGGAGGCCAAAACCTTTATAAGAGTATCCGAAGAGCCCTGCTGGGTCAGACCAGTGAGGGTCCATCTAGTCCAGCCTCCCCTGTGGCTGGCTCTGCAGAGGAACTGGCTGGCCCCTGGGTGAGACGGGAGGCTGGACTAGATGGACCTTCACTGGTCTGACCCAGCAGGGCTCTTCGGATACTCTTATGAAGGTTTTGGTCTCCCTGCCCTGTGGCTGGCCCTGCAGATGAACTGGCTGGCCCCTGGGTGAGACGGGAGGCTGGACTAGATGGACCCTCCCTGGTCTGACCCAGCAGGGCTCTTCGGATACTCCTATGAAGGTTTTGGCCTCCCTGCCCTGTGGCTGGCCCTACAGAGGAACTGGCTGGCCCCATTGGAGACAGGAGGCTGGACTGGATGGGCCCTCCCTGGCCTGGCCCCTAGGGCCCTTCTGGTGTTCTTATGAAGGCCAGTTAAACTGTTAGGACTATCTCTCTCCTCTCTTCTTTTGCAAAATCATGTCTCTTCTCAGTAAAGAGTATTCGTTAAGCAGCCTGTACCCCACCCCTCCTTTGCACCTTTAAATTTTGCTGACACTTGTATGGACAAAAGGGAAACTGTTAAAAACCTTAACAGTTTCGAGTTCCCCTGGGGAGAAAGGCAGAACTCTCTTAGATCTGCAGGGCCCGCAAGACGGAGCTCTTCCGCCAGGCCTATGGTTGAGGCCGGCTGACAATAAACACTACATCGAAAACTTGGGCCTCCCTCCCTCCCTCCCTCCGTCCCCCTTCTGGCCTTTCTTTCCCCTTTCCCCAACCTCCCCAGGGCCTCCTCCCAAATCTTCAGCTATTCCCAACTCAGTGAGATCTGGAGCTCTCCTGGGTTTACAGCTCATGTGGAGAACGGGGTTCCATCCCCTACTCTTCTTCCACATGCAGACAGCTGGTTGACCCTGGGCTAGTCAGTTCTTCTAGAGCTCTCTCAGCCCCACCTTCCTTGCAGGGTGTCTGTTATGGGGAGAGGAAGGGAAAGGGCCTCGTCAGCCGCTTTGGGGCTCCTTCAGGTAGTGACAAGTCGGGTATAAAAAGCCTGTTCGTCTTCTGCTTCATCTCCAGACACTCGAATTTAGTTTCCTTGAAGAAGACGGCTGCTTTGGAGCGCAGAATTTATGGGATTGTACCCCATGGGGGTATAATTCCAACCCAGTGGATAATTTCCCAACCCAGGCCTGAGAAGAGGCGCTCGCCCACCCTCCTCCGGCACTGCTAGCTTTCTGTCTGCAGGGAATGGTTCTGCCTGGAGGCCTGTCTGTGCAGCCTGACACCACCCCAGCAGCCTCCAAACCGTTTGACGTGTCCGTCTGATGCGTCAGAGGCCTGAACGAGGCATGGCGGAGTCCGCATGGCCACTGGGGAGACGCTGCTGCAAATCCAAAGCGGTTTAAAAAGGCCACACTCCGGATTCGGATTCCGCCTGCAGCTTTGTGGGCAGAAGCCCTCTGCCCCCTTACAAAAGACCAGGCATTTAGGAATGAGGAAAACAGATATATGGAAAAACCCTCCGTTTGGCCCTTAGAATCAGAGAAAAACTCCCTAAATTGAGGAAAGTTCAAAAATTGGCAATGGTCCATTGAAACATATAATTTGATGGCTTTTCTGGATGCTTTAATTCCTTCATTGAACGGTTACCAATTTTTATACTTTCCTAAAATGAAGGATTTTTTTTCTTTGCAATGTATGGCTGCGAAAGTCGGACCATGAGGAAGGCCGAGCGTCAAAGAATTGAGGCTTTTGGACTCTGGTGCTGGAGAAGACTCTTGCGAGTCCCTTGGACTGCAGGGCGAACAGACCGGTCAGTCCTGGAGGAGATCAGCCCCGACTGGTCCTTAGAAGGCCAGATCCAGAAGATGGAACTCACTTTGGCCCCCTCATGAGAAGGAAGGACTCCCTGGAGAAGAGCCTGATGCTGGGAGCGATCGAGGGCAAAAGAAGAAGGGGACGACAGAGAATTTGGTGGCTGGATGGAGCCCCTGAAGCAGTCGGTGCAAACTTAAATGGACTCCGGGGAATGGAGGAGGACAGGAAGGCCTGGAGGATCCTTGTCCAGGGGGCCGCGATGGGTCGGACACGACTTCGCACCTAGCAACAACAGAAATGAAGGAGTTTATTTTGATAGTCGTTTGATGAAGTTACCTGGAAAATGTTTCCAACCCTGCTCAGCATTTTGTACCACCTGCCGTCTTCTGCCCGGAAACGGGAGTCGGTACAAAACGCGGCCGCTGGGGTCCCCTCGAGGTCATCTTGGAGGGCCCACGTCCGGTCCACGCTGAAGCAGCTGCTTCGGGTACCAGTGGGCTTCCAGATCAGGCTCAAGGTTTCGGTTCTTACCTTCAAGGCCCTTCATACCTGCAGGGCCCTGCACACCTGAGGGCCCGCTTGTCTCCTCATGACCCCCGCAGGGCTCTTTGCAGGTTCTCCCCGGCCCCCGGAGGAACGCCTGGCCCCGACCTGTGGAATGAGCCTCTGGAAGAGCTGGGGGCTCTGACAGAGCTGTCCGTGTTCCGTAGAGCAGGGGTAGTCAACCTGTGGTCCTCCAGTTGTCCATGGACTACTGGGGTTTGCTGGCAGGGGCTCATGGGAATTGTAGTCCAGGGACATCTGGAGGACCGCAGGTTGACTACCCCTGCCATAGAGCCTGCAAGACAGAGCTCTTCCGCGAGGCGTCTGGTTGGGGCCGAGCTAGGAAGACGGGGTCCTTCCCTCCACAGGCCCATGACCTGGGCATCAACACGAGATCCCCCACCCCGGGGCGATGGTGACGGATGTGGCAGGGCACAGATGGGAAAAGGGAGCTCTGCAGATTGGTTTTTTGCCGCCATTTTGTATGCATGGCGTTGTGTGGTTTTTCAAAAGGTTTTATTGTAAACCAACACGAGCCGGCTGGGTCCGGGCGTGGCTGCCAACAAAGAGAAATAAATAAGAAAACCAGAGACGGCACGTGGCTAGAGAAGCTGCACGACGAGGCCAAAGCTTTGGCTCCCCCAGTCAGGGGTAGAAGAGGAAACTCTGAGGTTCCTGGGCGAAAAACTACACTACCCACAATGCAACATGTGTGCCTCTCAACTCGAATAGGGTCCAAAATGGATGCTTCCATTGTGGGGTTGCCGGCTGGCAGCTGACAACTGGGAGCTTTCAAGGGTGGGGCATTGTGACGGCGTGGTGCTGCCACGTCGCTTCCAGCTATGTGACTGGAAATGAGGTCACGGTGTGGTTCTAGGGATTTTTGAAATCTCTGTGGTAAAATACCATAGAGATTTGGCTCATTCCTAGAGGTGGTGCCTGGAAATAATACCACGGTGTCACTCTAGGAATTTTTCAGACCTCTATGGCATTCCTCTATGAGTCATTCCTAGAGCGTCACCCTGACAGCATGATGTCACTTCTGCATACGTGGCTTCACAGCCCCACGCCAATGATTGGCAAGAGGGTGGCAGGGCCAGAAACACTTAGGGGCTTTACGCACCGGGATCTTTGTTGCAAATTGGTCACTGAATGAAAAATCGCCATTTAAAGTAGTGGAATTCGTCGTTATGCATACCTGCCTTTGTAGTGGAATCCAGTTGCGTTTTGTAGCGTTTCCCACAGGCTTCCGGTCTCGGCAGAAATCGCTAGAAAGGAAGCGCTATTGCCAAGCTCGTCCCACCCCTGGCCATCAAGCAGCCAATGGGCAGCCGTTAGCATGCTCCCAAACAGCCCCTTTCCCTTTAAGAAAGGTTTTTTTTTAAAATAAACAGACCCATTGTAACGAATCTGTGTAGATTCGTTGCAACGGAGAGACCCATCCAGCTGCCTAGTGTGTTTGAGCTGTCGTTTGATCGTTTGATCGTTGCCACGCTCCCTCCGAGTGAAACCTCCCCCCCCCTCACGGGCCCGATTTTCGGCTGAATGAATGTGTAAAAAATAAAGGGAAAATACATCAGCAAACGGGCTTTTCTGTGGTTTGTGCTTAGTGACTGAAGGGGAGGGACTGAAGCCAGGGAAGCCTCTAAACAGAAAGAGGCTCGCTGGTGCGTTTATCCCCACTCGCTCGGAGAAAAAAAAAATGGCGATCGCTTCGCCGGAAGATCAGAGGAGAGAGCCAGGGGGAGGGACTTTGTAGAAACCGCAACAATGTTAACGCACAGGTCTTTTTCGCTAGTGTTGCAGATTGGTTGCAGGAGCGTATCGCTTTCCGGAGGGTGAATCCACTTTTGGGGATTTCCCTGAAAGCGCTACAAGGAAGCGCTTTTTGCAGATTGGTTTCAGGTGTGTGGCAGATTGTCGACGACGTTGTGCAAAACAGCAAATCAGTAGCGTTTTCAATTGGCAACCATTGTGCTATTTTGAAGGTGTGCAAAAAGCCTCTTAAGCTTCTCCAACTCCCCGAAACCCATTCTGCGTGAACGTCTCCCGAAGGCACACGGCACGGGGACACTCGGTCTCTGGCCGGTCTCCTGATCCTGGAAGAGAGCCAGGGAGCCCAGAACCGAAGTTGGCTGGAGTTCTGCCAAACACGCCCCTCAGTTCTCCCTCTCCGTGCAGATCTCTTCTTCCCTCTTCCTGGCTGTCCTTAATCTCCCTGAAGCATTTTGCGGTGTTTGTTTGAGCGCGATTGCTGGTTAATTCATGTGCCCCAGTCAGGACGGTGGTGACTAATCTTCAACCCTCCACACGCACACACATACACACAAAGGACACACAATTCAGCAGACGGGCACGCCCTGTGACTTTCACAGGGAGTCGGATCAGAGTTGTTACATTCCCGTTCCCAGCCAGGGGTCAGAAGCGACTAACTGATGTGCTCCCAAAGGCGCTGAGGCATTTCGCCCGTGCCATTCATTTGCGATTCAAATTCCTCCGTGCTAAAAAATTCCAAGTCTGCACAGGCGCCTTAATGCAAATCATGGCCAGGATAACCCATGAATGTGCCCCTGTGAAACAAAACACTGCAACGCACCTGGCGCCGCCTGGGTTCTCGGTCCTGCCCCAGTCTCGGATCCATGCCAGGGAGGAGGGGTGACCATCGTGGTCCAGGAGGCCTTCTCCTACGGTGCCGGCCATCAGTGGAGTGGAGTGTGTCAGCATTGGTTGGGACTGGGTTGAGAACTGGGCCATCGGGCTGATCTATCCCCCACCCAATGCTCCACCAGATGCCCTGCTGAACCTGCTGGAGGTGGTGGCCACCTGGGCCTTGCAGTACCCCAGCCTTTTAGTCTTGGGGGACTTCAGTGTCCATGAGGACGCACCATCCCCAGGACTTGATTCGGACCTGGTGTCATCCAGGGGGACACTGGGGCGCTAGCAATTTGTTGATGGGTCCACCGATCAGGCCAGCCACACACTCGATTTGATCTAAGGTGCTGGGATAGAGGTGGGTCTGGAAGCGGCATCAGCCGTACCGTGGTCAGACCACTATGCCCTGTGGGATACTACCCCTTTGCTGTTTGGGTGAGGGGCAGATTTTAGCTCGCCCACAAAGACTCATGGATCCAATTGGTTTCCAGAATTCTCTGCAGGTCCGATGCCTCCTGGTGACTTGTTGACCACACTGGTGGAGGGCTGGCAGTCCTACCTGTCGGCTGCCATAGACGAGATCACCCCTAGATGTCCTCTCTGCCCTAGACTCAAACGTGTTCCTTGGTATTTCGGGGAGCTCCGGGAGAGGAAAAGGGAAGTGAGATGACTAGAGCAAGTGTGGCAGAAAACTCCCTTAGCTGGGATGCAACTTACCTTCGCGCCCCAAGCCAGGAATTTGGGTGTGATCTTGGATGCCTCGCTGACTATGGCGGCTCAGGTCAAAACAGTAGCCTGCCAGGTGTTGGAAGAACCAACTCTTCTTCTTCTTCTTCTTCTTCTTCTTCTTCTTCTTCTTCATCTTCTTCTTCTTCGGGGAACGGCACTCTGTGCTTTCCAGCCCTGTACAGAGCAGAAGGCTCGACCAGTCGCTGCTGCCTTTCACGGGGGATGAAAGAACTCTAAAAGATTATCACAGCTCAGTCAGAATGAGGTCGGTCTGACGGAGACATCAAAATCAAAGACGGAGGACACGTCATGCAGACCTTCTAATGAGAAACCAAAGGACATTTTTGTCAGCTCTCGAGCGAAAGTTGTACTTCCTGCTTCTAACAATTCAAACGCCCCTAATCTATTAATCCTGATGAGAAGCGTTTGACCTATTTGATTTCATAATTAAAAAAAGAAAGAAAAAGGAACCCCCTTCTAAATAAAGATACGAACACGTATGGCTCAGGAAAAGACGTGGGAGGTGCATGGATTTCGAGCATAGTGATGCCCACCTAGTTCAGGTGAATCGACATCTCAAACTAGTTCCTGATGGCAGTGCCTTCACTGGACATGCAAGGCTGCAAGGGGCCATCCAGGCCATCTAGTCCAACCCCCTGCTTGAATGTAGGACCAGCCTGAAGCATCCAGGATAAGTGTCCGGCCTCTGCTTCCAGAGGGGGAGCTCACCACCTCCTTAGGCAGCCCAGTCCACTGTTGAACTACTCTGACTGTGGACTCCACCCACCCACCCTAATATCTAGATGGAAATAGGGTTGGGACCCATTCCTGCAGGTCCTCTCCTCCGCTGCCAACAGGAACCTTTCCCTGCCCTCCTCCAAGTGACAACCTTTCAACTACTTAAAGAGGGCCATCATGTCCCCTCTCAACCTCCTCTTCTCCAGGCTGAACGTTCCCAAGTCCAGATTCAAATGGGTAGCCATGTTGGTCTGATGTAGCACAATAAAACCAGAGTCCAATAGCAGCTATAAGACCAACAAAGATTTATTAAAGGTGTGAGCTTTCGAGTGCAAGCACTAGAAATAGTCTGAGGAAGAGTGCTTGCACCCGAAAGCTCACACCTTGAAGAAATCTTGGTTGATCTTAAAGGTGCTACTAGACTCTGATTCCCCTCAGCTTTTCCTCATCTCTGTCTTCTGCACCTTCTCAGGTTTGACCACATCCTTGTTGAAGGGAGGCCTCCGGAACTGCACCAGGACTCCAGGAGGGTCTGCCCAATGCGACATGCAGGGGGACCATGACCTGTTGCCATTCTGATGAGATGCCTCTGTAGATACAGCCCAAGACTGGATTGGCCTTCTTTAACTGGGGCACAAACATTATATTTGAGTCCTGGCATTGAATTCCGAAGCTGTTGGCGTCCCTTCCTGACTCGGCCCCCACCTTCTCTTCTGGGGTCACCAGAGCGACCCCCCCCCGAGGGACGGATTCTCCGCCAGAGGAAAGCTCCAGGACCCATTGTGATGCGGGCTCAGAACGGGGCTTTCCATGGGGCGCCCAGGGCCCAACCGTCATTTGAGGCCAGGATTATGAAAATGGAGGCCGACCTTGTAAGTAGGACCTTAACTTAATGCTTATAGTAGAGAGGAGTGGGGGGAGGGGGGAATAGAAAGGGCTGTTTGGTGCCAGGAAGGGGCTGGGCAGGCAGGGCAGCGGAGGGGAGGGGAGGGGAGGGGAAGCCGTGCCTGTCCTCCCTCCCTGGCATCTTGCCCCCAGGCTGCCCCCAGGCAGGAAATTCACCAATCCCCTTTTCTTCCTGCAGGTGCTAGAAGATATTGAGGATATATGGAGTGTGGTAAGTTTTCCAGGGGGTTTATGTTGGGCGGACCCCAGGGGCACAGTGGGGTTGACGGGTCAGAGGGATAATGTCTAACGCTTTTTTTCTTCTCTCCTTTCCAACAGGATAGTGACTTATCGCTGGAGCGCGGATCCACTCCCAGTGGGTTCGTCTCCAGCTGGGCCTCTGGAGACGGATCCACTGGGTCATCTAGTGGAATAACATTTGTGGTAAGTCCAGCTCAGCCCCCAGACCCCCGTCCTGCCCGTGAGGCCCCCTCCCTGAATCCCCCTCTCTGGCCTTTATCACAGGCTGATTGGTGCCCCTCTCTTTTGCCCGCAGGCACAGTCCGAGGAGGTTGAGCAGGAGGAGGAGGAAGAAGAAGAGGAGGAGGAGGAGGAAGAAGAGGAGAAGGAGGAGAAAGAAGAGGAAGAGGAAGAAGAAATAGAGGAAATAACTCTGAGCCCGGAGCCCTCTGCAGCCGGCCCTCCACCAGCCCCGCCCCGCATTGCCTGGGCCGCCCCGCAAGCGGCCCAGGGGTGCTGGGTGGGGCTACGCCGCCGGCTGCGGAGGGGCCTCCGGCGGCTCTTGGCCACTTGTAGATTTCGTAAATAGTACTATTTTATTATAAAGTTTTGTTCTTATTATAAAGCATCTTTGTGTTTTCTTCTAGGCTGCATCCCGGGGAAGGGGGTTTAGGAGGAAGAGGGTGTATAAATTGTTTAACCTGACGTATAGAGTGTGGTTTTTGGCCTTCTTGGCTGAAGAATCGTAGCATCCTGGAGTGGGAAGGATCCTCCAGGGTCATCTAGTCCAACCCCCTGCAGAAAGCAGGACATTCACCACTCCCTGCCCACATACAGCGACCCTAGTTGCAAACCCCCGAAAACAATACAAAATTATTATAACAACAAGGTGAGAACAGGAAAGCCGGTCGGCCCTTTTTGGAAACGCTTCTGTTAAGCTCTTGGAAGGCTAAAAAGGCAGAGCGGGACACAGAAACGGCTGAAAATCACAGCGCTTCAGGGATGGTAGGACCACAGAGTTGGGAGTTACCTCCAAGGTCATCTAGTCCAACCCCCTGCAGAACGCAGGAAACTCACAACTCCCTGCCCACCCATGGTGACCCCAATTCCGTGCCCAGACCCTAATTCCCTTCTGACCACCCCCTTAAAGGTAAAGGTATCCCCTGTGCAAGCACCGAGTCATGTCTGACCCTTGGGGTGACGCCCTCCAGAACTTCGTTCAGGGGACGAGGGAGGCCTGCATTTCTCCTCCTGACTGCAAACTGGGCAGCAGAGGGGTTGGACTAGATGACCCTGGGGTTCCCAGCCAGCTCAGAGCCCCTGCAAACGAAGGCCACTGCCTGAGCAGGGGGTTGGACTAGATGACCCAGGAGGTCCCTTCCAATTCTAGGATTCTATGAAGGGTGCTCTGCTATGCCACATAAACAACAGAGCCAGTTGTGCTCTGCTGGTGCTGGTGCTACGGGCCTTTAAAGCAGGCCCTTTAACAGCCCTTTAATGGGCCCTTAAGTCCTTAAATAATGCCTGGCTCCACAAGTAAGATGGGTAACGTGTATGTGTGTGTGTGTGTGTGTGTGTGGGGGGGTGTATTCAGGGGGTCCTCATAACCTGAAACCATCATTTAGTTCCTGCATAACTATGGCTCTGTGAACATCACACGTCCCGTTCACAAGCGAGCTGTTTGGTTTCCTCCTTCCTTTCACTCCTGACTGTTTCCTAGCCTTGGAAAGGTTTCACCTGTTAATTCATTTACTCCAGGTTCCTTCCCCCCCCCCCAAAAAAAAGAAATATGGAAGGGGGGCTAAGCTTAGGCACCTGACATTATTTTTGCCACTTCTGTGGTCTGAGGAAAAAATCCCTCTTCCCATGGGCAGAATTCAGCATTTGGATCCTAATAAGGACAGCGACCGAGAGAGAATCAGCAAGGATCGATCCACGCCGTTCTCCAAGGCGCTCTCCTGGCAGAAGAAGGAAGGCAGGGGAAGGTCTTTTAACCGCCCACACCCAATGCATATTTCATTTGTCTTTCTTTTTTTAAAAAAATGTTTTTTTTCTTTTTCTTTTAAAGCAAGCAAGCCCACATGCAAATCCCTTAAGGTATATAAAAGGAGATGGCGAACGAAGGGGCCCCGGTGACAAACGCCATTTCCAAGGTTGTGTAAAATATGATTCAGAGCTATCTTTAACCCTCCCCCCGCTCCGGAGGAGCGGGAGGAATAAAGGAGTAAGGGCAAGTGGGGAGGAGTTAGGGCGGGCCCTGTCCGGGATAAAAACTCGGAGGGCCCAATCAGGAGCCGCGAAGCGGCTCCTGATTGGGCCCTCCGAGTGTCACTTGAGGGCCAAGCAGCCAATGGGGAGCCGCGCAAAGCGCGGCTCCCCATTGGCTGGTTGGCCCAGCCTCGCCTGGGCCGGCCGGGGAGTTGCCGCTCAGAGGAAGAAGCCTTCCCCAGCGGTAAGTCCTCCGGCCGGCTTCCCCTCGCCCAGGGAGCCTTCTGCCGGGCCCTGGGGCAGGCTCACCTGCCCTTGGGCCCGCCAGAAGGCCACAAAGCCCACTCCCAAAGTCCCGAGCCTTCTGCCGGGCCCTGGGGCAGCCTAGCCTGCCCCTGGGCCCGGCAGTAGGCCGCAAAGCCCGCCGCCCCCGTCCCGAGCCTTCTGCCGGGCCCTGGGGCAGCCTAGCCTGCCCCTGGGCCCGGCAGTAGGCCGCAAAGCCCGCCGCCCCCGTCCCGAGCCTTCTGCCGGGCCCTGGGGCAGCGGAGCCTGCCCCTGGGCCCGGCAGTAGGCCGCAAAGCCTCCCGCCCCCGTCCCGAGCCTTCTGCCGGGCCCTGGGGCAGCCGAGCCTGCCCCTGGGCCCGGCAGTAGGCCGCAAAGCCTCCCGCCCCCGTCCCGAGCCTTCTGCCGGGCCCTGGGGCAGCCGAGCCTGCCCCTGGGCCCGGCAGTAGGCCGCAAAGCCTCCCGCCCCCGTCCCGAGCCTTCTGCCGGGCCCTGGGGCAGCCGAGCCTGCCCCTGGGCCCGGCAGTAGGCCGCAAAGCCTCCCGCCCCCGTCCCGAGCCTTCTGCCGGGCCCTGGGGCAGCCGAGCCTGCCCCTGGGCCCGGCAGTAGGCCGCAAAGCCTCCCGCCCCCGTCCCGAGCCTTCTGCCGGGCCCTGGGGCAGCCGAGCCTGCCCCTGGGCCCGCCAGTAGGCCGCAAAGCCTCCCGCCCCCGTCCCGAGCCTTCTGCCGGGCCCTGGGGCAGCCGAGCCTGCCCCTGGGCCCGGCAGTAGGCCGCAAAGCCTGCCGCCCCCGTCCCGAGCCTTCTGCCGGGTCCTGGGGCAGCCGAGCCTGCCCCTGGGCCCAGCAGAAGGTCCCAAGGCCACCTACCTTACTCTGTTCCTCCCTTCCTCCCAGCATTCCCTTTCTCCTTCCCTTACTCCCAGCATTCCCTTTCTCCTTCCCTTCCTCCCAGCATTCCCTTTCTTCCTCCCAGCATTCCCTTTCTCCTTCCCTTCCTCCCAGCATTCCTTTTGTTTTTCCCTTTCTCCCTTCTTCCCTCTCTTCCATCTGCCTCTTTCTGGCTACCTGTTTCTCTCCCTCTTCTTCTGTCTCTATCTTCCTCCCTTTCTTTATGTCTTTTTGTCTCTCTTTCTCCTTTTCCTCCTTCCTTCACCCCATCCCTCCACCCATCCATCATGCTAGGGCCCGCTGTATTTTGCCCACAGCGGGCTTAATATCTAGTAATTAAATATAACAAAGAGACGTGGTACCTGCAGCTAGGGAACTTACATAACGGGAGAAAAAGGGACGCGCTTTATGGGCGGCCTCCCCCCCCTCCCCATTCTGAACCTCACACAGGTCCAAGAAGCCAGGGACAATCTGTTGTGAAGCTCGACTCGCAGTCTGAACTTATTTACTTGGGAACGGAAAAGGGATCAGCTTTCAGTCGCATTCCCTGCTCCGCACAGTGCGTCCTTTGGACTGCTGGACACGTGGAGATGAATATTTCCCCCTCTTTCTCTGCATCCTTTCCCCCCCCTCCCCTGGAGAATCAATCTGAAGCTGAGATCTGGACCAGGGGAAATTCCATCCGGAAATGTGTCGTTTCTTCTGACTTCTCAACCCCCTTCCCATGTAGGAAAAAAACAAATATGAGAGGATTACGGTATCTGGGGTATTTGAGGCTGATCCTCAAGTATGGCCCCTTCCCTCCTCTAGGATTCCTTGATCCTGCATCGAGCAGAAAAAAAAGGGAAGCCGTTTGGTGCCCATTCTCGGTGACAGCCAGGAGATGTTTAGCATCTGCCTACTTGAAACCGGCAGGCCCCCTGCAAGGTCTCTGCCAGAGAGACCTCCCCTCTGCTGCTGGAGCTCTTTGGAGAGGAGATGCTGGGGGACGAACCTGGAATCTGGGCGTCTGGCTGGAAGGACAGGAAATGGGAAACACCAGCACTGGTGTTCGTGGGAAAGGAATTGGGGAGATCAAGCTCTGTCCTGTCTGGCTTCTCCTTCGCTCAGGGTTCCCCGTCCATCTCCTCCTTCCAGCTGCTTTGCTTCCTGTCTGTTAGTATAAAACTCCTGTTTTAAGACTCCAACACTGGGCCTCTCCAGATGTCCGTGGACTACAATTCCCACGAGCCCCAGCCAGCCAGGATTTCATGAACAGAGATGACTGTCTCAGTTGTCTTAAATTCTCAAAGTTTAGCCTAGCACTATTTATTTATTTATTTATTTATTTATTTATTTATTTATTTATTTATTTATTTATTTATTTATTTATTTATTTATTTATTTATCATACTTCTATACCGCCCTCCCCGGAGGCTCAGGGCGGTTTACATTATAACAGAGAACCATACATAAAACAGTCTGTAGAACATGTACATCAATAACCAACAATTGCAACCAAACACAACACAGTATAACAATAAACAATTACAGCCTGGAAACTACATTTCACGGCCCCACTGACTTTCCCTGGCCGGCAGAAAGGACGGGATGGGCTCCCTAGAAGGGGAGATGCCCCTGGGAGGCACTGCACCCCTTCCTTCCTTCCTGCCAGCTGGGGAGACTGAATTGAGCTCCCTTCTCCAGCCCCATCTGAAGGGACTGCACAAAACTGCTGAAACGCCTCCCCATCGCTCAGCTGTTTTTGTGGGTTTGGCATAGAGCTGAAAGGAGGGGTTTAAGGGGACCAGGAGCTCTTTAAACCCCTCCTTTCTGCTCCCTCCACAAATCAACACGAATGGCTGAAGAAGTTCAAGATGGTGGTAGACCCTCACAAGCCTCTCTCCACAAGCCGCAAACAAAAGTTCACAAACCACCGCACAAATCCATGGCGACTTTTGCTTCGGAGTTCAGTTTGGGCCCATCCCTATCCAGCACACATATATTCCAAGAGCCAGTGCGATGGTGGGGTTAGAGCCGGTTCTGGGAAACCCAGGTTTGAAGCCCCGCTCGGCCCCAGAGGTTTGCTGGGTGGCCTTGGGCAAGTCCCACCATCTCAGACTCACCTACCGACAAAATGGAGGCACGGAGGACCCTGTAAGGTGCTTTGGGATTCCACTGGGGAGAAATGAAGTAAACAAACAGACGGGGAATTCAGGAAGAGGTTTGACGCATCTCCTTGGATGCTTTAGGATGCTTAGGGCTGATCCTGCGTTGAGCTGGGGGTTGGACTAGATGGCCTCTATGGGCCCTTCCAACTCTTTGATTCTATTGGCCATTTCGCACGGCTTAAAAATAGCACAATGGTTGCTGATTGAAAACGCTACTAATTTGGCATAACGCACGACGTCGTAGACAATCTGCAACACTCCTGAAACCGACCTGCAAAAAGCGCTTCGTTGTAGCGCTTTTAGGGGAATCCAGAAAAGTGGATTCACCCTCCTGCAACCAATCTGCAACACTAGCGCTAAAGACCTGTGCGTTTCCATTGTTGCGGGTTCTTCAAAGTCCCTCCTCCCGAGCCTGTCCTCCAAACTTCCGGCGAACTGTTCGCCATTTTTTTTTCTCGGACCGAGCACAGATCAACGAGGCAACGCGACAGCGACTGGCTTTCCAGCACGATCACTGACGGAATTTGTGCCCGAACACCACAAGAGTATTTCAAAAGCACAGTGGCACACACCGTCACGTTCCCAAAATTTGCCCAAAGCTTAAAACCCCGTCTACCATCGGCCAGTCCTAGCGGAGTCAACGTACAGGGAGCATTTTAAAAAACTTTCCTCTGAGCGTGCCAACGAACGTTCGCCGCTCGCAGTCTCCTGCTTAGCTTAGAGGGGTTCAATAGACATGATTCGAGGTGATATCATGAGGGGCGGTTTATGTGTAGTGGGTCTTTGTGTGGTTCCCGGTGCGTGGTTGTGCTTGGGTGCGGACAACCCCTTCCATCGGCGGCTAGACCTCCGGCAAGCGGAGTCGCCGTCCCCCGTTCATTTTAAAAAACTTTCCTCTGAGCGTGCCAACGAACGTTCGCCAGTAACATGTCATGTTTGGTTGATTTATGCTGTGGCTGGTGAATATTATTGGGGAACTGTCGAGTACTGCTGCACTTGCTCTCGGTTGAACACCGGCATGCGTTTGTGTAATGGCGGACATTTCCGTAAAATGGCTCCCGCTGCATGCCCATACTGCTCTTCTCGCGTGTAAACGAATTTGCGCATGCGAGAAGTCAAACAACAAGTGCGCCAATCTGGCCATTAGGGGCAGATCCTGTTCCTGCGCGAGGAGTTTTGAACGTGACATGTGACCCCGTGTGGCCAATGTGCGTGTCCCCTACTGGCCACCACCAATCAGGAGCCGGCTGGTCCCTTTGTCTTTGTGTGCGGGAAGGTATATGATCCGTTGCACCCTGCACCTCGCACCTCCATTTTGCTTAGCTACTCGCGAAGGCAGCATGGAATCCGGTTCACAGTCGTCGTCCGTCCAGGCAACCGGCAGGGGGCCAACATGGAGGGACGCCGAGGTCAGGGACCTGATCGCTATATTTTCGGAGGAGAAAATCCAGGACGCCTTCCAGTCCTCACACAGGAATCGGGAGGTTTTTGAGCAAGTGGCCATTAAGATGCGTGCCCTGGGCCACCAGAGGACCGGCCTCGAATGCCGGTCAAAAACAAAGACCATGCGGGCAGAGTACATGCGGGCCGTGAACCATAATAAGGGTTCCGGCAACGCTAAAGTGACCTGCCCGTATTTCGAGGAGCAGCGGGCACTGTACGGCGAGGGGGACGGAGCCGGCAGGCCGAAGCGCGTCGGGAGGAGCCTGAAGGTTATTCATAGGCCGGCTGCCCCGGTGGAGGAACCACCCGCAGCAGAGGATCCCGGAGAGGGCACCTCGTCCACCGTCCGGCCTCCACCCCAGGTCCAGCAACGCGGTGCGGACCTCGTGACGCTGGACCTACTGGCCATCGTTCCTGGGGAGCCAGAAGAGATTCCGCAGGAGACGCCCCTGGCCTCCGGTAAGCACTTGTATTTTAATTTTATATTTAATTTTGAGCAAATGTGTGTTCTGACGTTTGGGAATCGTTTTCTCGTGTGTTCGTTGCAACGCATAAGATGGTAGGCTGTTTGTGGACTGCTTGCTGTGGTTACTATTTGAAACGGTTATGTTTAACCAACAACCCCAAAAGATTTGCAGCATGCCTCGCCCATAGGCCTTCTGCAGTACTTTGGCTCACTACTTTGGGAGCTTGCTGTGTGGTTCATGTTGTATGCTTGCTCCTTTTTCACTATTTTCTGCTCTTGTCCACAGAGACACAGTTGCCAGGGACGGGGCCCCTCGAGTCTCCAGCAGCGCCGGACGTGGATAGTGATTCGGGGGCATCAACAAACATTGGTAAGTATTAGTAACAATAGGGGGGGGCTGTTTTAACTGCTTTGTGCTTTTCTGTTTGTGCAGGGCAGCAGCACTGCTAAGAGAAAGAAGAGAGTCCCTCTACGTTGCTGGTGTAGGCTTTGAAGCTTGCTTTGCCACCCTTCGGTCCTAGATCTGTTTTTTTTTTCTTTTTTTGCAGATTTCATACCCGGAACACAGGAGGAGGAAGAGCGTGGGGTGCCTGGACCTCCTGCCCAGCGCAGGTGGATACAGATTCAAGATGGTGAGCGTGCATGAACTGTTCCTTTCGAGCCATAGCTGCAGGACAATGTTGCAAGCCACTAACCATGTGCTCCCTTTTCATTGTTGTGAGTCTTGCTGTGAAAGTAGGCAAAAGAAAAAGCACACCATGGGCAAACAAACACTAACCATGTGCTCCCCGGGCATTGTTTAGAGTCTTGGTTTGAAAACACGGAAACAAAAAGCACACCATGTGCACCATGGTGGGTTTTGACTGTATCGATGGTACTAACAGTTTTGTTTCTCATTTTTTGCCAACAGAGGTTCTTTCAGATGAGGAGGAACCACCCCTGGGTCCAGCCAGCCCACCACCTAGAGGTGCGCTCCCATCAGAGGAGAGGCTTATGAGGGAACGCGGCAGGCTGAGGCGCGTCTCCATCTTGACAAACGTCTGAGAGAGGCTCCTTGAACACTGCCAGGAGGAGTCACGGCGTGCTGCGGCCGCCGACCAAGCCATGCTCACCCTCATTGCCCAGGAGGGGAAAAAATTGAGGGCAATCCTTAGGGAGTCAAACCAATCCCTACGCGAAAGCGTGGAGGAGGTGCGACTGATAAGGAGACTGATGGAGAGGGCGGTCGTGGTAATGGAAACGGCCAACCCTCCACAAATCACCGTCAACGTCCCCCCCCCCCACCCACACCAACACCACCACCTCCAGCACCCACCCCACCGACCCCGTCTCAGAATGCCGCCACCCAAACAAGAAGGAGGACTGTTCTCGGGAAGAGAATAATAAAACCAGCGGACAAGTTCTCCCCCTCCTAGTTTGGGCCAGTTTTTCTTTTTTTTTTTTTTTTTATAATGATTTTTTTTATTTTCATAAAGATAGAAATATAGTCATCATTTGAGAATATACGACCCCACATTGACTCCACAGTGATATAAACTTTTGCCCAAAACTCTAAGAGCCATGAGTCTAAGAGCCATCCACATTTCCACTACATTAAAAAAAAAAAAAAAAGCCTGTTTAGATATACAAAAGAAAAGTTATAATTAATCAACTTACTTGAGAGATCGTAGACCTCACATTAACTGCTTGATACAATCTGAGAGCTATCCTAGCAGATATTTCTAGGTTTGAGTTAGATGCTTAACATTAAACATTTCTTATAGCACAATATTAGTTTTGGCCCTGTATCAATACCCTGATAAAGGGAGAGGAAAGTAGGGCTTTGCCTTAAAGATGTACAAAGAAAAAAAATTACAAAAGGATTTCATAATTTCTCCTTATCCTTAATACAGATACATCTACAAACCATTTATACTTGGCCCATTCTAAGAGCCATCCTGACAGGTATAAGTTGAGAGCTTTGCATTTTCTACAGATCAATATGAGCTTTGGCCCTATAACAATACACCAATAAAAAAAATAATAAGAGGGGAAAGCCCCATTTTATATTTCCAACGCTAACGATTATATTACCTATATGCCTACTAAGAAAAAGAAACAAGAGAGAAAAAAGGCACTGCTTCCCCTTTTTCATAAAAATAGCAATATAGGATACAGTATATGTTGTTAATACAGAGAATAATAAGATTTCCAGGTTTAGATTAAATGCTTAACATTAAACATAGAACAATATAAGCTTTCAGTCTTCTATAGCTTCTCCTTATCCTTGGTTCTAATACATCTACAAAACAATTTTTGCTTGACCCATTCTAAGAACCATCCTCAGTGTAGGCTTTAGTCCTAGGACAATTCACTAATAGAAGAAAGAAAAAATAAGGGGGGAGAACCCCATTTTACATTTTCAGCACTAATGATTATATTACCTATATGCCTATAAAAGAAAAGAGACAAAAAAAAAAAAAACAAGAGCGAAAGAGACACTGCTTCCCCTTTTTCATAAAAATGGAAATATAGAATACGGTATAACATTAAACATAAAACAATATGAGCTTTCGGTCTTCTTAAGGGGGTCTCATCTCGAGGCTTGCTACATCTTGTCGTTCCCGTAAAATTATATTCTGTCCCATTGGCCTTTGGCGTAGAAAGTGCAGTTGTACTCTTTCCCGCAAAATATGCATCGATAAATCTTGAGGCCGTTGCACCTCCTGGACTCCAGTATCAATACAATTTTTTCCCCAGAGAGATCCTTTAAATCGGTTACTTTCACTGCAGATCCATATTTCTTTTGATTGATTTTTGTACACTCTTGCTTTGAGATGGCTGTATGTCTTTTTAAAAAGGGTGTCCTTATCTGGGCTGCAGAACTCCGGCATCCCATTTTCCGTCTCCAGAATTTCAGATTTCTCTTCTACTGTTGGTTTTCCACCTTGTTTAGAGCTGTCATCAGCCACTGTTATTGATCCATTATTCCTGTTAAAGACGTCTTCCTTGGCATCTTGGATCTCCTTGAAGATATGAATTTCAGATTTCTCTTCTGCTGTTGGTTTTCCACCTTGTTTAAAGCTGTCATCAGTCACTGTTATTGATCCATCATTCCTATTGAAGACTTCTTCCTTGCCATCTTGGATCTCCTTGGAGATATTTTTGATCAATCCATCTAAGAATACTTTGTAATCTTGGGTTTGTATCTCTATTAGATGAGCCAATCTTTTTAACATAGACATGATTTTGACTTTAAAAAAAACCGGCCCCAAACAATTTTACAAGTGGCCAGTAGAGGTCCTCTGTTTTATCCTCTAATGTTCCGGCACAGGCATGTGACGTATTGAAGCCGGTTAAGGCAGGGATTCTCGTACTGGCACAAAGTTCTCGTGAGATTTTCACATTCACTGCTCTTATCTCTATCTCCGAAAACCAAAACAATTACAATAAGAGCTTTTGCCAATTAATTCGAGTTGATTTGAATCCTTCTTCTGCTTAGTTAGGAGAATTAGCCTGCCTCTTAACGAGGTGGCTTCAGGCAGAGCAGAGTAAGAGGAGGGGGGAAACAAAGGGCTTTGATGCAGGAAGAGAGACGGAGAAAAAAAAAGCGAGAGATACTTGCAGTAAATGATGTTTTGGAACTCAGCCGAAGTCCTCCCCTCAGTTCAAAGCGTTCATTTGTGGTAAATCATCATGTAGGGTTGAAGCAGATACTTTAAGATTAAAGAAAGAAAAGAAAGTCCGAGGTAGAAAATGGCAGTCGTCCTCTGGACCTGGAACGCTGACAGCCTATAATCCAGGGAGATATACTCCCTAAAGGATTGGAGACGGCCCCAAGAACTTCCTGGGTAGAAAGGTGAGGTGAGGTTTGCGTACCCCTCCTCTTTTCTGCCAATTGCTTGCACAATTGACCCCTGTCAGGCTTCAGAGATAGCAGAGCAGATGCCCTGCCACCCTCTCAGGACGACATCTTTAGCCACATCCCTAGTTTGGGCCAGTTTTTCTATTTAATTTTATCTGTGTTTGCTGTTGTTTGTTAAATAAAGTTTATATTTTTGACTCTGTCTCTGTGTACCCTACTGTAGAATCAGGAAGGCCGAAAGCGGCCTCTCTAGTGATTGTGTATATTCTGGTACTGTTGTGTGGGTTGGAGGTTGGAGGGGTGTCAGTTAAAGGCGTTTTAGGAGTGTGGGGTGAAAGGTGTGCGAGTTTAAGGAGTCACACTGGAGTCTTTCTCAGAAAATTTGCAATGACATTTTATTTTCAAAAACATTTTAACAGGGGAAAAACATTAGGGAATGTAACTTGGACCCCCCCCCCCACCACCCTCCAGGAAAGCCAACTTTTTTTTAACAAATGTATATATTTAACAGGGATAAAAAATTAGGGAATGTAACTTGGACCCCCCCCGACCACCCCCCACCCCAAAACACACACAGAAAAAATACTCAGGTCCCACTGCTCCCCTCACCAGCCCCTTCCCCTCCGGTCTCCGCCATCTCCCTCACTCTTCTGCACAACCGTCCCATTGTTCCCCTGACTTTACGGCGGAACAAGTCTTCGTCCTCCTTCTTCTTCACTGTGTGGGGAGGGAGAACAAGTACACATTAGTGCCACACATATTTTCCAATCTGGAGTTTACATGGATACACTTTTCAGTGGCCTTAGCCACAGTGTGAGGAGAGTTGGGCAGTGGGGAACACAACCTACGTTCTTCCGCCTCCCTCTGCTGCCTCTGCCGCTCCATCTCCCCTTTGAGGTCAGCCACTTCTGCCTGCCCTGCAAATGGGTTCAAAACAAATGGTAAGCCATATATGTAGGCTAAAGTCACACAACCCACACCCAAGCACAGGTGCAGTACTCACAGTCCCTTCTCTGCTGCTCGACTAGCCCCTCCAAGGATGTCACCCTGGCCTCCACGGCACGCATCCTGGCCTCCATTGTTTCCGCTATAGAAATCAAATAAAGAATTCAAACTTCAAATGGAAGCATCACGGCAGGCTCCCTTATGGCTCCATGGGGGTACACACACATGGGTCTCCCTCAAAGAAATAAAACTCTCACCTGCAGCCTGTCCTGAGGTGGAAGGTCCCTCTTCCTCCCCTTCCTCACGCTCGGGTACTTTGGCAAGTTTAGATGGTGATTGTGTAGCTGGGCGAAGAAAAAGAGAATTCATAACTAAAAGCACACAAACCAAAGATCAAACACAGCTGATGGCCACACCACAATCAGAGCCAAAGCGCATTACCAAAGTGGTTCGACAGTACTGGTGGGCTAAGTCAGAGGGGGTTGACAGCATCTTAACACTTTCTGGAATATCATGTAGACAGTAGGGGAAAGAGGCATCTAGACATTCATGCATGATTAAGGGTAAAACATAACGAGGGCAGCACTCACCCATATGCCTCCTCATCTCCAGGGGGGCTTCCCAGCCTTCTCCCATATCTTGACCATCTGGTCATGGAAGACCGTTCTCCCACTGGGCTGCGGACCCCCCCCCCCACTGTTCTAGACTATTTAGGAAGTCCAGCTTAATCCTCTTAAATTTCGTCCGGACCTGCTCCCAGGTCCGGACGTAGCCCCTCTCCCTCAGCTTGGATGCCAACACCTGGTAAGCACCCTTGGTGTGGCAGTGGGTGCTGGCCATAAGGCGGCCAACGCTTTTGGACTGGAGAACCAGCTCCAGAAGTGCCTCAGCCTCGGCGCGCTGCCAGAAGGAGCCCTTCCGTGGCTTCGGCATCTTCGGAATGACGGTTAGGCAACGAACATGCGTTGCTCCGATCGACCACCCCAATTTTAAATGTATCAAAGCTGCCCACCAATAAAATTATTCCTTGGAACATCAGTGGTTTTATCCTCCAGTTTGACAATACTTCCTGGCTACCCGCCTCCCCAACCTTTCCCTGTTCAGCGCTTCCGTACTGTGTTTGTCAACTTCAGCGTGGAGTCAGCATTAAGGTCTGTCAAAGTGCTTTTGGACCAGAGATTCCCCGTTTTTTGGCTGGCTAAATAGACAAACCGCACAAGACAAGGTTAAACAAAGAACATAAACCTTTATTTTACAACAGAGTAGAAAGAAACAACCAAACACGCCTCCTGTTTCTGTAGAGGTGAGTGGCTATAGCGTCCCGAACCTTGCACCCCTCCGCATAGATCCATTTTTCCCTTGCTTCAGGGATGTCTTGTGTGTCCTCAAGGACTACAGGATCAGGTTCATCCACAGGGAAGGGGATGTTATGTCCCTTGTCTTCGCAGATGTTGTGCAAAATGACACATGCGATTATCAGCGGAGTCACATTGTCTATATGCACATGGAGTCGTGACATCAAGCAACGGAACCGAGACTTCAAACGTCCAAAGGCACGCTCCACTACATTGCTTGCCCGGGAGTGACTGAGGTTGTAGTAGCTCTGCACGTCTGTCCTTGGCCGCTTATAGGGAGTCATGAGCCAGCGGCGTAATGGGTAGGCTCCATCCCCGAGCACCAACGCCGGTACACGCACGCCCTCAATAGTGGCGGTGGGGTTTCCTGGAACAAAGACCCCTTCGTCCATGGCTTTCCTGAGGTTAGATTCCCTGAAAACAAGGGCATCATGCCTCCTCCCGCTCCACCCCACCTCGGCATCTATAAGCCGTCCGGAGAAGTCCACAGTTCCTTGCAGGAGAACAGAACAAAAGTCCTTCTTGTTCCCGTACTCCTTTATGCTTCCCCCGGGTGCACGGATAGGGATGTGGCTTCCATCGACGGCTGGAAAACAATGCGGAAATCCAAGCCTGGAAAACCCGTCCATACTCTGAAATAAGGGGGGGAAAAGAATAGAAACCATGGCATGTTAGCTTGGGGTGCCTCGCATATTCGTTGCTCACCTGTCAGACAAGAAAAAAAAATTTAAAGGGAAAACGGGATAGAACACTCACCGCTCCAAGCCGGTCTCCGAGGCACACCACTTTGCTGTACAATTCCGCCTCCATGGCGAGGCAGAACTCCTGAAGGATCTCGCCAACCGTTGTGACTCCGAGTCCGAATTGCTGGGCTACTGTCCGGAAGTACTGAGGGGTGGCCAAGTACCACAATGCGGCTGCGACCCTTTTTTCCACTGGAACGGGGCGCCGCATGCCAGTGACTTGCCTTTCCATGCGGCCACGTAGAGCCTCCACGAGTTCAAAAAATGTCCCCCTCGACATCCTGAAGTTGGCAATCCAGTGGTCATCATCCCAGCGAGTCCACACAAAATTCTCCCACCAGTCAGAGGATCTTTCGTCCACCCAGAACTGTCTGGGGAACCGGACCTCTGCCAGAGCTTGCCAGTGCTTCTTTGCCGCCATGGTTGCCCGTAGAGAACGTCTTCTGCTGGTGGTCATCGTTCCGGCAATACGTTCTCGGTAGTCCTCGATAGCAGACGTCCTACGCGACACGGTGGTATGGATACGCTGGACTACCACAAGCATCTGACCCAGCAATTTAAAAATAATCCTCTCCATTGCAACGTTAACCTGTGCTGCGGGCAGTAGGCTACGCAAACAAAGAGTGAGGCCGACCGCGTGTCTGCCTAGGTGCATATAAGCAGGTAACCTGTGGGCGTGTACTGTGGGCGGGGATTAACCAATCAAACATATCAATGCATCAACCTCTGGTTCATAGAAAACAATAGAAAACCCGTTCCAACGGCGCCAATGATTTAACGATGATTCGTTGCTACGGGGTTTTCGGGGTTTTTTTAAAAAAAGGGGAACCCCACCAATTTCGGCTTCTGGGTGGAGGTCAAAGGTGTCCCTGCAGTTTGATTGACGGGCACGGGAGGCCAGAAGCGCTAAAAAGGGACCTCCTTTGTGGCGATAAGACGGAGACCGGAAGCCTGTGGGTAACGAAAGTGGCGAGAAGTGAAAGTGCCAAATTCCGCAAAAAACGCAGCTGTGCGTTACGGGCAATTTTCGCTACTTAAAGTAGCGATTTCACAAACAGCAACCAAATAGCCACTTTGAGCTCTGTGCGAAATGGCCCCAAGATACAACCTGTCTAGACTCACATTCTAAAACTTGCACACCTTTCCTGACTGGGCTAAGGAAGAGACTCAGATAAAGGAACTGTATTTCCCAGGCAAGCTCAACACGTGATGGTTGTAATTTCAGAACAGAAGCACTTGAAACAGAAGGCTGTGTGTGTGTTTGTGTGTCTGCAACCATGTGTTTGTGTGTGTGTGTGGGGGGGGGGACAGAAACCACTACAATGAGACAAGAGCTGGTGGAAAGGGAAGGATAAGGAACATCTCTTTTAAGACCATGGAGAGACAGGAAGAATTCCGATGCTTACCACAACCATGGAGTTCAAAATGAGTCTTCCGAGACGGAGAACCGGTGGATACGGCCCTGCATGAAACGTTGAAGAGACCCCAAAAGCGCAACTGAAACCATCCTGAGCCCTCCGGCTGCCGTGTCTTTCCCAGGACGCGGCTGGCACAGGTGAGGGGCAGGGCGGAGGTGGCGTCCTGTTGCTAGCAGAACAGCAGGTGCTGACACTTAAGCCTCTCGGACTCCCAGGAACCCATTCTGCGTGAGCGTCTCCCGAAGGCACACGGCACGGGGACACTCGGTCTCTGGCCGGTCCCCTGATCCTGGAAGAGAGCCAGGGAGCCCAGAACCGAAGTTGGCTGGAGTTCTGCCCAACACGCCCCTCAGTTCTCCCTCTCCTTGCAGATTTCTTCTGCCCTCTTCCTGGCTGTCCTTAATCTCCCTGAAGCATTTTGCGGTGTTTGTTTGAGCGCGATTGCTGGTTAATTCATGTGCCCCAGTCAGGACGGTGGGGACTAATCTTCAACCCTCCACACGCACACACATACACACAAAGGACACACAATTCAGCAGACGGGCACGCCCTGTGACTTTCACAGGGAGTCGGATCAGAGTTGTTACATTCCCGTTCCCGGCCAGGGGTCAGAAGCGACTAACTGCTGTGCTCCCAAAGGCGCTGAGGCATTTCGCCCGTGCCGTTCATTTGCGATTCAAATTCCTCCGTGCTAAAAAATTCCAAGTCTGCACAGGAACCAAAGGACGTATTTTTGTCAGCTCTCGAGCAAAAGTTGTACTTCCTGCTTCTAACAATTCAAACGCCCCTCCTCTATTAATCCTGATGAGAAGCTTTTGACCTATTTGATTTCCTACTTAAAAAAAGAAAAGAAAAAGGAACCCCCTTCTAAATAAAGATACGAACACGTATGGCTCAGGAAAAGACGTGGGAGGTGCATGGATTTCGAGCATAGTGATGCCCACCTAGTTCAGGTGAATCGACATCTCAAACTACTTCCTGATGGCAGTGCCTTCACTGGACATGCAAGGCTGCAAGGGGCCATCCAGGCCATCTAGTCCAACCCCCTGCTTGAATGTAGGACCAGCCTGAAGCATCCAGGATAAGTGTCCGGCCTCTGCTTCCAGAGGGGGAGCTCACCGCCTCCTTAGGCAGCCCAGTCCACTGTTGAACTACTCTGACTGTGGATACCACCCACCCACCCACCCTGATATCTAGATGGAAATAGGGTTGGGACCCATTCCTGCAGGTCCTCTCCTCTGCTGCCAACAGGAACCTTTCCCTGCCCTCCTCCAAGTGACAATCTTTCAACTACTTAAAGAGGGCCATCATGTCCCCTCTCAACCTCCTCTTCTCCAGGCTGAATGTTCCCAAGTCCAGATTCAAATGGGTAGCCGTGTTGGTCTGATGTAGCACAATAAAACCAGAGTCCAGTAGCAGCTATAAGACCAACAAAGATTTATTAAAGGTGTGAGCTTTCGAGTGCAAGCACTCGAAATAGGCTGAGGAAGAGTACTTGCACTCGAAAGCTCACGCCTTGGTTGGTCTTAAAGGTGCTACTAGACTCTGATTCCCCTCAGCTTCTCCTCATCTCTGTCTTCTGCTCCTTCTCAGGTTTGACCACATCCTTGTTGAAGGGAGGCCTCCGGAACTGCACCAGGACTCCAGGAGGGTCTGCCCAATGCGACATGCAGGGGGACCATGACCTGTTGCCATTCTGATGAGATGCCTCTGTAGATACAGCCCAAGGCTTGATTGGCCTTCTTTAACTGGGGCACCAACATTGTATTTGAGTCCTGGCATTGAATTCCGAAGCTGTTGGCGTCCCTTCCTGACTCGGCCCCCACCTTCTCTTCTGGGGTCACCAGAGCGACCCCCCCCCCGAGGGACGGATTCTCCGGCAGAGGAAAGCTCCAGGACCCATTGTGATGCGGGCTCAGAACGGGGCTTTCCATGGGGCGCCCAGGGCCCAACCGTCATTTGAGGCCAGGATTATGAAAATGGAGGCCGACCTTGTAAGTAGGACCTTAACTTAATGCTTATAGTAGAGAGGAGTGGGGGGAGGGGGGAATAGAAAGGCCAGTTTGGTGCCAGGAAGGGGCTGGGCAGGCAGGGCAGCGGAGGGGAGGGGAGGGGAGGGGAAGCCGTGCCTGTCCTCCCTCCCTGGCATCTTGCCCCCAGGCTGCCCCCAGGCAGGAAATTCACCAATCCCCATTTCTTCCTGCAGGTGCTAGAAGATATGGAGGATATATGGAGTGTGGTAAGTTTTCCAGGGGGTTTGTGTTGGGCGGACCCCAGGGGCACAGTGGGGTTGACGGGTCAGAGGGATAATGTCTAACGCTTTTTTTCTTCTCTCCTTTCCAACAGGATAGTGACTTATCGCTGGAGCGCGGATCCACTCCCAGTGGGTTCGTCTCCAGCTGGGCCTCTGGAGACGGATCCACTGGGTCATCTAGTGGAATAACATTTGTGGTAAGTCCAGCTCAGCCCCCAGACCCCCGTCCTGCCCGTGAGGCCCCCTCCCTGAATCCCCCTCTCTGGCCTTTATCACAGGCTGATTGGTGCCCCTCTCTTTTGCCCGCAGGCACAGTCCGAGGAGGTTGGACAGGAGGAGGAGGAAGAAGAAGAGGAGGAGGAGGAGGAAGAAGAGGAGAAGGAGGAGGAGAAGGAAGAGGAGGAGAAGGAAGAGGAGGAGGAGAAAGGAGAGGAGGAGGAAGAAGAAATTGAACAAATTATTCTGAGCCCGGAGCCCTCTGCAGCCGGCCCTCCACCAGCCCCACCCCGCATTGCCTGGGCCGCCCCGCAAGCGGCCCAGGGGTGCTGGGTGGGGCTACGCCGCCGGCTGCGGAGGGGCCTCCGGCGGCTCTTGGCCACTTGTAGATTTTGTAAATAGTACTATTTTATTATAAAGTTTTGTTCTTATTATAAAGCATCTTTGTGTTTTCTTCTAGGCCTTGTCAATTTTCAGGGAAATCCCTGGAGATTGACGTGCTGCATCGCGGGGAAGGGGGTTTAGGAGGAAGAGGGTGTATAAATTGTTTAACCTGACGTATAGAGTGTGGATTTTGGCCTTCTTGGCTGAAGAATCGTAGAATCCTGGAGTGGGAAGGGACCTCCAGGGTCATCTAGTCCAGCCCCCTGCAGAAAGCAGGACATTCACCACTCCCTGCCCACATACAGCGACCCTAGTTGCAAACCCCCCAAAACAATACAAAATTATTATAACAACAAGGTGAGAACAGGAAAGCCGGTCGGCCCTTTTTGGAAACGCTTCTGTTAAGCTCTTGGAAGGCTAAAAAGGCAGAGCGGGACACAGAAACGGCTGAAAATCACAGCGCTTCAGGGATGGTAGGACCACAGAGTTGGGAGTTACCTCCAAGGTCATCTAGTCCAACCCCCTGCAGAACGCAGGAAACTCACAACTCCCTGCCCACCCATGGTGACCCCAATTCCGTGCCCAGACCCTAATTCCCTTCTGACCACCCCCTTAAAGGTAAAGGTATCCCCTGTGCAAGCACCGAGTCATGTCTGGCCCTTGGGGTGACGCCCTCCAGAACTTCGTTCAGGGGACGAGGGAGGCCTGCATTTCTCCTCCTGACTGCAAACTGGGCAGCAAAGGGGTTGGACTAGATGACCCTGGGGTTCCCAGCCAGCTCAGAGCCCCTGCAAACGAAGGCCACTGCCTGAGCAGGGGGTTGGACTAGATGACCCAGGAGGTCCCTTCCAACTCTAGGATTCTATGAAGGGTGCTCTGCTATGCCACATAAACAACAGAGCCAGTTGTGCTCTGCTGGTGCTGGTGCTAGGGGCCTTTAAAGCAGGCCCTTTAACAGCCCTTTAATGGGCCCTTAAGTCCTTAAATAATGCCTGGCTCCACAAGTAAGATGGGTAACGTGTATGTGTGTGCGTGTGTGTGTGTGTGGGGGTGTATTCAGGGGGTCCTCATAACCTGAAACCATTATTTAGTTCCTGCATAACTCTGGCTCTGTGAACATCACACGTCCCGTTCACAAGCTAGCTGTTTGGTTTCCTCCTTCCTTTCACTGCTGACTGTTTCCTAGCCTTGGAAAGGTTTCACCTGTTAATTCATTTACTCCAGGTTCCCCCCCCAAAAAAAAGAAATATGGAAGGGGGGCTAAGTTTGGCACCTGACATTATTTTTGCCACTTCTGTGGTCTGAGGAAAAAATCCCTCTTCCCATGGGCAGAATTCAGCATTTGGATCCTAATAAGGACAGCGACCGAGAGAGAATCAGCAAGGATCGATCCACGCCGTTCTCCAAGGCGCTCTCCTGGCAGAAGAAGGAAGGCAGGGGAAGGTCTTTTAACCGCCCACACCCAATGCACATTTCATTTGTCTTTCTTTTTTTAAAAAAATGTGTTTTTTCTTTTTCTTTTAAAGCAAGCAAGCCCACATGCAAATCCCTTAAGGTATATAAAAGGAGATGGCGAACGAAGGGGCCCCGGTGACAAACGCCATTTCCAAGGTTGTGTAAAATATGATTCAGAGCTATAATTAAATATAACAAAGAGACGTGGTACCTGCAGCTAGGGAACTTACATAACGGGAGAAAAAGGGACGCGCTTTA
This sequence comes from Paroedura picta, assembly GCF_049243985.1. Taxonomy (NCBI): domain Eukaryota; kingdom Metazoa; phylum Chordata; class Lepidosauria; order Squamata; family Gekkonidae; genus Paroedura; species Paroedura picta. Next base: position 3,647,478 of record NC_135385.1, on the reverse strand, counting down.
TGGGCGGCCTCCCCCCCCCCCCATTCTGAACCTCACACAGGTCCAAGAAGCCAGGGACAATCTGTTGTGAAGCTCGACTCGCAGTCTGAACTTATTTACTTGGGAACGGAAAAGGGACCAGCTTTCAGTCGCATTCCCTGCTCCGCACAGTGCGTCCTTTGGACTGCTGGACACGTGGAGATGAATATTTCCCCCACTTTCTCTGCATCCTTTCCCCCCCACCCACCCACCCACCCACCCACCGGAGAATCAATCTGAAGCTGAGATCTGGACCAGGGGAAATTCCATCCGGAAATGTGTCGTTTCTTCTGACTTCTCAACCCCCTTCCCATGTAGGAAAAAAACAAATATGAGACGATTACGGTATCTGGGGTATTTGAGGCTGATCCTCAAGTATGGCCCCTTCCCTCCTCTAGGATTCCTTGATCCTGCATCGAGCAGAAAAAAAAGGGAAGCCGTTTGGTGCCCATTCTTGGTGACAGCCAGGAGACGTTTAGCATCTGCCTACTTGAAACCGGCAGGCCCCCTGCAAGGTCTCTGCCAGAGAGACCTCCCCTCTGCTGCTGGAGCTCTTTGGAGAGGAGATGCGGGGGGACGAACCTGGAATCTGGGCGTCTGGCTGGAAGGACAGGAAATGGGAAACACCAGCCCTGGTGTTCGTGGGAAAGGAATTGGGGAGATCAAGCTCTGTCCTGTCTGGCTTCTCCTTCGCTCAGGGTTCCCCGTCCATCTCCTCCTTCCAGCTGCTTTGCTTCCTGTCTGCTAGTATAAAACTCCTGTTTTAAGACTCCAACACGGTGGCCAAACTGGGCCTCTCCAGGTGTCCGTGGACTACAATTCCCACGAGCCCCAGCCAGCCAGGATTTCATGAACAGAGATGACTGTCTCAGTTGTCTTAAATTCTCAAAGTTTAGCCTAGCACTAATTATTTATTTATTTATTTATTTATTTATTTATTTATTTATTTATTTATTTATTTATTTATTTATTTATTTATCATACTTCTATACCGCCCTCCCCGGAGGCTCAGGGCGGTTTACATTATAACAGAGAACCATACATAAAACAGTCTGTAGAACATGTACATCAATAACCAACAATTGCAACCAAACACAACACAGTATAACAATAAACAATTCCAGCCTTGAAACGACATTTCACGGCCCCACTGACCTTCCCTGGCCAGCAGAAAGGACGGGGTGAAGGGCTCCCTAGAAGGGGAGATGCCCCTGGGAGGCACTGCATCCCCTCCTTTCTGCCGGCCAGGGAAGATGAAGTGCCCTTGGGGGCACTCCACTCCTGCTGTCTGTGGCTTTCTGCAGTTTGCCCTCTGGGAGGCCATTCACCCCTTCCTTCCTTCCTGCCCGCTGGGGAGACTGAATTGAGCTCCCTTCTCCAGCCCCATCTGAAGGGACTGCACAAAACTGCTGAAACGCCTCCCCGTCGCTCAGCTGTTTTTGTGGGTTTGGCATAGAGCAGAAAGGAGGGGTTTAAGGGGACCAGGAGCTCTTTAAACCCCTCCTTTCTGCTCCCTCCACAAATCAACACGAATGGCTGAAGAAGTTCAAGATGGTGGTAGACCCTCACAAGCCTCTCTCCACAAGCCGCAAACAAAAGTTCACAAACCACCACACAAATCCATGGCGACTTTTGCTTCGGAGTTCAGTTTGGGCCCATCCCTATCCAGCACACATATATTCCAAGAGCCAGTGCGATGGTGGGGTTAGAGCCGGTTCTGGGAAACCCAGGTTTGAAGCCCCGCTCGGCCCCAGAGGTTTGCTGGGGGGCCTTGGGCCAGTCCCACCATCTCAGCCTCACCTACTTCACAGCTTTGTGGCGAGGACAAAATGGAGTCAAGGAGAAACCCTGTAAGGGGCTTTGGGATTCCACTGGGGAGAAATGAAGTAAACAAACAGACGGGGAATTCAGGAAGAGGTTTGACGCATCTCCTTGGATGCTTTAGGATGCTTAGGGCTGATCCTGCGTTGAGCTGGGGGTTGGACTAGATGGCCTCTATGGGCCCTTCCAACTCTTTGATTCTATTGGCCATTTCGCACGGCTTAAAAATAGCACAATGGTTGCTGATTGAAAACGCTACTAATTTGGCATAACGCACGACGTCGTAGACAATCTGCAACACTCCTGAAACCGACCCGCAAAAAGCGCTTCGTTGTAGCGCTTTTAGGGGAATCCAGAAAAGTGGATTCACCCTCCTGCAACCAATCTGCAACACTAGCGCTAAAGACCTGTGCATTACCATTGTTGCGGGTTCTTCAAAGTCCCTCCTCCCGAGCCTGTCCTCCAAACTTCCGGCGAACTGTTCGCCATTTTTTTTTCTCGGACCGAGCACAGATCAACGAGGCAACGCGACAGCGACTGGCTTTCTAGCACGATCACTGACGGAATTTGTGCCCGAACACCACAAGAGTATTTCAAAAGCACAGTGGCACACACCGTCACGTTCCCAAAATTTGCCCAAAGCTTAAAACCCCGTCTACCATCGGCCAGTCCTAGCGAAGTCAACGTACAGGGAGCATTTTAAAAAACTTTCCTCTGAGCGTGCCAATGAACGTTCGCCGCTCGCAGTCTCCTGCTTAGCTTAGAGGGGTTCAATAGACATGATTCGAGGTGATATCATGAGGGGCGGTTTATGTGTAGTGGGTCTTTGTGTGGTTCCCGGTGCGGGGTTGTGCTTGGGTGCGGACAACCCCTTCCATCGGCGGCTAGACCTCCGGCAAGCGGAGTCGCCGTCCCCCGTTCATTTTAAAAAACTTTCCTCTGAGCGTGCCAACGAACGTTCGCCAGTAACATGTCATGTTTGGTTGATTTATGCTGTGGCTGGTGAATATTATTGGGGAACTCCCGAGTACTGCTGCACTTGCTCTCGGTTGAACACCGGCATGCGTTTGTGTAATGGCGGACATTTCCGTAAAATGGCTCCCGCTGCATGCCCATACTGCTCTTCTCGCGTGTAAACGAATTTGCGCATGCGAGAAGTCAAGCAACAAGTGCGCCAATCTGGCCATTAGGGGCAGATCCTGTTCCCGCGCGAGGAGTTTTGAACGTGACATGTGACCCCGTGTGGCCAATGTGCGTGTCCCCTACTGCCCACCACCAATCAGGAGCCGGCTGGTCCCTTTGTCTTTGTGTGCGGGAAGGTATATGATCCGTTGCACCCTGCTCCTCGCACCTCCATTTTGCTTAGCTACTCGCGAAGGCAGCATGGAATCTTCCTCACAGTCGTCGTCCGTCCAGGCAACCGGCAGGGGGCCAACATGGAGGGACGCCGAGGTCAGGGACCTGATCGCAATATTTTCGGAGGAGAAAATCCAGGACGCCTTCCAGTCGTCACACAGGAATCGGGAGGTGTTTGAGCAAGTGGCCATTAGGATGCGTGCCCTGGGCCACCAGAGGACCGGCCTTGAATGCCGGTCAAAACAAAGACCATGCGGGCAGAGTACATGCGTGCCGTTAACCATAATAAGGGTTCCGGCAACGCTAAAGTGACCTGCCCGTATTTCGAGGAGCAGCGGGCACTGTACGGCGAGGGGGACGGAGCCGGCAGGCCGAAGCGCGTCGGGAGGAGCCTGAAGGTGATTCGTAGGCCGGCTGCCCCGGTGGAGGAACCACCCGCTGATGAGGATCCCAGGAGAGGGCACCTCGTCCACCGTCCGGCCTCCACCCCAGGTCCAGCAACGCGGAGCGGACCTCGTGACGCTGGACCTACTGGCCATCGTTCCTGGGGAGCCAGAAGAGATTCCGCAGGAGACGCCCCTGGCCTCCGGTAAGCACTTTTATTTTAATTTTATATTTAATTTAGAGCAAATGTGTGTTCTGACGTTTGGAATCGTTTTCTCGTGTGTTCGTTGCAACGCATAAGATGGTAGGCTGTTTGTGAACTGCTTGCTGAGGTTACTATTTGAAACGGTTATGTTTAACCAACAACCCCAAAAGATTTGCAGCATGCCTCGGCTATAGGCCTTGTGCAGTACTTTGGTTCACTACTTTGGGAGCTTGCTGTGTGGTTCATGTTGTATGCTTGCTCCTTTTTCACTATTTTCTGCTCTTGTCCACAGAGACACAGTTGCCAGGGACGGGGCCCCTCGAGTCTCCAGCAGCGCCGGACGTGGATAGTGATTCGGGGGCATCAACAAACATTGGTAAGTATTAGTAACAATAGGGGGGGGGCTGTTTTAACTGCTTTATGCTTTTCTGTTTGTGCAGGGCAGCAGCACTGCTAAGAGAAAGAAGAGAGTCCCTCTACGTTGCTGGTGTAGGCTTTGAAGCTTGCTTTGCCACCCTTTGGTCCTAGATCTGTTTTTTTTTTCTTTTTTTGCAGATTTCATACCCGGAACACAGGAGGAGGAAGAGCGTGGGGTGCCTGGACCTCCTGCCCAGCGCAGGCGGATACAGATTCAAGATGGTGAGCGTGCATGAACTGTTCCTTTCGAGCCATAGCTGCAGGACAATGTCGCAAGCCACTAACCATGTGCTCCCTTTTCATTGTTGAGAGTCTTGCTGTGAAAGTAGGCAAAAGAAAAAGCCCACCATGGGCAAACAAACACTAACCATGTGCTCCCCGGGGATTGTTTAGAGTCTTGGTTTGAAAACACGGGGACAAAAAAGCACACCATGGGCACCATGGTGGGTTTTGACTGTATCGATGGTACTAACAGTTTTGTTTCTCATTTTTTGCCAACAGAGGTTCTTTCAGATGAGGAGGAACCACCCCTGGCTCCAGCCAGCCCACCACCTAGAGGTGCGCTCCCAACAGAGGAGAGGCTTATGAGGGAACGCGGCAGGCTGAGGCGCGTCTCCATCTTGACAAGCGTGGGAGAGAGGATCCTTGAGCACTGCCAGGAGGAGTCACGGCGTGCTGCGGCCGCTGACCAAGCCATGCTCACCCTCATTGCCCAGGAGGGGAGAAAATTGAGGGCAATCCTTAGGGAGTCAAACCAAATCCTACGCGAAGGCGTGGAGGAGGTGCGACTGATAAGGAGACTGATGGAGAGGGCGGTAGCGGTCATGGAAAGGGCCTACCCTCCACAAATCACCGTCCACGTCCCCCCCCCCACCCACACCAACACCACCACCTCCAGCACCCACCCCACCGACCCCGTCTCAGAATGCCGCCACCCAAACAAGAAGGAGGACTGTTCTCGGGAAGAGAAAAATAAAACCAGCGGACAAGTTCTCCCCCTGCTAGTTTGGCCCAGTTTTTCTATTTAATTTTATCTGTGTTTGCTGTTGTTTGTTAAATAAAGTTTATATTTTTGACTCTGTCTCTGTGTACCCTACTGTAGAATCAGGAAGGCCGAAAGCGGCCTCTCTAGTGATTGTGTATATTCTGGTACTGTTGTGTGGGTTGGAGGTTGGAGGGGTGTCAGTTCAAGGCGTTTTAGGAGTGTGGGGTGAAAGGTGTGCGAGTGTAAGGAGTCACACTGGAGTCTTTCTCAGAAAATTTG